>NW_026251387.1:695000-1145000 GCF_025118155.1 Cokeromyces recurvatus | reverse complement strand
GATCCTGTTATCTATTTCCAGAATATGCAAATACAAAACTTTAGCATTCATTCTGTATCTTCTAATCATACAGAGCAAACTAAAACACATTCTAATAAATTTCAACGTAAGTTAAATAACATGTCAAAAAAAAAAAAAAAATGCTGCTTTACTAAATATAATTTCTCTACACAGAATATAATTTTACGCCATTTCAAAATGACACTTGTAATCAATTAAACCCAAAAAGTTTTAACCTATCAATTATGAATGAAGCATGTGATATTCAAACACAAAAAAAACATAATATTCCTTCTAATACATTCAATACACCTATATCCTCCAACGCAGCCTCACATTATTTCCCAGTGAATGATACAGCTAGTAATTCCAACATACCTGGTCCGGTTAATAATCACCCTATATATCCTTCTCCTACCAATAATGATCATTGCGTTTCAGGCCATAGTTATGACCTTCATCAAAATATGTATATACTAGATTCTCATTATGATTTAACAGACTTTACAAGTTCTACCATGTCAACCCCGATGACACCCGTTAGCCCCTCAATAGCCGCTCCTCTTTGTGAATCTGAAACTCATAATTCTGATCAAACACATATTCTAACAGAGAATATGGCATTTACTTCTAATATTTATTTACAGCAAATACAGCCTTATACATATGATTCCATATATCCTCCTACTACTACTTATTTATATACATCAGCCATCCCAACAAGCAACTTCGTATCCTCTGCCCCTCCAGAGACGAACAAGATGATATTTCAATTTGATAATTCTAACCTATTAATAAGTAATAATATGTTATTTTAATCATCATCAAATAATTTAGCAAGTTTGTTCTATTCACAACAACAGCTATACCTATTGAATGTAAATATGTACATGTATAAAGGATTTATTTTATTTTATTTCTATTTATTTTTTTTTTTTTTTTGCAATCATTACATAAAATCTTTGTTGTTTAAAGTGTTTATCTTTTGTACAATCGTATTAATTTTTCCAGATTTGTATAACATGTTTCACCCAAAATGATTTACTGCCACAAAAGTTAATTATACTACCATTCAATGTATCATATATTATGGACATATCTTATGTAATCAAACTACGCTTTTATTTTATTTTTATTTTTATTTTTATTTTTATTTTTATTTTTATTTTTCTTTCTCCGTTGATCTGTTTACTACCATTAGAAACAACAACAAAAAAAAAAAAAAATACATATATATATTTATTCAAATATATGCACGAGGAACTAATTCAAATAAAATGATAACCAAAAAGGAATTAAAACGATTATGATTGGTAGTTTTGGTGTATCATCTATAAATATATTTATATAAATATTTATAAATATTTTCAAATATTATAATTTTTTAGGTAATTCATTGCTATTTTAGATATATAGCTAGATTAGACTACTAAGAACCTGCTTTACTTTGACTTGTTATAAAATGAGTAAAGGAGAGAAGTGATGAGTAAAAGAAGACAAGAAAAGAAAAAAAAAAAAAAGAAAAAAAAAACAGATTTCTTCTAAAGACACTCATTTTTACTGTTGTAATTTCAAATAGAACTTTTTTTTTTTTTATAGGTCTAGCCCCTTTTTCTATTTTTTATTTATTTATTTATTTTTTACCCCAATATTGAGGAAAATAATATACATATTGTATAATGCCATTAAAAAAAAAACAAGTGCGCCCCCAGAAGAATGCCATTTTTTTTTTAAGTTTAAAAGCAGTTAATAATAAAACGTATAAATCAGCGACGTATTAGTTTTGCAGAATGATAGGAGCAAATAGCAGAGTATAAGCTCTCAGGTAATCCATTCATGATTTTTTTTTTTAGGCAATACAAGTATTCGTATTAAAAAGCTTATTCAATATATAGAATTTTAGAAATAATTAATATTAATATTATTGTTCCTTTTTTTTTTGTCTAGGAATATGTTTTTTTTTTAAAAAAAAAAAGAATAAAGTAAAAAAAAAAAAAAATCGCTTTTATAGTCTTCTATGAGCATTAGTGTAGATGCAATGCATTTTTTCTGTTTTTTCCTCAATATATCCTGCAATTTTGTTATCGTTTAGATCTAGATCATAAATTTGAGGCTCAATAATGAATTAAATTCACCAGCTTCTAGAATTCAAAAAAAAAAAAAAAGTTTTTTTTTCCCTCTTAGTATTCTATTCGTAAAATAACCTGTCATCTCAACCATTTTTGCTATAAAAACGACGTATTTAACACATTTAGATATATTCATGCCAAGAAAAAAATTTTTTTTTCCCTGTTGCTTGTATTAGTATAATTCATGTTTTAACACACCGTGAATGATATGCAAAAAGTAGAAAAAAAAAAAGTTAAAAAGTCGTAACATTATCTTCAATTCTAAATGAGCCGTTTTTATTTTATTTTATTTTGTTTTTTTGGGAAGGGAGATTCATTAATAACATTATCCTTTATGTAAAGAAAACAAAGAATGCATGGAAGAATATCATGAATATGCAAAAGACAATTTATCCAAGAAAGGGACTCAATAATCAATTGCTTCTTACAGACTAGAATTGTATAAAAGTCTGGAGAAAGTGATTATCGATATTGCATGCCAAATACAGAAATGATAAAAGAATACAATTTTTTTTTTTTTTTTTTTTTTTTTTTTTTTTTTTTTTTTTTTTTTGCTTAACTGTATGATTTTCAAGTTTCTATATAATTAAATTTCTGCAAAAAAAAAAAAAAAAAAAAAAAAAAACAGAAAATTTATTCAACTCATCAATATCTGACATTTTATAAAAGATACAACAGTTCTTCTGAATAATATATAACTATCCATAAAAGATTTAATATTAAGAGATTATAGAATACTTTTTTTTTTAATTTACTGCCAAAAAAAAATATACATTGATACATGTATTTAGAAGATACATAGTACATGTAATTAAATCCTTCAAATTCACTTTTATTAAACATTTTAAATCGCGCTTAGAGAAGAACACAGCATACATTCAAATCGTTTAATAAAGTAAAAAAAAAAAAAAAAAAAAAAAATCTTTGTTCTCTTTAATCCTTCAAAACCAACTTATGCTACATATCGACTAAATTAAACATAGTGTGTACTTTATGATTAGTAGATAAAATAGGAATAAACATGCGCTAGACAGTAAGCGCCAAACAGCAAGTGAAAAATAAATAAAATAAAAATTTTAAATGCTTATCAACTAGAACTCCGAAACACGTCAAGTAATTTGAGATAGTTTGATCTTGAACGATAAAACAATTCAGAATCTTCTTATGTCTTCTTCTTTATAATAGCTACAAGCATCTTTTATCTCAACTTCTATTATAATCGGTCACTATTAAATAAAGAAGGTGATGTGTACCTATTTAGTTTATATTTATTGTATTTTGAAGCTGTTAGACGTAAAGACGATTATAATGCATACCCTTTAATATATTTATTATAATAAGCAAAATGTCTAAAACATATGGACTATTTTTATTACTACTATATTATATAGATATGCCAGAAAGTATTTGAGAACAGATTATGCATATATATAAACAAGAATAGTTCTGAGTGAAAAAGATGAGTGAGTAGGTGAATGGAGAGAGAACAAGAATATGTCTATAATTATGTATATGTATATATATATGTATATATATATATGTGTGTGTGTGTATGTGTGTGCTGGCTCATGGAACAATAAAAAAGGACGTCAATGACTAGAATCAAGAATATTTGGCTTTCAAAAAAAAAAAAATACTCTCAGCAAAATAGTGTTGCATTGAAGACAAGCTTATAACGACGATGGAGCGGGAAAAAAAAAAAAAAAAAGAGTTCTCTCCTCATCTCTAATTCAAAAATATTTGAATAGCATGATTTTAAATATTAAGGAGAATTATGACACATACAAGTCTGTACAAGCAAATTAATCGATAAGTAATCATCTTTTATCTATAAAGATTCCTTGTAATCCATTCTTAAAGCACTTTATTGAATAACAAGCAAATCCATTAAATACGGGTTCCTTGAAGGACATACATGTATTTGAAAATAAATTCTATTCATAATTAACTCAATAGAATGAAGCACAGATAAATTAAAGGAGAACAAGAAGGTATTTATAGTTAAGAAACCCTCATCCTTTTTTTTTTTTTTAAAAAAAAAGCACAATATATTACGACATCATTTTGTATATAGTATATAGAAACAATAAAATAAAGCAGAAATGGATTTTTTTAGAGGAGAAATTAGGTTGTTAGCATACTGAAACATTATGAAATCCAGGAGAAGTGTGTTGTTCTCGTTGTTGATGATAATGAAAGGACTTTTGTGTAATAGGGTCAACAATAGGGATTGCTTGAGTCATTAATGGTGGCAGATATAAATTGTGATTATAATAATGGTAGCTATTGAAATTGTAGTTTATACTACTATCATCCATCTTCATATTACTATAGGATGAATTATTAGAAGAAAAGTGACTGTTCCACTGCTTTTGGGAATAGCTATCTTGTATAGGTGGTATAGCAACAGGAACCATATTCGTAGGATTTATAATAGGAATGGCTTTTGTTGTGGATACAGTATTTTTAGGAATAGTGGTACTGGGTGAACTTGATTTCGACGGGAAAAGCAGGTTGGTAGAAGGACATTGAATATACTGCATTTTTGGAGAAATACAATAAGAGGACTGAGTATGTATTACCATGAAATTTGGAGATGATTGAGGTGAAGTTCGTCTTTGAATTCTTTCTCGATCTTCGATAACCTTTATAGCTTAATGAGCAAAAAAAAAAAAAAAAAATACAAAGGAATGGTTTTTATATTATATATAAAATTACCTCATCTAAATGAGATACAGGGCAAAATTCATAATCATCATAAAAATTCCGTGCTAATTCATTTTCCGTTCTAAAGCGTTCTAGTCGTACATCTACGTATTTTATTTTATTTTATTTTAAAAGAATAAAATAATACCATATCAATTAAATAAACAACAAGGTTGTATTCTCTCTCTAGTAACAACTTACTTGTTGATGAAGATGCTAATGAGACTAAATTATTGGTAAGCATATTTCGTTATATAAATAATATATGAATAAGAAAGAAAAAAAAACGAAATAAAAAAAAAAAAAAAAAAAAAAAGATATTAGTAAATCGTCTGTGAATATAAACACAAAAGAAAAATATAAAAAGGATTTATGCAGCAGCAGAAATAAATAAATAAACAGACAAATAAAAACAAGGGAGAATAATAAAGTTCTACAAGTCATTTGAGAAAAAAAAAAATAGAGTTACACCATTAAACAGTGAGGGATACACAAAAGTTACATATTCTTCACTACATCAAAAGACGCACAAGCTAAGCTTACTTTATAGATGATAATAAAATAAATCCTTTATTGCACAACATTAAATAGCTTCTCTAAAAGCAACTAATTTTTCTCCCTTTAATTGACCTATATAAAGAAAGATATTAGTTAAAAAAAAAAGTATATATTCAATAATGTCGCTTTACTCTCTTTATCAACAATATAACCGCCAGCAACATCACAATCCTTCAAAGAGGCTTTTTCTTGGATATTCGCATTATTACAGATAATACAACCATCAATCTTAACACTATAGAATAATCAAATTTAATTAATCCACATGTTACAAGCTTTACCTCCTTATACTTACTTATCACCAATAACCACATGGTCCATGATAACTGAATTAGCAATCTTTACATTCTTTCCAATAATACAATGTGAACCAACACACGATTTCTTGACTGACGACCTTTCATCAATCTTTGTGTATTCTCCAATAACTGAATCGTTACCAACTTGAGTTCTAGGTGCAACTTCTGAACTTATGGGCACACGAGTAATCAATGCTCCTTGTTTTGTTGCCTACATATATATATACACACACACACATAGATAAGGAGGAATGAAATCATATTATTATTACTTTAACTTACATAACGATTCAGTTCACTATAACTAGCTGTTGTGTTACCACGACCACAAAAACCTCCACGATATATATGAACATAGGTCTTTATAGGACTCTTAAAGCTCGAATGGATAGGATCATCCTTTACTATTTCTTCTTCCATATCAGCTGTTTGCGTTGTAGATAACGAAAGTGCGTTTGCAAATAAATCATGATAAGTGGATGAGTCTAATATTATACACATGTGTTAATATTTAACCTTCTTTTTTTTTTCCTTAAATAATCTATTACATTTTGTAATTTGTTCTCTTTCAACTAACTTCTTCTGATATTGACATTTCACTAGCATAGGTATCAAATCTTTAGAAATACTTGTAATGTATTCTTTATCCACAACAATATCCAAAACCCATTTTTTAAAAATATATAAATGAGCATCTTGCAAGTTGGTATGAATTCTAACTTTTGGAAATCTAATAAAATTATAAGCTCATACGGACAAGAAAAATTCAAAAGAAAAAAAAAATGCAACTTACTTGTTTAATAAAGATAAACGCATGGAGAAATCTTCATCTTCAGAACGGAGTGCCTTATAAACAAGTGCATTACGTGTAGGGTCAATACCAACATAAGGCAAAAGATCTAAAAAAAAAAAAAAAAAAAAAAAAAAAAAAAAAAAAAAATTAGTTTCCTTTTTCTTTAAAAAAAAACAATTTTATATTTTATAAAGATACCTTCATCTTTGCTAGCACTTTCAGTTGAGCCAGGTTCATAAAATAATGCACTGAATGTAGGATCATTAACTCTATGTGCATCAAATAATTCTTTAGGATTAAGTTCTGTAATAAGATCACATGGAACAACAATGAAATCTCTCTACATGTACATAAATAAAAAAAAATTAATACTGATAATGTTGTAATTTATTGCGATCCATACATCAATTTTATCTTTAATGGCTCTTAAAGCATCTGCAGTTTCATCATCTTCATCAACACTAACAACTTGGCAATGCACATTACCAGGATATGTTCTGAGATAGGCTGAAAGTTTTTGTGGTGAATTACTCGTAGCTTGAATAACAACGATGATGTCTATTTTTGCACTCTATTACTTTAGTCTTGAATATTTATAATAATAAATATATCCCAATAGCCCCCACCTCTCTTCTTTATTTTTTATTTTTTCTAAAAATAAAATAAAATAAAATAATCATACCATTCACACCAGCTTTTTCAAGCCATTCTAACGTATATGAGATCACCGGTTTATTTCCAACAGGAAGCAAAGCTTTTGGTAAGTTATCTTCTTCTGAAATGGGATAAAGTCTGGAAACAGCATATAATTGTCCATTAACAAAAAAAGGACTAAAGTATTTATTTTATATATAGCATACCTATTGCTACTACCATAACCTCCGAGAATAACTGCCTGAAATTCACTTATACGATGATGGTGATGATGTTTTGGTTTTTCAAAAAGCATATTCTATCTATTGTACAATTAACGCGCTTTAACACAAAAAGTTGAAGAAAAGAAGAATAAAAGAAAAAAATCAACGTAGCCAGTCACGCAGTGACTTTTGCTTTTTAGGTTATTGAAGTAGAGGGCTTTTTTTTTTCGAATTTACAGCGCTCACAGCACCAAATGACAAATTTTTTAAAACGCAATCTGCAATTTTTTTTTTTTTTTTCGTGAGTAATCTTGCTGCTTTTCAATATATAAATGTGTATACATGTGTATGTATATGAATATATATATATATATATATATATTTTACAAAAATAGTCAAGACAATATTCTTAATAAACAAGAAAATGAGGCAATGGATTGGAAGGAAGATGTTGATTCTTACCATCTAGGAAATTTAACGAATATAATGTGGTACAGGGAAGCTCAAATTTCTGAACTAGATGCTCATGATCTAGCCCTTGAGCAAAAAAAAGAAAAAAAAAAGATGAAGACAGCTGGAGTTTATAAAAGAGAGGTTAATCTCTCCCAAAAACTCTAGCTTCTAAAGGTACAGAGTAGTGGGGTCATTACCTAAACTTTATTTCGAAAACGCTAGATTATATGGATAAAGTACTTGAAATGAAAGAATTTTATCCTTGTTATGGATAATGCGCCAATTTATACCTCTAAAGAAGTTGAGAATATAATTATAGCTCAAGGTTATAGATGTGTTTATCTCCTCTCTCTCTCTCTCTCCCTCCTCCTCCCTCCTTACTTTCTCGAGCTCAATCTTATAGAGCAATTTTGAGCAAATGTCAAAGACAAAGTAAGACGTAATTATTTTAATAAAAAGGAGGATTTAAGGAACAAAAATAGTTGAAGCCTATAATAATATCCTGTCAAGTCATATTAGAGACTTTATTTAGCATTCTATTGATATGTTTGGAAAATGCTCAAGCGATGAATCTGTATAATACTTATAAGCTTATTCCTCTAAATCAATAAAAATTGTCATTTGGCACTATGAGCACTATGCGAAATGTCTTCAACTGAGATTAGTAGTTGCTTATTAGGAAAAAAAATTTTTTTTAAAAAAAAAAAAAATACATATATAACAGGATAGTGTATCCATCCTTGAATATCTTTTAAAATAAGAACCCATTATTATTAATTTAAGAATATGGACTATATAAAAGGGATTTTTTTAACACTTTACCTCATCATTGATCAGAAGCACACAAGAGGATTGAATAAAACTGAATATGTGAAAAGGTATATATATATATATATATATATATATATATATATACTCTCTTTTCTTAGAAACATGTCTTACTATTGCAAGGCTTGTGTATAGGAGCATTATCTATTATAAGATGGAAGTTTTTCACGGTGGATTTATCCAATATGTCTATTATATTAATTTAAATAAGCAAGGACATTTTCAGCTCTTGTTCCAATTTTTACCGTTCTTTGAACACACTTTCCAAAAGATTTTCTTTTATTGGAAACTGTTAATAATTATAATGCGTCTTTTTTTTTTTAGAAAAAAAAAAGAAACTTCTGATGGGCAAAAGGAAAGAGGAATAGAGAACGGTATCTACAGATACTAGATGAATTACTGCATAACCATTTGATTAATTCAGTAATAAGAGAGGAGGGGGGGAAGGGAAGAGTTTCAAGAAGAATATTATCACGGTGAAGGTAATCAAGTTTAAAGAGTATGTTACATATTTTAAGTCAGCAAATAACCCATTTAAAAGTGGAAGAACTATTTCGTGCGATAAGTGATGTGCTATGTTTACTAGGAAAATAATTGAGTAGAGAATAGGTGACGTTTCAGCCACAGTGCTAGATAATTGTAGTTAGTAGTGCAAGCATATTTAAATTGGCAGTATCATAATAATAAGACCAAATAGGCTTGTCATTTGGATAAATAATAAAAGGTTTTGGGGATACCACCAGGCAACCCACCGAGACATCAGTGTAAAGCACAATTACGCTCAGCCTGAGTCATCGGTGACCAAAGAATAGGAACAATAATGTATATCGGAAAACAGGCGGATAAAAAAACCCCGAATGAGATGAATAGTATCGTCTATTAAACTATTCATTTAGAAGATCTCGATAAAATAAATTGAAAGGCAAAATAATAATCAATAGCATCAGTAGTGAGTGTACATAATTGCCATAAGGGTTATTTGGATAGTTTATACCACTAAAAGTTCTTGGCTGAAGTACGTAAAAAAGAAAGAAAAGGCATGAATTTGAATTAATAGTGTTCTCTCTAGGAGATTTAAGGAACAAAAATAGGTATTTCGCTTGTAACAGATATACTCATTCTTTTATTGCGAATTTGTGAACTAGGTAAAGTATCACCTGTTTGGAAAAGCGAGGGACACTATCCAAAAATGCGTCGAAGCAGACATTGATTTTGACAAGATCGAGGCTTCTTTAAAAGAGCAGCAGAGATAGAATTGATAGCCCGGACCATATTCAAGTTTGAGGTCGGATAATTTGAACATACAAACCTTCAGAAAGACGAACGAATCCTTTAGAGATAACACTAAATGATACCATTTGATTCGTTGTTTTGAGTGCTTTGCTAATATTTATTTTACATCAGTTCTTTAGTATTAAGTGAGTCACTAGGACTCATGGTAAGATGTTCAAATAGGAAAAAGAATTTTGTTGAGGGATGATAGTACCATACAAAGAGTAAGAATGGTCATCTGAAGTAGGAGCTAAAATAACACACTTTAATAGGCGCCAACGGTGGCCTAATTGGCAATTGCGATATTTGCATTATCTTAATAAGATATCTAGCTGTGACAAAGTAGTAATAAGAACAATATCATCAACATAAAAGGAGACAATAAATAGCTAAAGCAAAACTTTGGAAGGGTATGTCTCGATCTGATATCAAATAAGAATTCGACGAACATCAAAATATGGTAATCATAGTCAATTACCCTTTACTTATCCTTAGATTGAAAGAACCTGAGCAAGTAATATATATATATAAAAGGGGAGGATTTCAACTTATTTATATACTTTTTCATGATCTATGAATTGACTAAGGGCATTATATATTTCATCAACAATACTAAAAATTATTCCGCCGTAATTAATACTTCATTTTCTATTCCTCTCTGATCTCAGATAACTCTGTATACTTATATATGTATTAGCCCATCATTTAAAATTATAAATAAAAAAAAAATCGACTTTTCTTGCAACTATTGACTGATCTCGTTGACTTTAGTAGTCTTTTTATAATTTTCTATTTATTTTTATTTTGATATCTTAATAATAAATATATAAAAAAAAAATAAAAAAAAATTATAAATATCAGAAAATTATTAGTAATTTTATTTACTCATCAACTTTATGTCAAAAATAAATACAAAAACTCATTCATGAAACTTTACACAGACAACACAACCGTTCTAAAATTTGTTACAAAGTCAGAAGGTACATCTTCAGCAAGATTACAATAAAGTAAAATAAAAATACAGCAATAAGATCTATGTAATAAAAATCAATAATTTGATGGTAAGATATTAGTATATATCAGGAGTGAAAAATAAATGAATATCCAAGTTGATTATCCGATAAGCAGACAGACAATACAACGACCACTATACAAAGCAAAAATACTGAGTTCTATTTTCAACAAGATCCAACAGAGATAAGGGTCCTTTCAAAATAGATGCTTTCGCATCACGTACTAATGACGACAATTTTGGAACCTAAGACTAGATCTAGCAACAGTAGCAGATATAGATACATTTAGCGAGACATAAGAGACGAAGGGAATATACCTGCTCCCCATCTTGGAAATGTATTTCATAGGTACTACAACAATGAATGAGACAGAAAAATAAAGGTAACAGTCATGATAATACCATTTTGAACGACACAACATTGGTTTCTGATGTTATTATTAATGAAACGAAAGGTGCAGACAAATGCTGTTCAAAATTAATCAATGTAGGATGGCCACCTGAAAATTATCAAGAATAAAGGAGGAAGGAACAAGCTATGAAAGAAGATGAGACAGTATTCTTAGAATGTGTCATATGTAAGAACAAAATGAAGGCATATAATGCTTGATGGAGAAAATATAAATTACGGTATTAGCAACCATATCCTGCAGCTGATCCACAAGAATACGATATACACCGTATTTCTCACATTTCTCATAAATCATCAGGACTACTCAGAACAGCATTTTAAATGGAATTATATCAGTTATTGCTTTAGTTTTCAAAACAATTCTTCCTATAGTTTCCCCCCCCCTCCCCTCGATTGCTCAACAAGAAGGAAAAAGACATCAAGAAATACGAATTTCAAAACAAGCTGATTAAATTACTTCGGATACGAATATCCTCATTAATTTATTAAAAATTACATGGGCTAACTATAGAAACCTTACTTTAACTAAACTACAATTAAAAACACTTTTTACTTTTATACCTGGCGACAATGAGGAGACCAAAGTCAGAGATACGCATACTTCAGTTTCAGAATATAGATATAACGTTAAAGGATCAAAAGGTAAGCTCAGTAAGGTTACTTTCTCCCTGAGGCGAAAGAAACAAATATAGAATCTACTCGGCTTGTATTAACTGAAGATGATGGTTTTATATTTTATTACTACTCTGCACTTCTACATTTAAAAGACCATAGAGATTAGAGAAAACTTACCTAAAGATTACACATTTTTTTTAACATATTTAGACGACAGCAAGAAAGAAATATTATTAGGAAGATCACCCACAGTAGTAAATTGGTCGAAAATAGTAATGATTAAAGCTAGTATTGTACAAACATATGTAAGTCTCCTTCAATAAGAGAAACCTTTAGAACAAAAGCAGTCGATCGAGATCATATTATACAAAACGTAAAACAGCAAACTCTCTTTGAACAATACTACTTTAAACCAACAATACAACAAATCAGAGTCAACGAGAATTGTTCTAGATACGATTAACAATACAAATGTTGACGAAGCGAGATCTAAGAAAAAAAAAAAGTAGTAAAATTTCCTAATTAATATAGTTCATTTTTTCAAAAGTAATTAGTAATTAATATTATACTTATTATTTCATCCCATCCTTAAAAAAAGATGGAGTGACTTGTAATATGTAAAAATATATTTATATGAAAATTATGCATCATTACACATGAATATTGAAAATTCTGGGAAATGTATTTTATAATAACAATAATAATAATAAAGGAATAAAACTAAAAATATAAGGTTAATAACCAAGGATAATTACTTAAACATTGATTACATAGTGTTTAATAATTTACATTATTCTGTTTATCAGATCTTTACTGCATTGTATTATTCTAGCTCTGATACAATTCATGTAAAAAATGTAAAATAAAAAAAAAAAGATGTACAATGTTTCTATTTAATGAAACAAAAACAAAAAAGAGCTTTGTATGTCAAATACAGATTTAACTCCATAAGCCCCCTTTTTTTTTTTTCTTTAGAGAGCATAGCCTGAATTCAAGTATAATATCTAAAATGCTCTAACTTTCAAAAAGAAAAAGACCAAAAAATTCATGTATATAAAGAAATATTATTAAATGAAATAATGCACTTTTTTAGAACTTTTGTCCGTAATGCAGGGTGCTTATCTAATCATATTTCTTCTTTTTTGAGCTTAACGTTTCTCCGGAATTTTTTTTTCCTTTTAATAATCCAAAGAACTTGATCATTCCGAATATTATCAATAAATGAATAAGGTAATCTATCCATTTCTTTCAGTGACATCTTTTGTTTAGCAGATGATTTTTCTTTCTGTAATATATACGTATGCTTCGTGCATCGAAGGCATAATACAGAAACAATCCTGCTGCTACCTTTACTTCAAACCTTGCTCCTTTTCTTCTCAACCCTTCTTCCTCCCCCTTTCTTTTTTCATTTTTTTTTATTAGATAAGGAAAATAAAATGTGGCACAGTTTGATTCAACCCTCTTTTTTACATAACGTCATCCCCAATTTCAGGAATAGAAGCAGTTTCGGCGATTGAACTATATATGGCACCATTTTTTTTTCTTTTTTAATCCCCTGTTTAATACAAACTTATAATGCCACGTCGGAGGAGAAGAGCTCCTCATTGCTTCTTTCTCCTCTTTCCTCTCCCTCTTTCTCCTTTCCCTCCCCCCAAAAAAAAATCTCTTCACATTTATATTAAAACAAAATATGTTTTGTTTACCAAAATTAGTTTAGTTTAATAATAAAATGTCATTGTTCATTGTTTTGACACATTTTGTAAATTGAAACCTGATAATTATAAAAGTGACTTCCCTTAACTCCGCCTTTTTTTTTGAATCTTTCTTATTTTCTATACACATTCTTATGTACATTTTGTTTATAGAAGGTAAGAGAGAGAGAGAGAAAGAGAAAAAGAAAGAGAAAGAGAGAAAGAGAGTTTTATCAAACTATAAAATTATACATGTATATATAGATATTCTTTATACAAATATATTGCATGCTGAATGAGTCAATATGCATAGACAAGAATTATATCGTTTTTATTTATTGTTTATATATGTGTGTTTCTTGATATACATAAATGATCTATTAAAGGGTATTTATGAAGAAAGAATGGTCAAAATGAATATTAAGGGCAAATAACTCCGAAGAGAAACAGAATCCAAAAAAGCATTCCATAATAGAGTCGATATGAGACTTTTTCTATAATAAAATACGGTAATAGATCCAGATTTACTCTCTCAGATATTCGGAAATCTAATTAAGAAAAAAAAGTAAGACCTTTTTTTTTTTTTAAATTTGTCTACTATTATGAAGGGCAAAACAATCTCAGCATGAAAAGTGGAGTGACACTGAGGTTGTAATTTTTGAGTAACTTGTATATAAAAGGACCCCAAATTTGACGATTTTTTTTTTTTTTTTTTTTTTTCATTTTATTGTATTCTTTTTTTTTTTTTTTTTTTTCTCTAATTAATTATATTATTTAAATAGTATGTCAATTCCTTCTAATACAGCCTTTCAATTTCATTTTAATAACGAGCATAATACCAATAATAGTTTTGAAGAAATCGATGAACGTTTATTTGACAGCTATTTAGATATTTCTGGAAACAAAAGTATTTCTGATTATCGTAGATCTTCTTCTGATGAAGAAAATGAATTATCTCAAAGAGTATCAGCTATCGGTACTGGCCGTAAATCATCACCAAGAAATTCTTTAAAAAGATATTCAAAATGTAAATAAAAGAGAGAAATTTGTTTCTTTGATTACCAATCATATTCTTTTGACTGACACAATAGTTTTTTTTTAATTAGCTAATAAGAAAGAGGATTTAGAATCTGATAATGATTCTCTTATCGATAAATCAAAAAAATCACCTAAAACAATAAATAAGAAATCTCCGGTTATGACTCCTCAAGAAGTAGCGACAACGACTACTACTACCACTGCCGAGACTGAAAAGAAACAAAAGAGTCTTTATAAGACAGAGTTATGTCGTAATTGGGAAGAAACTCAACATTGTAGATATGGAGTTAAATGTCAATATGCTCATGGACCTTCTGATTTACGTGAAGTAGACCGTCATCCTAAATATAAGACACAAAAATGTCGAACCTTTCATCAAACAGGATCTTGTCCTTATGGATCTCGTTGTACTTTTAGACATTTCAATCTTCCTGGTGATGCTTTAGAAATGAAAAAATTAGAAAAAGAAGATGAAAAGAAGAAGGAACAAGAGGCTAGTTTAACTCTTCCATCCATTCGACCTGAACAACAACCCCAATTTCAACGTTCATCCATCTTTTCAACCGAGAATCAAAAAGTACTTCAACAGAATTGGTTCTTTGATAACAGCATTTTACCCATTCACACTAATAACAGTACTTTTGGTAACGATACCGGTAGTCTATTTACCAAAAGAATGATGCCAACAATGAATAATCAACTATTTGACTCTGATGATTCACTTTTACCCTCCAATGCAGAAAGTTTACTTCCTCATCAACTCCTATTTGACTTGGAATCCCCTGACGAAGACGAAAAGCAACAACACTCTTTTTCAGCTCGTTGTCCTCTTCGTAATTATGTCAATTTACCTTCCCTTTCAAATTTCCAAATTCCCCATCCAGTTTCTCATAATTTTCAACAACAACAGCAACAGCAACAACCACAACCGCAACAAATAGAATGTAAATCTTTCTTTCGTCCTTGGTTATTTTAATTTATTTATTATTTCAATTATTTATTTCACTCGCATTTAATTTATTATCATTAAACAAAGACAGTTTTCTTTGCCCTCACCTTTTTTTTTTCTTACATAATTTATTCCCTCCCCACTTCTCATTTTTTTTTTTTAATTATTATTGTTTATTGACATTAAACTTTTCGGATTCAAGTTCTGAAATAATATAACCTTTTTTATATTCATGTAATTTATAATAATAATAATAATAATTAAAAAAAAGTAATATCTATTTATATACAAATATTTATCGGGAATATCTTCCTTCAAGTGCTGTGTTATAAATGCTCTTGTCTTTTTTTTTTTTTTTTTTTAAATATTTATTTTTTTTTAAAAAAAAAAAGATGGAAATAGTAGGATTCCTTTTGTTGTATAGTATTCCAAAGTTGTTAACTTAAGGAAAGATAAATAAAATGGGCTTCTACAAAACAATGATTGCTATTACAAGACAACCAAAGATTGAAGACAAGGAGTTTTTATATATAGTTTCTTCTTTATTTTATAAGACTACTTACTGCAGGTTTACTTTACTTATATATTAAATGACAAAGAAGGTATAATAAATACTAGGGCTTATGAGATTAGAACGGTTTCATTTTTACGCCATCCTGGAGGAGAACTAAGTAGTTTGATATTCTCGATTTTAATCTTTCCTTGGTTATTTACAAGAGCCTTTGTTATTACTTCACAACCGTCATTTGAAATTGGATCCTCCAAGGAAAAATGAATACGAATTTGATGTTGATCGTCCTGTAATCGTGTGATATCCATTTTATGTACTTGTTCCCATATAAGCTCATTTGGCTGATGATATAAGCCAAATCCCTCTAGGACCTTCTTCCTTTCTTTATTCGTAAAATATTCTTTCAAGTTCTTGATAGATTCTGATCTGATCAGTTCTTCACCTCGGTGTTTACTTATCTGTCTTAATAGAGCTTCGACAATCGATGATGATGATGATGATGTTGACGACGATGACGAGGAAGGGAAGGATAGAAAATCCCACCAATACTTGTAGGTCATCTTTTGAAAAAATTGCCATGACATAACTAGAGATGCTGCACTCCCAAGCGCTATACTAGTCATAGGTGTGTCTGTAATCCATATAGAACTCAAGACAGTTGTGGTTCCTAGTAATGCACCAAGTAATATGGTTGTAGACGTCGTGATTTGATGATATCTGTTATTATCTGCTAAACGTTGTTGTTGTTGTTGTTGTTTATTATATGCATTTTTTGTCTCGTCATACACAATAGCATTTCCTTTAGTGTCTATTTTTGAAAATAACCTTCTTGAATATTGATTTTTTCTTATTTGTTGTTGCACATTTCTTTTTAATATATTGTTAATAAACATCGTTACTCATTATATATATTGAAAAAAATAAATAAAAAAAAGACAAAATAGTGTAAATGTGTATTTTGCGCTGTATTCTTCAAAAAATACTCTTTTTTTTTTTTAAAAAAAAAAAAAAAAAAAAAAATACTGAATCACCACGTATGGTAAAGTAGTGAGAAATTATTGCATTAGCTCTCTTTAACAAATAGAATAAGAGAGTAAATACTTTTACTCTCCATATTTTACCAATTATATAAGATATTCAATTTCTAATTTTCGATAATCAAATCAAACGCATTTTTTTTTTAATAAATATCTCGTTACCGCATATCAATCTTGGATAAGCAAGTCTAAAAGTAAGCTATTGTCTATTTAACTTTGTATATATCATATTTAACTTGGTCACATATCCTTTAATAACACCCTATATAAAGTATTTAAATTGAATATATAAAAAGAAAAATGTATTGAATTCTTTTATAGTTAATATACTTAATATAACCTCCATCTTTCCCCGCCCTCAATAGTAAAATATTCATTCCTTTAGATAAGACTTTAAACAAACAGAGATGGTATTGTAATTACTATTAATCTGATTAGCTGTAAAGAAAAAAATTCATACAAAAAAAAAAAAAAAAAAAACAAGTCGATCATTATAGTAGCCTGCTTTCCCCTAAGCCTATGTTTAACACTATTAAAGCGCGCTTGAAGTATTATGGATTTTATTCAATTCAATAGCACATTATATACGTTTAAAAAAATATCATCCTATAGAAAAGAAAACCATGGAATAATTCCCTTATATATGTATATATTGAACTCCCTCTGGTCAGGACTACTCAATAAGTCGCCCCGTAAGAAGAAAATATACGACTCGTCTAATGAGATATTCGCGGTTATTTCCAACTAGTTTTCCTCCTCTTTTCAAAAAAAAAAAATTAAGATAGGCATCAAGGGTAGACAGAATAATTAGCCTTATAAAGTGGCATGAATAAATGCTTCATGATACTTATTATTTCCTAGCGTCAACGAGATTGATCCACTTTATGATTCCTCCTTATGGAATCTGGAATTGAAAGTTGACTAAAGCAGTAATAAAAAAAAAAAAAGTGGAGGGCCTTATATAAAAAAGTAGTCTACTACTCCATTTGATATATATATATTTATAAGCGACATTTTTTTCTTCTTAAGATTACTTTTCATATCAATCATAAATGTAAACTAAAAAATTCCTTTTTATTGTATTTACATACATTGACGATAGTAAAGAGAATTATTTGTCATTTTATTTTCACAATCTTTCCTTAATGCTGTCATACATGACTTTAATATCATCTTTAGACTTCTTAAGAGGATTCCAACGAATACCTAAACCAGTTTCTTTATCAGGTTTAGGAATAACATGAAAATGAACATGTGGAACCGCTTGGTTAGCAAGTGGACCGTTATTCTATCATTAAATATGTATATAATTATTCATTATTTCCATTTCATTCCTCCTCATTCACTTTCACTCTCTTCTTCTTCTTACCTGTAAAACATTATATTGAGAGAAGCCTCCTGCTGCAGCAATCTTTTTAGCTATAGGCAGGGCATCAGCCAAATACTCATCGGGTAATTCATGCATATATTTTGCATGATCTATTATAAAAAAAAAAAAGTCAGTAAAATTTCAAAAAATATCACTTTTAAATATCCATACATTTTGGGATAATTAACTATTTGTAAAAATTGTATGTGAATAAAAACCTGTAAAAAATATAATAGAAAAAAAAAAAAAAAAAAAAACTCACAGAATGACCATCACTTAAAGGTTCAATATCCATAAAAGCATAACTATCATATTTGTGTCCCCCCCCCGAAAAATAAAATAAAAAATGTCAGTTTCAATATTATTAATGGTCATCATTACCTTTTTTCTGTCTCAATTAACTGAAAAGATGGTACTTCCTTTCTATCATAGTAATATTAAAACAAGTCAATCGTGAACATTACATTTGTAGTTTATATATCTATATATATATATATTACCGAATAATCTTACAGAAAATACAATCATCAGTAAGATGCTGATGATTACGTGAAACTGAAGAAGTTGACATGAAGCAATGTTGTTTTGAAAATAATCGAGTTGAAAGAAAAAAAGATGTTGATAAACGTGACAAGCGCGTCATATTTACCAATTTATGAAAAAAGAGTGGCAAATACCTTTCTTCTCCCCCCAAAAAAAAAGCTTTTTTTTTTTCTACAGCAATAGAATAATTCCATGAGTAAAATTTATTCAATTATAGAAGAAATTACATATCTTTATTATGTTGAAGATAAAAAGAATATTACTATTACAACAAACTAAATATATTCGGTCACGAATACATATACATATATACATGCATATATTACAAATCGTTACCCATTATTATTATGAACAAGTGTATTATAGTGAAAAAAGAAGGCTTAATCTCTCTAGTTATATTAAATTGATGCTGAATTTAGAACTAAAGCTGCATGGTTACCTGCAGTTCCAACCAAATTATTTTTAAGTGTACTACGACCTAGGAAAGTCTGTAATAAAGTTTCAATATTATTTAATATGGTTGATTGATCTAACAAATCAATAGGACATTTGAAGGAGACTGTATTGGAATAAGGTATACTGATTGCAACACCCAAGATACTCACTGTTGCAATTACATTGTAATCCAATTGAATATCTTTTGCTGTACCACCACCTATGCCACAATCGGATATTATTTTTGCTGCTATTGTTTGTGTCTCTTGAGATAATAAATTTAATGAAATATCAAATGGAAATGAAATAGTGGTAATTGAATTTGAACCAATATGTAAATCACTTAATGTTCCGCCACCTATTTGAGTATTGTCTCCATGATAATTAGCCTAATGAATAATGATATAAATACTCGCCTTCCGAAAAAAAAAAGGAAAAAAAAAAAAAAGAGTTCCCCCTTAATGAATAGTGTTACATACTGTAGCGGCTAGAGTCTTGAAAGTAACACTTGCAATGTTTGGATTATTAACAATAAAGCCCAACATAAGATTTAAATTGGCATTCGTTCCAGTAAGATTAAATTTTGGATTATCTTGTATACCAGTGAATTCAACGGAAGGTTTCTTAAACAATCCAATCAAGACACCCACTATAATCCCTAACACAATAACGAGTAATACAAAACAACAAGAAAGCCATCGATACCATCGAGGACAACAACCACAACAACCACAACATAGTTTATCACAACAAGACTTATTTTCATTATTATGTATTCTAGAATAAGCGTCTTGTTCTGTATATTTTGTAGTATATCCATTATCATTTGCAGTCACCACTGGTTTTGGATTTAAATCGTATTGTTGTAAATAATAGCCGTTATCATTATTTATGTGATGCATTGCAAATGTATCATTTTCATATGGTTTATAATAAGATGGCTGATGATAAAAATTTGACATTAAATGAAAAAGAAAAAAGAAAAGAAAATAGCAATTATAAGCATCCTCGTTAATATTTAAGGGTTTTAATTTCTACCTGAAATGCGTCAAAGTACAATTAATTCTTGAAGATGTCACGAGAAATTTTAAATAATACCACTGTAAAAAAAAAAAATAAACTAATAAAGATTACATATCTTTTATACAAAGTAACAAAGAAGAAGTTATCTATTTGATAAATTACTGTATAACTTTTACGTATGTAAATTAAAAAGGGCAATATTCTATATAATTGATAAATTCTGAATAACGTTTATTGCCCTAGTAGTCAGACACCAAAATATATCTACTTTATTCCTCTTGGAATAGAAAAGAAAGAAAAAAAAATACATACTATTAAGAAAGTCTAATACATAAAGATATAGTATATACAAATAACAGAATTATAATGTATATGCAAAATAGAATAGTAAAATAGAAGAGTACTTATTTCTTACACCTACCTCTACCATGGTATAAGATTGCACTAACATACTGTATTTACTAGCAAATAGAGTCACCATCGTACAACTTTAATTAAGATACAATTTCAGGAGAATTGTTGTCAATATATCCTAGAATAAATACTTCTTCTCCTCCTAATGATAATTAAAGATTTATTACGCATTTTGTATAATATAGATTGTTGTCTTCTTATTAATAAAGGACATAATCATAAAAACGCATTTATTCTCTGATAAAAACAAGTTAGTTTTAACAAAAAAAAAAAAAAAAACTAGGTTTGCGTCTGCTACTTCAAAGATACATAATGTGATGATTAGAGAACATGAATTACTTGCTAATGAGAGACCATGAGTGAAGCTATTGTTGGATACTACTATTCAAAAGTGTGATCTTGGTCCTGATGTCAGATGTGGGCGAAATTATTCGGCTTGAAAATTTATTTATCCTCAAGATCTGTGATGGTGTAATACCTGCAAAAAATTACATTTACAGTTCAAAAATCATATCTATTCATTTGAGTTTTATATAGATTTAAATAGTTCCTGTGAAGAGTTCATGTAGTAAACTTTGTTACTAGGGAGGGGAGAGAACATGTTATTCTCATGGGCAGATTACAGATAATTTTACTAGCAGATTGCAGGTATTATAACAAATGTGTATATACATATACACATGCACAACACACACAATTTACTAAAATATATAATATAGGTTAGTATTGTTCTTTTTGCTTTTATTCTATTCAAGAATTTCAATTCAAGATACAAAGTTATTTGCATTTATATAGTCTTCGTTATCCAGAATTACTATCTCTTGGTAGAATACAGCAAAATAATATGTAACTAAAAGAATAATTTTTGATACGCCACCTGAATCATATTCTTATAAAAAATATGATTTCAAAATTAGATGCTATTGAGACCCACAAAATCGGCTGTCAACTTACCGTCCTCACTATTAATTATTGATTTTTCCTGAGAACTTCACAGTTTTTGCCTTCTGATTTGTATCATTGACAAACAATTCATAGTCAGGAACCTTCAGAGGATCTAAAATTGTAAATTGCTACGTTAAACAAAACTTTTATTTCAGGAACTAAGTATAAGAAAAATCTTATACAATTAGATGGGAACATGAGTAATAGAATATATCGAGGAAAAGAAAGAAAAAGAAAGAAAGAAAGAAAGAAAGAAAGAAAAAAGCGAAAAACAAAAGTAAACTATTACATGAAAAAGCATGGAAAAAGGTTATAAAGAGTATAATCTAAAATTTGAAAGACTATAATAATAAATACGTTATGTAGCCAAATAGTAATAATTATATGACACAATGAGTGAAAGTAGATACTTATCAAAAGTAGTAGTATTAATAACAATAGTAAAGTAAGAAAATCTGAACACTTCAGAGACCCATCTAAACATTATAGAGGCATCTAGATGTATAAGTAACTCAGGTAAACTACCGTTGCATTTGGCACACCTAAAATATCACTTCTAATGGCAGAATGCGAACCCAAATTCAATACAACCAAGTTCTCATCTCGAGAAAATAGATGCCAGACATTTTTCTTATAAGTGGAATACATAAACATAGTAATATATGAATTATAGTGCTGACGGTGCCAAATGGCAAGTTTTTAATCCAATCATTTAATGCAATATGCCGAATACTTATATTCTTGAGAATGATAATAAGAATGAAACAAGGATATAAAATAGAATGGTAGAATATGAGATGATATTAGTTCATGTACAAGAGTAATCATGTATGTATGTCTTATGTTTAGTTTGTAACTGATCTCTTCAGATCATAAGAAGATTAGGACAGTTCTAATTTGAAACGTAGGCTCTTTAGTTAGTTTATCTCATTGTACTAAATTTATATGCAGCAGACCAAATGTATCATAGACTGTTCCTAGAATTAATATATTGTTTATCCTTTGTAGAACAAGAAGATATATTCTTAAATATAATGTTTCATTTATTTTTATAAGAAGAGATGTTATATGTATATAGAATTAGAGACTATAATTTATATGTACATAATTAATTATTATTATTTAACTGAACTAAGGTATAGATCATAACCATGACACTTAGTCTGAGAAAGTTAACACTGATTTCATTGAAGAAGAAAAGACAATTAGAGTTTCAAGAATTTGAGGTAATTGAAGTCAACGGTCGTGTGGACACTAGAATTACCTATTATCTTCAGTATCTTGGGAGTGTAATGAAAATATACCTGACGCTCACAGTATGAAAAGAAAATACCTTGTTGTGAATAATGCTTTTATTCACAAGTCCTCTGAGACGCAAGAACTTATTTCTTTTCCTGGGTATAAATGAATGTACCTCTTCCTCCTTCTCTTTCCTTCCCCTCCCATACACCTACACACACGCACTTATTTTCCCTTCTTGAATCCAATCATGGAAATGTGGTTTAATGTCAAGTTTGATGTAAGAAAAAACGAAATTACTGATAAGGACAGGTCAATTCCTTGTATCATAGAAACGGCTAAGCAAGTAATAGTAGACGATTGTAAAGGATAGATGATCAATCACTCCATTTCCTTTTTCGATCGTTGTCTCAATATGGAACCCCCAAGCTTTAGATTATACTTTTTATAACCTTTTTCCATGCTTTTTCATGTAATAGTTTACTTTTGTTTTTCGCTTTTTTCTTTCTTTCTTTCTTTCTTTCTTTCTTTTTCTTTCTTTTCCTCGATATATTCTATTACTCATGTTCCCATCTAATTGTATAAGATTTTTCTTATACTTAGTTCCTGAAATAAAAGTTTTGTTTAACGTAGCAATTTACAATTTTAGATCCTCTGAAGGATTCTGACTATGAATTGTTTGTCAATAATACAAACTTAAAGGTCAAAGGACGTAAATTAGAAGGCAAAAACTGTGAAGTTTTCGGAAAAAAATCAGTAATTCTGAAAAAATCAATTTTTATTACCTGGTGGAAGTTGTATCCGAGACATAAACACACATGATAAAGTGCATTATTAGTTGATAATATAATAAAAAATGTCACAGTTTGAGTAACCTTACTCTCTGAATACACATACACATTTTTATATTTATTTATTGTTATGAAACGGCTCTCTCTTTCTATTCCTCTTTCTCTTTTCTCTCTCTCTTTTTTTTTTTCTTTCTTTCGACTTCTTTTTATATATTTACACATATATATTATAAATGTCAGGAAACAATATTAAAGTCGTTTGTCGTTTTCGTCCGCAAAATTCACTTGAAATTAGAGAAGGGGGTGTTCCCATTATTTCAATTGATGAAGGAGGAACCACTATTCAAATTAAGGTAATCCGAACAAATGTCCATTTCTTATAGTCATCTCTAATAATGGTTTTTTTTTTATATATATACATAAAAGGGTGATTCCACATCTTCATTTGCATTTGATAAAGTATTTGGAATGAATACACCTCAGAAAGATGTTTTTGAATATTCCATTAAAAGCATCGTAGATGGTAGCTTCAAAATGAAATAACCCTAAAATAATTATTTTAATAAAATTTCTATAGATGTCACTGCCGGTTACAATGGTACTGTATTTGCATATGGTCAAACTGGTTCTGGTAAAACCTTTACTATGATGGTAAAATAAAAATTAAGCTTTTTATTTGATCTTTTTTTTTTTTTTTTGTTTTCCCCTGAGTTTTTAATTTTATTTTATATAGGGAGCAGATATTGATGATGAAAATACAAAGGGTATCATTCCTCGTATTATTGAACAAATATTTACAAGTATCAATGATGCGCCGAGTAATATTGAGTTTACTGTAAAAGTGTCTTATATGGAAATTTATATGGAAAAAGTCAGAGATTTATTTAATCGTAAGATTTATTTATTGTTTTAACAGCTATGAAACATTAATATAAATATATATACATTTATATGTATATATGTATATATTTATATATTTATTTAATAGCTTCTAATGATAACTTGGCTATTCATGAAGATAAAACTCGTGGAGTATATGTAAAAGACTTGTATGAAATTTATGTCGCTAATACAAATGAAGTATACCAAGCCATGAAAAATGGTAGCGCTAATCGTGCAGTCGCTTATACTCGTAAGTAATAAATCTAAATAATCAAGTTCTAATATTAACTTTATTTTACATAACAGAAATGAATGCTGAGAGTTCTCGATCACATTCTATTGTGGTTATCACAATCACTCAAAAAAACCTAGATACAGGTGCAGCAAAAAGTGGTAAACTTTATCTTGTTGATTTAGCTGGTTCTGAAAAAGTAAAATAAAAAAATGGATGCAAGTTATGTCTTATAGTTTAACAAACTTATATATCGTAGGTTGGAAAAACAGGTGCTTCTGGGCAAACACTTGAAGAAGCAAAGAAAATTAATAAATCACTAACAGCCCTTGGTATGGTGATAAATGCTTTAACCGATGGAAAGGTAAATAATCAAAGAAGAATAAAATTGTAAACAGTTGTATAAATCCTTCCTTCCTTTTTTTTTTTTTTTTTTTTTTTTTTTTTTGTAATTTTGATAGTCAAGTCACATTCCTTATCGTGATTCAAAATTAACTCGTATTTTACAAGAATCGCTAGGTGGTAATTCACGTACTACTTTAATCATTAACTGTTCACCTTCATCTTATAATGAAGCTGAGACTATCTCTACCTTACGATTTGGTGTAAGAGCAAAGACAATCAAGAATAAGGCTAAAGTTAATGCTGATCTATCTCCTGCTGAGTTGAAAGCACTTTTAAAGAAAGTCAAATCAGAAACACTTACTTTCCAAGCTTATATTGCAGCTCTAGAAGGTGAAGTGAATGTTTGGCGTGGTGGTAGTACATTACCTGAAGAAAAATGGGTAACAATGGATAAAATTACTAAAGCTGATTATTCTGCCCTACCTCCTGCATCTAACTTTAGAGCTTCCTCAGTTATTGAAGACCCCTCTAGACCTACAACTCCTTCTGTGGTGTTAGAAAAAGATGAACGTGAAGAGCTCTTGAAGCGAGAAAATGAATTAATGGATCAAATTGCTGAAAAGGAAACCGAACTTGCAAACCGTGAGAAGTTATTAGAATCATTAAAGGAAGAAATGGGCTACTATAAAGAACAAGAGGCAATCGCTACTAAAGAAAATCAGCAAATGACTACTGAGTTAAACGAACTTCGCCTCCAGCTTCAAAAGATTTCTTATGAAAGTAAAGAAAATGCTATCACAATTGATTCACTTAAAGAGGCGAATCAAGAATTAGTGGCTGAATTAGAAGAGCTTAAGAAAAACCTCATGGAGGTACGTATGGCTCACAAAGATAGCTCGAATAGCGAAAAAGAAAAAAGAAAGCTCAAAAATTAGCCCAAATTATGTCTAAAATAGATCTTTCTGTAAGTTTTTTTTTTTTTTTTTTTTTTTTTTTTTTTTTTTTTTTTTGTAATCTGAATGTTGAAAATACTCCTCTTTCACATGTATAGGGCGAAATTAACGAAAAAGAACGTCAAATTCGTGGCTCTCTACATAAGATTGAAAATGAGGGACATGATTCTTTAAGTTTAGAGGAACTTATTGCACTTCGTCGTGAGCTTACAGAATCTAAACATTTGTTAGAACAACATGCAAAAACAATTTCTGAACTTACATTGGAGAAGGATACATTAGAACAGAAAAAGATAGAACTTGATACCCGCTTTAATAATCTTGAACAAGAATATGAAGAGCTCCTTGATAAGACTATTGCTGAAGAAGAAGCTGCTGCTCAAAAGAATGCAGATGTAGAAGAAACACTTTCCACTTTAAAGGTATATAAAGTAAAATATAAGGAAAATGAAAAAAATAATAATGTTTTATTTCCTATAGAAAAAATTAGAGACACAATATGCATCGAAAAAGGAGATGCAACAAAAAGAGATTGAAGATCTTAAACAAGAAATTAAAGAAAGAAATAAAAATATTCAAAAACTCTCTACTTCATTAGCAGATCTGAATGATGCCAATGAAAAGCTTCAAACTATTCTCTCTGAAAAGTCTGTATCAGAAGCCCAAAACAGTGGTTTATCTGAACGTGAACAGGAATTAGAGCGTATGCGAAAGACAATGGCTAAAGAACTAGCCGAATTTGAAACCATGAAAAAGGTTTTGATGCGTGATCTTCAAACTCGTTGTGAAAAAGTGGTTGAGCTTGAAATGTCCTTGGATGAATCTCGTGAACAATATAATAACATTTTAAGAGCAAGTAATAATAAAGTACAACAAAAGAAGATGGCATTTTTAGAACGTAATTTAGAGCAATTAACCAATGTTCAAAAACAGGTATAGCGTATATCCTTAACATGTTACGCATATAACTCAAAAATATTTTAATTTATAAATAGCTTGTCGAACAAAATTCATCATTGAAGAAAGAAGTTGCGCTTGCCGAGCGTAAATTAATTGCACGTAATGAACGTATCCAAACTCTCGAAGCTCTTTTACAAGATGCTCAAGAAAAATTAATTAGTCAAAATCAGAAATTCGAAGTTCAACTCCAAGCTGTTCGTGAACGTCTTGAACAAGCTCGATCACAAAAGTCACAAACCTCAATGGCTTTAAACTTTGGTCGTGTTGCTAAACCTCTTCGTGGAGGCGGTGCTGTGGTTGAAAATGGTCAAAACTCTCCTACTTCACCCATCGAGAAGCGTGAAAAGCGCAATTCTTGGATTCCTGGTTTTATGGGTTCAAGATAAAAAGAGCATTTAGCTATGTATTTTCTATATATATTATATACACATAATAAAGTTCGAAAATAAATAAACAAAGCACACATACGCATTATATACCAAACAAACTAATAATGAATACTTGAATATAGAGATTTAATTTGAACTAAACACTTTAATATCTTTTTTTTTTTTTTTTTTTTTTTTTTTTTTTTTTTTTTTTTTTTTAGGAAACTCTAATAAAACACATTAATAGAATTAAAAAAAAAATCAAATAATTACACACAAAAGATTAGCTTTATTATATATTAGTCAAAACAATATTTCAAGATATTTCTTTAAAATTTATATAAAATTACTTCATACAAGACACCAATTCAATATTAACCTATGTTTGCTAGTGTTCTCTATGCTCCTCCAGGGAATCATGAATAATATCATATAATTGATCGACTAATTCTGGCCAACCAGCTAATGCTTCCATAACACTATTTAACCAAGCAATATCATCTGGCTGTTGCCGCCTTGTACAACAAATGAGTTGAGCCAAATGTCCTCCGTCTCTTTCTTCTTCATCAATGGCTTCACACGTTTGAAAGCAAGGCTCATCTAATTCTGCGACAGGACTTGGTGGCATAGCATCTTCTAAAATTGAATTACGTCGTATCGTAGCTGATAAGTGACGCGAAGAAGGAGCAATTGACAAAAGTTGTTTCGCTTTACGAAAGAAAGACGGATGTGACTGTGGTAATTTCAATTGGAAATCAGGATAGTTTCTCAGTTTGATAAGATCCATTTCTGAATATGGGTGTGCGCTCTTTGATTTATTTGTAGTAGGTGTTGAACTACCTGCTCCACTTTCTTTGACTCGATTTCTTGAATCCATTGCCATATTTTCCTTATTCCCGTATACTATTATGTCCTCATTTTCTTCATCACTATCAAGAAGATCTGATAAATGATCACTTTCATCATCCTTATCTATGTCAATATTAGCTTCATCTACTTCCTCAATTGTTGTATCTGTAAAAGTAGGGTGTGGTTCAGATTGAATCAAATGATAGGAAGAACGACGTCTTCCCCCTCCTCCGCCTAAAGGTGGATATTGCTGGTGGTGTTGTTGATAAAACTGATCCTCACTAGCAAACATGCCTTCTGGTACCTGTGGTGCTTCTTCATGAAGAATATGATCCTCATCATTATACTCTAAAGCGTCACCTAAACTCATAGTTGATGATCTACGATTCTGACGATACCCTGCACTTCCTATCGTATTAATAGAGCCAGAGCTTCGTGAGGATGGTAGTTTACGAGGTATTGGAATAACATCATTTATAAAATCATCATCATTATCATCGGTATAACCAACGCTTTCTTTAAATTTGGTTAAAAAGACAGGATTATGAGATAAGAAATGACTGATTTGATTCATCCAAACACGATCAGGTAATTTTTCACGAGGCTTATAAACAATCTCTTGAAAACGTTGCCAAGCAGATTCACCTTGTGTTTCTGTGATATAATGTTCTAAAGTGTCATAAAATTGTGTATTGCGGGCTGCAAGGTCTTTCATCTCTACAGATCTGTCCAAAAGTGCTACTAAGATATCTGATGAAACAGCTTGTCCATGAATATCAATACTTCCTGCAGAGGAAATAGAAAGATTTCTAAGAGAAGGTGACTCATCCCTTAACTCTTGTTCCGTTTCTTTTTCTTCTTCTTCTTCAATTATGTTTCCTTGACTCAGTAAATTATGTGTATGAGGATTTAAAAAGGTTGAAGAAGACATTTATTTAAAAAAAAATATGTGTGGGAAAAGTTTTCTCTTTCTACAATAAATAAATAAAATAAAATAAAAAACAAAAGGGAAAGAGAAAAAATCATCCAAGAAAATTTTAAGAAAAAGCGGGTATCAAACTATTTATGCATTTTAACTGATTGGGTTAAATTGATAATATTCCTTCTAGTGAAACATTTTTTTTCTAAAGCTGCTATACTTTTTAAAAACCAGATTAGTTTTTCCAACTTTTTCCTTAAAGCATAATAAATAGGCTTTACTATTTATGAAACATTAAATACGCTCATATATTATTTACTTCTTTTATCCCATATAAGAAATACTATATACATATATACATACATACATATATATTAAGTTCTTTTTAGCTTGTTTATTAAACTGCATACACATACACTTACACTTACACATATATATATACAATATTGAAGAAACGATTTTATGATAATATATCATAAAAACGTCATATTATTATAGTAGTATATCGGAATAAATTAAATTTTACTTTGTTCTATGAGTCGATTGATGATTGTATTAATAATTCCTCTTTTGATTGTCAAATCTACACCAAATAAAGCTGACAATTGATCTCGTACTTGCTTTTTTGTAAGCGTCATTAAATTAGAATTTATCAATATTTTGTAAATTTCACGCTCAAGTTCATCATCCTCTGGTATTATGACTGTTCTTGATTCTGTAGTAGTTTTAATTGTAGAATCTTTCATGTCTATATTATCTGCTATTTTACGTATAGGTGAGCTTGATCCAAGTACGGTAGATAGGTCTATGTTAAATTGCTCATCAGAAAAATTGGGTATCAAAGGTGGCAATAATTCAGATTTGACACTATTTGACTTGTCTATTGGATTATCACTATCTAAAGTGTGTTGATCATCAGGCAATACAGATAGATAAGATGTCACTACACTATTTGACTTGTTTACCCACATCTCTTCTTCATAAATGGCCCATTTCTTCAATGGTATCATCTTTTCATCAAATTTTTCATCATCTGTCACAATTATTTGTTTCTTTTTATTGTCACCAACTACAACACGGGTATTGCCCCATGAAAAGTCATCAAAATGCCAAAATGAATAAAGAGGTATGAAGAAACTAAAGATAGGAATGGCAAAGATATAGATAATCATCCATCCAATGTGCTGCCATTGCCGTTTAAGAATAAAAATGAGTGATTGTAATCCATAAGCCCCTGCTAGCATTCCTAACGCAATAGTTGGGATGGGGCCTGCACCTGAAATGACCTCATAGATAAGATAAATAAGGTAAATAACTGAAGAGGGTAATGAAATAGTACCAATCAAGTCAATCATGACCACAAATCGCATTGAAATACAGCAGAATCCACACAGTTCCTGTAATAAGATTAATTCTAGCAAATTATGAATAGTTGAATTTATCCAGCGTCTACGTTGAGAAAGTAAAATTCCCCATTGATCAGGAGCTACAGTTTTACATTTTGCGTAAGGTGTAAACACCATCTTGTACTGAGGGAAGTTTTTCATCATTAACGTCGTTAAATATCTATCTTCACCCAAGTGCAGTAGGTTCTTTTTATGCAAGGTATCGACCTGATTATCAGAATAGGCTCGAATGACATTAGGTGAAACAATAAGTGGTTGATGTTTACTGGCTGTACGAATACGATACATACAAAAGCATCCAGGTAAACAAGTAACGGACCCAAATAAAGATTCAAATGATTTGACAAGATGATGAGAAATATAGTATTCATAAACTTGAATCATAGTTGTCCAAGACCGATCCTCATTTCCTAATTCAGTCTCTCCACATAGACCAATAATACGACTATCATGTAACATGCACGAAATAAGTCGATTAAGAGCATCAGGATATACTTCTGTATCTGAGTCTACCATCAGTATATATTCATACAAATGTGGATCAATACCAATGATATATTTAATATGATGGTAGATTGATAGTTCAAGGGGTGACATTTCCGAGTCAAAGTGTACTTTATTTAAGAAATTCATACAAATAATTTGTGAGTCTCGTTTACCCCGGTTGCCTGGTTTTGCTCTCTCAGTCGATTTTCCTACTTTTACAACAACGATATAAGGTACGACGTGACCTTCGTTTTGATATACTCCAGAATAAACTTTGCCATAGTTTAATTGCTTAGATCCCTCACCAATTGACTTGAACATGAGGGGTTCAGGGTCATCCATTTCGTCATGCCCTAGAATATCTAACAAAATACGTGGTGTTGGTCGATCATTACCACTACCAATAATCATACCATCTGCAATAAGAAATAATAATTTGTGTTTATCATCATATGTCATGGCTGTCAAGGAATTAATCGTCTTTCTCAATGATTCTTCATCCTCGGTATAGCATGGTACTTGACAAATTACAAATTTATCATGATCTTCAGGGGTGGGACTACTTCCAAATTGTAATGCAGCCAAAAATTTAACTAAAATTACGACTGACATAATAATAGCAAAACTTAACAACAGATAATTGATAAATGTACATCTTAATGATTCCCGATAATCAAGACGACCTATATAAAACACGTTATCCAAACATGCCTTGTTTCGAGACCGTGTGAGAGCGTCTAGAATGGCATTGTTCCATTCTGATGTTATGTCTTTACCCCCAAAATTGGTAAAGATTGCCTCTATTGAAGGATGGAGGTAGTGATAGTTTGGTTCACCATTAGAACTAGCGGGATATCGACGTGCTGTCGCCATATAATCTGTCAAATCATACACTCGTTCATCTATTGATGCTATTAATCGACCCCAGCTTGCATAATCTTCTTTCATTCGCTTAAGTGATATCACTAGATCACCTTTTTTATAATTATTCATTCTTGGTTCAAATGTATTTGTAAGCCAATCTGGATCACGTAGTCTAGTAAGAGCTTTTTCAGACTGCTGAGGACCAGAAAAATGAATAAAGGGCCCCAGTACAATAGTTTGATTAGGAGTAATAGTAATGGAGGTATCCTTTACTAGACCAGGACAGGCAATTGTTAAAGGAGGTGGGAAGGTGTAAGATAGGTCCCTACCAGCTAGAGGATCTAAATTATATTTACTTGTCATGTGACTCATAGTACCATGATCTGTTGCCACGAATTTTGTTAAATCATAAACTTTACCACGAATGGAGATCCAATAGTCTGTCATCATTTGATGAACACCAACATTTTCTGCCGAATATAAGTATTTTGTATTTGGACAAATAATTTGTCTGAATCCAACAATAAAAAAAATAATCCCTCCTGAAGAGGCAAAGATAAGCATACAAAGTGTAACTTTCTCGCGCCATGCCATTTGAACATCTTGCCGAGTCATTTTACCCAAGTATTTGAGAGTAAATGACGGAATCCACCATGTCATTAGAAGAACGAATCGAGACCACCATTGTCGTGTACTTGTAATGCTTACTTCTTCAATTTGCTCCTCAATTTGATGCACAGTATAATCTTCCATCATTTGGCTCATATCTAAATTAGGCCCATATCTATAATAGAAATAATTAAAAATAAAAAGGGACTTAATTATATTATTCTTTTTTTTTCCTAAAAAAAAAAAAAGGAAGACTTTGGTATTGTACCCTTCAGCTAATCCTCTTCCATCCTCATCATCTTCCCATTCACTTTTTTTCCCAGATAAATCAGGAGCTTGAGTATCAATTTCAGTTCGGTCATCATCGTGACTTATATCTGATCTCCACTCTTCATCAAAAAGATTATTTCTTTCATTATTATTATTACTAAACCAAGTCCACTCTGGCCCCTCAAGAAGCTGCTGTTCTACTGTCATGGTCTTCACTTCTTCTTCCTCTTCTTCCTTAGCTCGTAGTAGAATCTCTTTTTCATATTCAATTACTCGTTGCCTTTCCCTTTCACGTATTCTTTCTTCCTTCTCAATCGTTCGAATTTCCCTCTCCAATCTTTGCCAAAGCTCGAATGAAAGCCAAACATTATTTTGACCCAACTGAATATCCTTAACTGTCCATTTCATGATGTCAATCCAAACTCCAATGCGTCTTGATTCATCACCTTCTACTACCGTCTCTTCATCTACATAAGCATCCATTAACGGTCGATAACGGTTTAAGAACGTTTCCTGATTATATCCATAAGGTGCCTCAAATTGACTTATTCGTTGAGCCAACTCAACTAGGTGATACATCTCTAACTGACGCTTCACAAATTCGGGATCAAATACGTTTCCTTCACTACTGGGCAGTACATGTATAATTTCAGTCACACGTGTTGTATCTATTCGATCCTTCAGCTCTTCAACACCTTGAACGACATGGTCTAAAACAGGCCCCAGTCTATTGCTGTTATGGTACCATATTGGTAATTGGGCTTTGATGACCGTTTTTTCATCCCGTGGATGCTTTTCAGTTAGCCACCCTGCTGTCTCAAATATCTCATGTACAAATGTGTTTGTACAATTGTATCGAAACATATGGACAAAATCCGGTGAAACATAGTCCAGATTACTTTCAAGGAAACCATCAATTGAGTAGTTGACATTTATGGTATTGAAATGATGAATAGCAAAACTATATGAGGGCATCGAAGGTTCCAAGAGGGTCTCATAGTCGCTATTACGGTACGATTTCTTCTTTTGGAGCAAAACAGATAGAAGGTTACTGTCTGTGGCATCTAACGCATATGTTTGAAAGCGCATAGCATCTTTATTGATCAAAGAGATGAGTCCATCATTATTCTTGCCATGAAAGAGTGAAAGCGAATTAGATGGCTGTTTAACTACTGGTAAAGTAGAAGGCCATATCTGATCCTGAACATAGGGAATATTAGCAGCAGATTCAGCTTTCATGGTCAAATCAAAGAAGGTATAGCTTAGGAGTTGCTCTAATGTATAATTAACACAAAAGTGATAAAAGCCACTTGCACGTTGATTTATCATTGATTGTGTCCCCATAGAATCCAAAACACTAATGGTTTGCATAATATCCAATTCATCTTTGTTAAGTCTTTGATTTAGTGTGTTTGTAATCCATCTTATAAGGGCAGCATATAATGTATGAGCCAATGCATCCCTTTGTTGTGAAGCAGTATCTACTGTTAGGAATGCAGTACAAAATTCATTTCCAATCAGTTTAAGTTTATGTATAAGACTCGTTTCAAGCTTTGAGGTAGCTATACCCAAGGAGGCAGCGACTAGAGTCAATGTTTCCTTATTCTTGATACGGCATATTCCACTACTAGAACTGGGATGAAATAAGATGTCATCACCTGTAAAGTGATGCTTGTTCCCATCCACAAATTGTACATTCCCTAAATGTAGTATAGCTGCTAATAACTGACACATCTGAGCCACTGTCTTGGTTTTAAACCCACAAAGTTTGAGAGCTGCTTTAACATCTTCAAATCCTATCGTGTCCTGCTCTATATCTCGTTGCCCAAGATGTTTCAAATAATAAAAATTGCTATGAGTAATATGAAGAGCGCACTTTTCATCAGTGGTTGTTCCTGCCAAAAGTTGATAGAAAATAGTAAACTGTTGTGTACACTGACGTGATGAGACTCTATATTTATCAAGTAAGAAGACAGACATGTCGCAGCCAATGATCCCTCCTCTAGCATTGAATCGTAGGGTTTGAAATTGAGCTAGACAAGACGATGACATTGCTGTTCCGAATGACTTCATGATTGTATACACAGCCAATATCTGTTTGTGAATCTTTTCTTCTTTACGTGTATGTGTAGATAAATAAAGAATTTCTTTAAGTAAATGTAAATGCGTTGTTGTTTTTCCAGATCCACTTATACCACTTGCAAAAAAAAAAAAAAAAAAAAAAAAAAAAATACGTAGGATAAAATGTTATTATTATAGCTTTTTTTTTGTCTTTTATATATTTAATATTCCCTTCTTTCCTTCTCCCCTCCCCTAAATATATATATATGTATATATATTTTATATAAATATATTACCTTAATATGATAGTTTGGTTTTCAGATTTTCTTCGCATTGACATATACACTTTTGTAGCCATTTCATATACATGAGGTTCTAGTGTTTCAAGTTTATCTGATAAAACATCTTTATATCCATACTGTCCATATGCCTTCAGAGTAGCATCATTTAATAACTCTAGGGGCTTCATTGGGTTCACAATTATCAGCCGATGGCTACCCAGTTGTGTATAGGGTTGATCTAATTTATATCGATTTTGTAGCAGTCGTATAATTGCATCTTTTGCTATATTTTCATCGTTTCGGATTTCTGGTAATAATATTATATTATTGGTGGTAGTCATACTATAATAAATAAAATTGAGCTAGTCTTATATGTATTATAGATAAAGAAATTATTGAATATAAAAGGAAGTAATTAAATATGTAAAGGTTGTGAAGGAAAGGATAAGAAAAAAAAAAGAAAGAAAAAAGAAAGAAGCAAAAAAGAGACATCAAGTTTAAGTAACTGTAATTAAAGAAAAAGAGAGAAAATAAAAAAGGAGTAACAGAAGGATGGAGGAGGAAGATCTATATAAAAATTATATAAGGAAGATGAAAAAGTATAACCATATATTGTATAGTGGGAAAACCTTATATTAAATAATATGTATATGAATATACATATATGTTATTATACATCCGTTGATATACATCATATTTTCTCTTTCACCACTTTGCCATTATTAAATATGCTATTATACATAAATTTGTTATGAAGTTAAATAAAGAAGGAGAAAGACAAATTACAACAATGAAAATGCAAGGAGGAGGGGAATAGCATATAGTCTTTTTTTTTTTCCTCCTTACATTTATGTTATTTTTATTTATACGCTAACAGGCCCATTAACAAAACTTACAACTGAAGGTACCGTATTATTATTCAAAGATGGTATATAATAAAATCCAGCAATTAAAACAAAATAACTTAAAATAAGAATAGATCCTTTAAAGTAGTTTGATTTTCCTTCTTGATAAGTATAAGTCAATAAGAAGACCGAAAAAATAACCGAAATGACATCCCACCTAGGAAACATTAAACTAAATAAAATAAATAAAAGTTTAGTTTTCTTTTTTCTTTCTTTCTTTCTTTCTTTTCTTTTTTGATACTTTACTTGAAAGTAAACTTTTGAATTTCTTCCTTTCCCCAATTATACCAAAGTGAAAATGCGACCATAACAGGAATCTGTAACAAGCAAACTTGTAAAGCATAGGCAGAACCAATTTCCATACTATATACAACAAATTAGAAAGAATCAAAACCACCTTTTTTTTATATATATATCTTAATATCTTACCTTAAAACAATATTGCCATATAATGCAAAAGAAATAGCATTTGTAAACTCTGTAATATTAGGAACTAAGGCAAATAAAGTCAAACCTAAAAATCTTTCATCAATCGTAGCATTTTCCATCACATCATCTACTGTTTGTACCAAAATCTCTGCAATAATTGAATATAATAAAGTACAACTAAATAAAACAGAATAACTCATCATTTTAGTCCAATTTGGTGAATCATGGCCTGCTGCTGCTTCCTCTTCTTCTTCTTCTTCTGGTTCCTTGGCATGAATAAATGCTAAGGGCGGATTATTAGTTGCGCTGTTGTCGGTTGGACGAGTATCAGGATTGACAGCAATCAAGACAGGTTGTGTAGTTGTATTATGTGAATTTAAAGGTGTATGTTCATCAAGCTGATGCTCTTGGTGTTGTGAAGGATGAATAATATGTATAGGGTATATTCTCTCAGAATGAGTAATCGCTGTAGACGCCATATCATGCGATTTCGAGGCTGGGCTCTTCCATACCATATCAGCATGTGTATGTAAACTAAAAATAAGGCCAATGACATAAGCAGAAGGTAAAATGGCAGCACAAATCCACATAAAAGGCTTAACGCTCTTTTGATAGACTGGGTCTTCTGAGGGATCCATTTGATCATAATAGCAATGAGAACATGCAATAGATCCATTGATTTCTATTGATTCAGGGCAGCCTGTACAATGCAACTCAAACTAAATATTAAATGAAAAAAAAAGATGAGTATCGTTTTGTCTCAACTATTTACAATGAGATTATCTCTTTACCGAGCCAAAGAACTGATAAAACAAGGTGGGAGATAAAGCACCAATGATAGCCATAATTAACATTGTACTAGTAACACCTAATATTATTATATCATATGTAAGTATTGATATGAAAAGATATAACAAATACAAATAAAAAAAAATACAAACTTTACCTGCACTTTTAGCATTAAACTTTTGTTCTTTTCTTTTTACAGCACCACTGATCATAGAAAATCCTGGCATTAATAAGACACCAGCGAGAATACTTCCAATTAATGAACCTTCCACAAGTGCACTTTTACCTCCCATAAGAGCTGCTGCATAAAGAATAATTTCAATGACACTACCAAAGGTAGCATTGATCACAGCACCTAAACCCATACTACTTTGTGCTGATACTGAACTAACACCCATACCAATAAAATAAGAAAGCGGGATCACAGATGTTAATGATAGTCCAAATATAAGTTGAGGTGAAGTCATTAAGGAGTCAGGAAAACGAGGCTTAAGGACATAATCATCAAAAATTACAAAAAATACTAAAGGGATCAAATTAATAAATATAATATTGATGCCGTTATAAGTGTATTTATAGTATTGCCAGCCGAACGCTTGGTAAGTACACAAGAGAATGACTGTTGGCTGTTGATGTGTGCTTGTTAATATGGAAGGCTTTGAATGAAATCGAAGACTTAATGGATGACGTCGAAGATGTCTGACAAGGATATAATTTAATTTGGCCATAGGCACGGTAACAACACATAACCAGCAAATTGCAGATACGAGCAATAAAAGTGGTGCTATACATAATATATATATAAATAACTGTTAACTAACATATGACAATATAATGTATTCATTTATAGAATAGTTTTACCAATTATAGTGTAAAATATAAAATAATAAAGGCAAGCTGCAGGACCTAATTTAATGGTTTCATAAATAGCATGAAACCAATTATATCTTTTACGCGTATTCATATTATGACGACGTTCTAATAATCCATGTTCCTCACATTCTTCAAATTCATCATCATCATCAATCAATATTGAAGACTGACCTACAGAGTTTTCTCTCTGTAAATCACTCATGATAGAAGGTTTAATCTCAACAAGACGTTCCACATAACGTCCAAATGGCCATAATAGATAAGAACTAAGTTCTCGTAACACAAGACCATAGGAATGATCCAAAAGAGTGATAGGCAAAGAGGCCAAAAAGACAGTAAGGGCTAACCACCATCCAAATAAAACTAACCAAAGCAAATTACCTGGATTTAAAAAATGCTCCGATGCTGAAGATGGAGCTGAATGCAATGCGCTATTTGCCTTACGTACAACTGAACGAGATTTTTTATAAAGTGCTGGTTTCCATAATGGTAAGCCAAAAGGGTGTTGTTTGTTCATAGCCTATAAATATAAGTATACTAAGTCCCTTATTTTATTTTTATTTATTTTTTTTTTTTTTGAAGAAATGTAGGCTCTTTACTTCTTGTTTATCTTTTAAAGTTAATTCATGCTCGGTACTTGTGAGGGATAAGTGGTCGTTACTATGTTGACGCGTATGTAAACGATGGCTAGCAAATTCACCATCTTCATCAGAATGGTCAAAGGTGTTTGACTTGTACCTGAATCCTTCTTTGTCATTTTCATCACTATCATCTTCGTCGTCATCATCATCATCATCATCCACCGCGGAAACACGACTATTATTATTTAGATTTGGATAGTTATGGAGACTATCACTTTCCTCAACAATAGAGCCATATTTAGATATTGTGCGGCTTGGTCTTCTTCTTCTTTGAATAGAAGAAGAATTTGACCGGATTTTTTGAAGTTTCGGCCTTTCAGTAGAAGAAGAGTCCATTAATCTTTTTTTTTTTTTTTTTTAAGAGATTAAAAGAAAAGATATATACTTTCAAATGATAGTTGTAGAAGAGAAAAAAAAGAAAAAAAGAAAGAAAGAAACATTAATCAAATGATTAATTATTTATAAGTAAAACACGGACACACAATATAAAGTCCCGTGCTATTTATTATATAATAAAATCGGAAATGATCGTCGCTCCTTAAACAATATTGAAAATAAAGTTTTATTATGTGAAGAAATAACATACATAATTTATAAGTAAAATTTTAATATACTGAACTTTATTCATCGTAATTCCGCTAAGAAACTACTTTCAGGCAATGGTAATAACCTGGTAAAATTAAATTTTGATACTTTACTTATTTAGTACGGAGAAATCCAAATGATTGTTAACTTTGATATTGTTTTCAGGTTCAATTAATTAAAAAAAAAAAAAAAAAGGTTATAGTATAAAGTCATACTAAAGATTTTTAGAAGATAGTCGTTAGTATTACTAACAAAGATATAAAAAAGTATTATAGTCAAGATTAGATTGAGCATTTTATTCGAATAATGCAACAAAAAGGTTTTAACACTACCAATGATGGCTACTGACTAGGAACTGGTTACAAACTATTACTTTAATAATGAAGTAGTTCTTTTTGATACCATCTGAAAACAACTCAAGTAAGGATTTAAGCATTCAACTCTTTGATAACTATCCTTTGATTATTATTTTTTTTTAAAAAAATGAAACAAACGCAATGTGAACCGTTTTAAAGGATTTTGTGTATGCATCGGTGAAAAAAAAAATTTATATATATTCAACATGCTTTTGTAGATAAAATAGACTTTCACTTGCAGTTAATAATATGATCAAAAAATTAGTAGTTGTAGAAGCATACACAAACAGGAACCGTTGGATATTTTCATCTACAGTGGAGCCACTAAAAAAAAAAGATAACGCAATTATTATTGATAAAGGATAGTTTTATGGATCATCGTCATCATAATGGGCAGCAGAACCAATTAAAAAAAAAGTCTATCAAAAAAAAAAAAAAAAAAAAAAAAAAGCATATTATATCACTATTAAATTTATGAATTCAGTTACAAATCTAAACAGATATAATGATAATGATATATTTATTGCCACGAACAATTGTAAAATTAACCACTCTTAATCTATTATGGATGCAATCAATAAATATATTAATAAACTCTTATCCATGCTATTTTTTTTTAAATTAAGAAGGTTACAAGAGAATATGGCTGAAGCTTGTAATCAAGTTTCTATAGCAGATTATTAGAGTCGGATAGAATATACTAAAACTTATTGTAATAGAGGTCCTTGGAAAGAAGTCATATTACAATAAATCAGGCTTCATCAAACAAATAATTAACTTTCGATTTTTATTATTATTATTAAACAAATACAATATTTGATGAAGAGCGTTTTGAAGATGAATTGGTATGTGGTGTTGAAAAATCATTGTCCAAAATAGATAATTTCGAGAACTTAAAGTCAAATAATGATGAAGTAGTGCTACTACTGCTGTTACCAATACTACTCTCTTCTTCTTTAATTACATCTAATAAACTAAGTCTTGGTGTCAGCATTACCTTTTCCCCTTTAATAGCTCGATAACAAAAATCAGCAAAAATATGATCTGCTCTTTTGATAGCTTCTTTATCTTTCACAACTTCACGAACACAAAACCAGTCATGAACAAAATCTTCGATTACAGTTTGCCAATTCACTCCATCATGTTCTGCCTTCATAGCTAACTGTAAAGCATCGTCTCTAAGCACTTCTAAATTACCAATATACATTAATACTTCCGGAGTCATGAATGCTTTAAATCCAGTTTCTAGTTTAGCAATGCCCAAAATACGTTGCTGTTCCTCTTCATCTTGTGAATTATGAATAGGTTCAAAATAGTCTCGTTTAATCACTTTTGCTGTATACTGAGTAATATAATCATATTTTTGATTCACTTTCCATGACTCTGAGTTTGTTTTATCTGTTACTAGAGGAGAGATTAAGACTAGACCTGCAGGTCTTGGTAATTCTTGTAGGATAGGGTGTGATCCTGCTGATTCACTATCTTCGATCACAATTTCAAACATACTTGGATCATGAGTAATAAATAACATTTCTAACGCAAGTGCTGCTCCTGCAGAGTCACCCATAACAATTACATTTTCACTTTTGACTCCTAGCTTTTGAATAAGATGCTCATAAGCCTTTACAACATCTTCTACTGGGCTTGGATAACGATACTCTGGTGCTAATCTAGTTAATGACCCATTTAATGAATGACATCTCTAAAGAATAATTGTATTTTTTTTTCACAAATTACCTATAATCAATCGACATCATCATGCAGCTTAATCCATACTTTTCTTTTAATATATTGATCCAAGCAATATTTGTATCCATATACATTGTGCAACTACCAATACGAAAGCCACCACCTATTTTTTTTTTTTTTTTTTATAAATATAAGGTTAATATCTCATATTTAAACAAATATAAACTCCACTTTTATTTCAGGTACCATGAACATAAAATAGAATAATATCAGCATCATAGATTCTCTTTAATAATGCCTGATCATCTAGTTTCTGAATATTTTCACCTATCCAACAACCTGACCAATCATACTGATTATGAGTACCTAATTTTACTCGATGAATCCAAGAAAGATGGCTTTTCCTTGCTCTTGTTATGTCGTTTAAAATAAGTCTAGCAGCAGGTGCAGGCAATGCAAATATTTTACGTAATAGCTTAATGACAGCTTTTGGTGGTAATTTTCGGATTTGAGCTCTTACACTGTTCATTAATAAAAAGAGAAAGAGAAAGAGAGAGAAAAGAAGTGTGTTGTAATACAACAAGTCCTAAAGCTAGTTTTTTAAATATACTTGTCCATGGGAAATTATATTTTTTTTTTCTATTGTTTACATATGAAAAATACATGTATTTAACCCCACTTTCATAACCTTTTTTTTTTTCCTTTAAACATCAAATGAAGCCTTGGTCATGTATTAATTTTTTTTTTTCTTAAATGTGACTAAATAAAGATGTTTTTATTATTGAATAAGAAAAACATTAAACCTTGAAAAAAACAAAATGTTGTACAAAAGTCAAAAAAAAAGTAGTTTGTTATAAAAGGTAAAACTTTATAAAGTATCATAATAATTATAAAGCCCATATAAAATACTTGTTGAGACCGTCTACAAAGCATTTCGCAAAACATTTTATCTGTTGTTTTTACCGACTTGATTTTTTTTTTTTTTTTGTTGAAAATATTTGTATAAACCTGCTTTTAATATAACATGTTAACAAACACTAACCAGAATGACTCCATTAGGTCTTTTGTTTTAGGAAGTAAAAAAGGTAAATAAACAAACATACTAGTTCTTTTATTAAAAAAAAAAGATCTCTTTTATTTTTATTTTTTTCTTTTGACATAGAATTGAAACATTCTCCTTTATTAAGTAATACATGTATTTCGTATTAGGAAACTTTGCCTACTCATCTAAAACCTGTCTTATAAAGTAAATGGAAATGGTATCCGGTCTTTATTTTATGCCACCAACAAACTTTCTTGTCATTTTAAGCAAATAGAGTTCCTTTTTTGATTTAGGCGTCAGAATAAAATATAGATTCACTAATATTAAGCTCATTTTTGAATTAGACTATAGCAATTTAAAATGTATTCTTCATATTGACTAAAATGGTATTTAACGAAAAATACATATTTGCATGTATGTATGCATATTCGTCTGAAGTTTAAACCGTTGTATTGACTACTATTTTGCAAGTGATGTATGTAAACATACAGACGCATTGACATATCATTTGTAATAACGAATTTCTATATTAGTTTACTTTTTTATTTTTATTTAAACGCTTCAATAAATGTATTTTTTTTTATTATTGTTATTATCAGTAGTGGCATTGAAATACAATCGTGTGGGTATTGAGAAAGGAAAAAGAAAACCTAATTTCGTAATATTTATAATTATAATACAATCTTGTCTAATATCTTTTGCATGTCATTTCGTCTTTTTTTTTTTATAATTGTCCTATGGGCAAAGTAATCTTCCAATTCCACCAGCCTTCTCCTTGTCCAAAAGTCGCATTTGAATCTTGTCGTACGTCAAATAATCGATTTTGCTGTAAATCAATCCAACATCTACCTTGACCCCAATAACAAGTAGAAGAAAATAGAGCAATTAACAATAATGTACAATAAATACTAAAAGAAAAAAAATATGTATATGTTTATATATAGTCAAGATTAATAATGTTGAATTGTTCTTGTTTATTACCAAGGTTTTTGATGAAGAAAGAAAGAAATTAAAAATAAAATAACAAAAATAGGTGGCGCATCAGGGAATGGTAATAAGAGTAGAGGAACAAAATAGCGCATGCAATACATTCTTGAATGGACTATAGTAAAAAAGAAAGAACTAAAAAAAAAAAAAAAAAAAAAAAAAAAAAAAAAAAAAAAAGGGATTTCATTGCTGTGTTTCAAAAAGAATACGATTAAACATTTTTTTTTTTTTATAAATTAAAATTTATAAAGCGACCTATGAGTACATAATATGTTTGTTATATTGAATTGCCCAGGTCAGTTCAAATTATGTGAAAAAAAAAAAAGTTTCTAAAAACCCTCTTACGGGACAAGAGGTAAAAAGGTAAAGGAAAGGAAGAAGAGAAGGTGAGAAAGAAAGAGGAATATTGCTAACAAGTTTAAAGGGACAACCAGTTGAGCCATTTCCTGCCCGAGTCAAGAAGTGGAGAGGGGATAGTTTGTCGTATAGTAGGTAATCTATTTACTGTAGAATGGTGCGCATAACTGGTCAGCGATAGAGCCAGGAAGGAACATCCTAAGAATTTAGGTACTTATGCTGAGGGAGATGATTTAAAAGAAAGGAAAAGGGGATCTGCAATTGATCGTGGCCAGAATAAACGAGTGTGCATGTGCAAGCATTCAGTGGCGTGTGGCCGACTAAAGAGTACATAAGGATGATATGGGTAGGCTTTAGGTATTCCTTCGGGTAACCAACCAAGACGCCATCGAATAGTTCGACTGCGCTTACTGTGTGTTATGGGTAACCAGAGTATCGGATCAATATTCAGATTGAGGCGGCAAACGGAAAGCAAAACAGAACGTATCTCGCCGCGTAGTTGCTGAACATAATTCTTACCCTGTTTAGATAAAATAAAATGTAAATCAGACAGTTTTTTCCTATCGATGAATAACGTACTTTTCAGATATGCGACTCCTGTAAAAGTAGAACGATGGTGAAGCATCCTGATGTCAAAGACCAAAGTGTACTTGTCTGTACAACTTGCCATACACTTTGGCAAAGAGACATCAGAGCATCGAAAAACATAATGTTTATATCGTTTTCTGTCTGGAGTGGCCATGGAGCTCCTGAAGCGTTCAGAAGGAGCAGCTCATAAACTTTCCATCCCCCAATCGCCGTAATAAACACAGTTTCCTTGACGAGATGTAGGTTGCATTACAGGTAAATGTCTTAATTTTAATTCGTCCAAAAAAAAAAAAAAAAAAAAAAAAAAAAAAAAAAAAAAAACTAACATCGTCTAAATTTAAAGTAGAGATACTGTAGCTATCACATCATACACCACTCTAGTTCAGAAGGAAAGAAAAAAAAATAGGTATATTTGTTAATAAAGCGTATTTCCACTGTCATTAATATAATACGGGTCGATGGCTCCCTTTTTCAGACAAGACATATTTATATTCCTTTGCTTTTATAGATTGTCTTGATGTGTTCATGAATAGGCTTCATATTCGTGAATGAGTCTGTCGCTTATTCGAGATGTTTTATATTCATTAAGAGTTTAATATCCGAAAAATCACCTGAAGAAAATTCAAGTTTGTCTTAAAGAAGGTCCTAGTCTTCAATTATCACGACATCGTTTTCACATGGTCTGTTTCAAACACATCATATTGTCAGTAGTCAATTGACCATGATGACCTTTTTTTTTTCTCATTACAAAGTCTCCACATTACTAAATATTTGTTTCCTCTTTTTTTTTATACATATATAGTTTAGCATATCGTTCAGAAGGGTATTGATGATATAATAGATCACTCTTTACCTGTCTTGTTATAAGGAAGTTATGACTTTTATTGTTGTACATATTAATTGATGTTAATGTGTTCTTCTCAACTCCTATTTTATCCTTTATCTTTTTTCTTTATTTTAAGTTTTGAAAAGAGACAATAGAGTTGCAATATAAGATTTAGTAGCGTAGCTTCTTATTTTATCGTAGTCTTTCTACTCATATTAAAAAAAAAAAAAAAGATGTTAACTTGCAATTCACTTATTTTTCTTTTTTCATGACCCTTATCTGTAGTATTCATTCCTTCTCAATATAAATTGATACTATTTATTAAATTAAAAGGATGGATTATATTACGAAATCAAAAGTGGGAAAATCGTATTACGTAATAAAAAAAGAATAGGGTATAATAATTCAACTAGTATTTATTCATCATTAAAGAATTCTTCAACAACGCCTGCAGTTCTTATTACTTTTAAAACAGGGGATGACTTTTCTTCTATCATAGGCTCTTGTTCTGATAATTTGGATACCTTTAACAATTCTAATAAAGCTTGATTCTCTTTTTTTAACTGAACTATTTCTTGTTCATGGCTATCTTCTGATGATTCATGCTCAAATACTTTACGTAAACAGTTTGATAATTTTCGAAGTTGTGTTTGAAGCATTATATTTTCCATAAATAATGCTGCCGTTGTACTCTTCAAAAAAAAAAAAAAAAAAAAAAATTAATACCAATGTAGGGTCCTTCTCCTCTTCCTCCTCCTCCTTATTATTATACTTTTTCCGCATCAAGTAGAGCTTCATATTCTCTTTTAAGCCTTATTTGACCTTCTGTTCTTGTATTCTATTATGTTTAAATTAATACTAAATATAAATGTATATATAATTACTTCCAAGTTCATATACAACTTACAGCATGCACTCTAAGTTTACTTGTCATCATTTCAAAACCTTCTTCATATTCCCTTATAATAGATTGTAAATCTTTTACTTCTGCTTGTAGTTGCTGATTCAACAAGGTGGTTGCTTTTTTTTCTGCTATTGCAATGTCCAATTGCGATTTTAAATTTTCTATAATTTCATCTCTTTGTTCGGGTAATAAAGGATTAGGTATATAAATGTCTTGAACTATATAAAAAATTAATTCAATGAAAGTGTCTATCAATAATAGAGTTATATACCATCTAAATTATATTTTGTACTTGCTTTATTCTAAATAATTATAATAACAAATCAATAGTTTAGTTACATACAAATTCAGGTACATTTTATGTTCATTTACTTTTAATTCAGATAATTGAGAACTTAAACCTGAAGCAAGATCTTGATTATTCTGTTGCTGATAAACTAATTCACTAGCTAATCTATATATTTTTTGAACAATCTCGTCTTCCATGTTTATTGTAATTGGAAATAATTAAAAAAAAAAAAAAAAAAAAAATATCTGATAGTTGGCATTATTTTATTTATTATACTTGAAATCCCCGCATATACTGCAGTAATAATAATAATAATAATAATAATAATAAACTCCTTATATTATGGTATTTTATTTTACAATCTTTATACAGTCAAAATAATTCTAATTGATTATAGTTTATTAGAGCAGCAGTCTTGTTTTTGGATCATAGAATCTCTAGCATGAACTGAATGATTTATCTTTTTATTTGTGGGTGGTACATCCAATGCAGGGTTTGCCATAAAGAAATTACATGGTTTTATAGTAAAGCCACAATATTCAACTGGCATAATAGGAAAATCTTCAACTCGAGGCAAATGGGTGATACCAAATGTATACCATAATACAATATCAGTTTGTTCAATATTGACTTCTTCTTGATTAGCCCAAATCTCGACCGTATCGTTACCTCCTGATTGATTACAATAGAAGCCTCCAGCAAACATCTGTCGCTCGTCATAGACTGTCACCCATAATGTCTTCTTCGCAAATCCAGCACGTTCAGCTACTAGTGAATCGTGTTTTGCATAAAGTGGAGCTGTATGTCCTGATACAATCTTCCAGCCTACAGGAGTTTTACTATAAGGATGAATACGTTCGGTATTTACGATTTTCCAGAAACGTGAAGTGTCATAATTAGCCATCTGTTGGCCTTCCTTTGTAGTCTTCAGGGTTCTGTATGAGGATGTAAAACCGTTACCAAAGGGATTCTTTGGATGGCCAGTAGGGTAAGGTAAAGAATAGGTATCCACTTGTTGAACAGAGTTACGAAGACCGTCGATCATTGGGTCAATACGCATAGTAAAGAAGTGTTGATGGTACTGGGCATTAATTTGTGGAGCAACAATCATGCCCATCCCAGCAGTTGATTCATCTTCAGCCAAAACGTGTGTATTTAATTCACCTGTAGCTTTAACCTCATATTCGAATGTACCATCTTGATAAAAATAATAATAAAGCCCATAATCATAATTAGCCACTGTATATATATATATGTAAATTGTAAATTAGTAACTATATAAATATGTAAATATTTAATTCAATCCCTTTTATGATTACCTGTAACAATTTGAGAGATAACTAATCTTCTAGAACGAATGGTATGAGCACGACCGTTACGATAATCAGTATGCTTCATCAAAATACCATAATCTTCTTCATGAAGACAAATTGCATTAGGGACATGGAAAGGTTTGCCATCATGATCATTAAAAATAGCATCAAAATAATAAATTGAACCAAGACAATCACAACCCAAGCTATATAAAAAAAAAAAAAAAAAAAAAATGATGATAATAATTATTTTAATAAGCCATGTGTGTTTAATACACACCGCACCTCTTATTATCATTACTCACGCTAGACTATTTGTACATAAGCCAAGACCATATTCACCAACATCAAAGGCATGTTTACGATGATGCGGTGAATTTGTATCAGCATAAGGGACAACCATTTCAGAAAGCGAAATACGATAAAATAAGGGACGCCTTTCAGGACCGTCTTGATAGCTTACATTATGAATTACTAAACCTTCACGATAATTCATAGAAATACGCATATTCCATTTTTGCCAGTCTATTTCATGTCCTTTCACGACAAATGAAACACCATGAGGCTGTTGAATGATGATCGGTTTCACATCCTTTCGGTAATTTTCCTCTCCAATAAATTCAGGCAAGAAGTTGTGTTGCTGGAGAGGAATAGTGGGTCGAGTAAATTTAGAATCTCTAGGCTTAATGCGTTCAATAGATATCACTTTCATTAGACCAACATCTAAATAAATAATAGAAATGAGCTATATAAGTCTCAATCATATATATATGTATTACCAATAATTGGAACAAAATCAAGTGGGTGGGCATATTGATTATCATCTTCACAAGTACGCATATACATAAGAGCTTGCATTAAACGCTTTTCACGTCCTGGATGGCTCACATGACGAGCAATAGCCCAAGGATCAGAAAAGACATTGGACATATCTCTGATTCCTAATTCGAGACACTCTTGACGCACCATAGGATCCTTGATAACCAACGCCTCTACTTCAAACATTTCATCCATCGTTAAAATAGGTTGAACATCAGGAACATAGACCCAAGATTTCAAGGATGAATGAGTTAAAGAAACTACAGCTTCATAGCATTTCATTGTCCTTTTCTCAAGAGCAATGACGAGGGCTTCACGTTCAATTTTAGTGACACGATTTGATTTGTCCCATCCAAGATATACAAGCATTTGCTTTTTATTAGGCTCTTTAAGGGTAATCGTATTAAAGACAAAATCAATATTAGGTTTATTTTGACGAGTAATTTGAGCTACTTGAATGATTTCATCACCAGAAAGCTGATCAAGAGGATGTATTTCCTGATGTTGAATTAATGTTGTATTAGAACTAGTTTCTTTAGTAGTAGACATTGAATTATATAGTTTATTATGTGAATAACTAAAAAAAAAAAAAAAAAAAAAAAAAAAAAAAAAAAAAGAGAAAAAGAAAGAAAGAAAGAAAGAAAGAAAGGGAGAGGAGAGAAATCAACTACATATAATCTTTCCCTTTTTTATAATTGCTTACTTTAATTGATGGATGATAACTTTACTGACAAATCAAGACCAATAGGAATAAGAATAAAATCCTTACACAATAGAGAAGCATGTTGTTAAACCTTTATACTAGCCTCAGACCAGTAAATCATAAAAGGCATAAGTACGCCCGTTAAAACAACGGCATATAAAGAGCCTATTTGTCTGTAAAACTGTTTTATCGTCTTTATTTTATATATATAAAAGTAAAGTTATAGATCTTATGTATACTAAAGAACTAGAATACGACATTGTAAGCTGAAGTATTGCATATATGCTTGTTGTTGTAGAAAAATACCAAAAGTATGTGGAAACAATTGGGATAGTAAGACAAGGTCAGATATGACGAAGCGTACCTTCCCAGGACTTGATCTGACAAATCAATGTCCAAATATAGTAAGTCGTGCGAAAATCGATCATAACACTATTGATACAAAAAAAAAAAAAAAAAAAAAAAAAAAAAAAAAAAAAAAGAGGGCTTGATTTGTTATTTATGCATCCAACTTCCTGAAATATAAGAATGAATTACGGGAAAATAAAAATATAAATTAGTTGCATAATCTACTACAAAAACGCGATTATATTACAAGTATAATATCAAATCCTACTAGAATTAAATAAGATATTCAAATACAAAGGGATTACTTGATCTACTTTCATCAGTAAAGCTTTTTTTTTCCCTGTGTTATCTAAAGATTAAAATTTTTATTACAGTAGCTACATTTGATTGAATGCCTCCTATTGTTGATTGAACAATATAAATATGAGTAAAAAAAAATACTATTGAATAATAGCTATTATAATAATACAGTTTGGTATAATATTCGATGTAATCAATTTGATAACAAAGACGATACATAAATGGGAACTATTGATATCTATACTGAAATTACTATAAAATGAATTCAAGTATTATTCCAACTCGTAAGACTATTTTGTTAAAGAACTATATATTTTTTTGTATAATTTTAGTGCTATCTTAATTACGATGAAAAAGACAGGTATGTTGAGCCTAAGAAACTCTAATTGAACGAAAGAAAGTAGTAATTTGGAAATATAAGTGTTGTCACTCATATCTTCAAAGTAGTAGTATGAGAACGACTACATATTAAATACATCAATAGGCTATAATGCTATATATACATACTACATGAAATTTTGACAGTTTCTAAATGTACAAGTAGTAATATCTATATTTTAAATATGTATCTTGTAGTGATATACGTTCATACAATATATCATATCTTTATATGATATACTAGCTCTACTATAATTTGATATAGGATGAATGATTAGGAGTGACACGAGCTTTTGTTTTTGTTTTCTTCTTTATGGTCATCACCATGTTATATCAGAAGAGCATATGATAAATGATATGCTTATAAAGCAATAGCTAATTATAGTAAAGACTGTATTATAAATCTTCTTTCTTCAAGACATGAAAGAAACTATATATTAAACAAATGATCTGGGTATTTTATGTTTCTTTTCTATTCTTCATTAATTTTACAGTTAAATATATATATATAAATGAACATTATTACTATTATATATCATAAGTTGCATATTCAATAGAACTGCTCAGTTTTACATTTCTTTGAATAGTATTAATGTTAAATTTATTACACTACAAATAAAGTGATTATTGTCCCGTTTTAATCTTGATTTTTATATATAAAAAGTATATCATACAGCTTTATATGCGAGTTCATATTTTTAAAGAATAAAGCTGTTTGAAGAATGCATATTATTTTTTCATATTTTTTCTATAATATTTATCATTAATTTGTATGTATGTCAAATAATTACTTATTGAATCAATAAGGCTTGTAGTGATATAGCATGAAACTATACCTCATCGATACTATAGCAATAAGTAAGTAGTAATCCTATTATCATTTTTAAACTCCCCCATAGTTTTTTTTTTCCGCGATTAAGTATGTATTTTTCCTTTTTTTTTTACAACTTTTTTTTTTTTTTTTTTGGAGAATTCTTTTTTGATAGATTAACATAAAAGAAAATAAACATATACATATAAAAAAAAAGAACATGTCTTCACCATCTGGATCTATAAATGAAATGGGTAAATTCAAATAAATAAATAAATATATTTATACATTTAAAGATTTATTTTGAATTAACATACTATTGTAGATGATTCTTCAGTAAATAAAAAGAGAGGAAGAGCTCATTCAGTAGAACCAGTTACACCACAAGAGATAGATAATGAGGTTTGATACTTTACTCTTTTTTTTTTGTCTTTAAGAAATCAACCACTAGTTATTAAAATATTTTATTATATAGTCTAATACTTCTCAGGAAACTTCTTCTGTTACTGTTTCTGCTCCAAAAAAAACGTAATTGACATATTTTTTCTTTAAAAGAAAAAAAAACAAAAACTAATTATTATTTGTTTAAATAGTAAACGCGATGATGAGGATAATTCTACTAGTATCAGTACAATTCGTAAAAATATGAAGGACATGTCAACAACTGATAAAAATTTGACAGATAACCATAGTACTGCTACTAGTGAATCACATGATGATGAAACAATGAGCCATAGCTCAGAAGAGAATGAAGCAGAAGAGGAAAAAGAAACTTCAGAAAAAGATGAAGAAATGAAACAAGAAGCAAAAACTAATGTCGAGGTAAAAGATGAAGACAAAGAATCTAACAAGGAAAAGACGATAACCTCTGATCCATTTACCAAGTTTGGTGGTAATGGTAAGGAAGATGATTGGGGGGAATTTGCTGAAGATGATAATAGTCAGCAGAAGACAAAAGTTGATGTTAAAACTAAAGATACAGAAAGTGAAAATGGTAAATCAAAATATACATTTGGCGCTTCTTCTGGGTTTGGTTCAAAAGGTTGGGCTGCAGCAAACCAAACAGTGCCTATTTCTTCAAAGGTAAGAGGAAATAAAAAAAAAAGTTTTTTTTTGTGTATGAATTGTTAAAAGAAAACTGTTAATTCAGCCATTATTTGGTGGATTTGGTAATACATCTAGTTTTGGATTTAAATCGTTAGGAAGTACAACGACAACGACAACAACGACAACAACTAACGCTTTCACTTCAACAAATGATAATTTGTCAGATAAAAAGACTTCAACTCCTTCATGGGGTTCATTTGTTAATGCTACTGCTTCACCATTTGCTGCTATTGCTGCTTCCGCTGGTAATGCTTTAGCTTCTTCACCTGCAGATAAATCAGATTCTACTTCTAAAAATGCAAATATTACTGTCTCAAATATGAATACAAATACTGAAAAACAAACAGAATTGGATGGTGAAAAAGATGAAACAAGTGCATCCATTAGTACATTTGGAGAAGGGCCTAAAGTTAAAGTTCCTGGTATTAAGCAACAAACAAAAGGTAACGAGAAATCTTTATATATAATAGAAGAGTAACTTATATATACACACACACACATATATATATATATATATGTATATAGTTAAAACTGGTGAAGAAGATGAAGATACGGTTTATCAAACAAGAGCCAAATTATTTACATTGGATACAGCTTCTGGCAATTGGAAAGAACGTGGGGTTGGTATATTCCGTATTAATGTGAAAGACGAAGATGAAGAAAAGGGAATGCAAGCACGTCTTGTGATGCGTACAGATTCAGTTTACAGACTTATTTTAAATCTTTTACTTTTTGAAGGCATGAAAGTATTTATTATGCAAGATAAATTTGTTAGATTTGCTGGATTCGAGTCAGAAACAAAGGAAGACGGTACAGTTGAAACTAAGTTGATTAATTTTGCTTTGAAATTAAAGGACGCTACTCTTGCTAATGAAGTTTGTGAACAAATCTCTTCGTACGTTCCATCTTCTTCTAAAGCATAAATACATCAAAGTTTGGATGTATTAAACTAGTACATGTATCATTTTATATATATACAACCAATTACCCTTTTTCACCTTTTTTTTTTTTTTTTCATATAAATATAAAAAAAAAATATATTACATAATTGGATGTAAAACAAGCCACCAAAATAAATTAAATCAAATTGAACAATAATACTTTGAGTATTTACCCTTTTCTTGTATAAACTAAAAATGGAAAAGGCAAGGAAAGGCGTCAAGCCTATTAAATTTCCAAAGCCTTTATTTGCTTCTTGGAAGAATATCATTGATGAGTACACGACAACTCATGCAAACATTAAGCTTATTTCAGTTGTTACTGTTCTTCAAAAACTTATTACTCTTGAAGATGCTACTTATGACCGACAAGCTGCTTGCATTAAAGAGGCTGGTAAGTCATTCATGACGATTTATAAAATACATGTCTCAATTAACAATATATTTATATGCATATATTTTCGAAATTATTAATTTTTTTTTTAGTTAAATTAATGCAAATGCATGTCAACTCGATTGAGAAATTGCAGCCAGTAGAATTAGAACAGATCAAAACACTTGTTGAACCCATTGCTTCTTTAGGTTATTTTGCTGCATGTGAAAATTTGTCTAGACGAGCTTTTATTCCCCTTATTGAAGCATCTATCAAATGTTCAGGCGAATCAAAAGATATTCAATTCAGACATTATTATATGCAATATACCACGATCGATGCTGAATCTTTATTTAATAAAAAATCGTTAGCTGAAAAAGCATTGACGATTTATGCTACACTCAAGTTTCCACTAGGTCATGATATGATTGTCGAAACATATCAACATACACTTCAGTTTCTTGTAAGTGGACTTGAAGACGCTCAGCGTCAAATTAAATCAGAAACTGCTGCTGTCAACCTTAGTAACACAAATCAACTTATGAATGATATTCAATTCACTATTAAAACATTACTTGTCTTATTCTCTCGTCAACTTCAAGTTGCAATTGACTTATTTTCAAGGTTAGAATCAAATGAAAATCAAGAAGATGACGCGGATATTATTCTTTTAAGTCGTGCTATGCGAATGCTGTTAAATATATGTGTAGATACATCAACATTTATTAAAGAATGCAATCAGGTAGCTGGTATGGCTATAGGTGCTATTATCAATTTAGCTAATAGCCCTGAATTTGCTCGTGATTGGGTTCTTGGTTGGTTTTTTACGAAAAAGGAATTTGTGACTAGTGCAGCTGTGGAGCAAATGAGTCGTATCTTTGATGTCAGTTGCCCTTATGAAAAGCTTACCAGCTTAGAAAGCTGGAACAGTCGTGATGCACCCATCATTTTTATATTAAGAGGTTTGGTTTCTAGTCTTCGAAAAGAAATTGTTACATTAGATTTGCCAAGTCAAATAGTTTTAAATCCTGCAATTGAAAAGTAATAATCGTAACTGATCTGTAACATACATACATACATGTATTTATTTATTTATTTATTTTATTTTATTTTATTTTATTTTATTTTATTTTACTTTACTTTATTTTTTTTTTCCTTTTAATTTAATTAGATTCTTAGCAAAAAATATTCATGAAATTCTCTTTATATGCATTAATTTGTTCTGTGGAAGAGCTGACCTGGATGCTTCTTGCAAAGTTATTGCTTTCGAATCAATGGCAACATGGCTTCAACAGACTAAAGAAATGATGGAAAAATATAATACAAAAGAATTAATGGATGCTGTCTCTGGGCCTATTGAGTCTAATAATATGAATATACTTATTCAATACGTTTGGGATCATTGGGATGATCCTATTGACTCTATCCAACACAAAGTACGTGCTATCTTTGAATTATCGCTTTCTACACTTCAGATAAAGACTACCTTTTATCAACAAGATATGGTATATAGTCAATTTATTGACACGCTTCTAAAAAATTTATTGGCCATGGACTGGCACCGAAAAGTAAAATATTCTCTTTTAAATATGCTTGTTGAAAAAGTACATACAGACGCATTTTTGAAAGCAGAACCTCAATTGATGCAAAAATGTATGTTAGCTATGGATAGTTTTATCCTTTGTCCTCAGATTACATACTTTATTCTTGCATTTTTGTATCGTCGTATTCAAGATACAATTCCTCACCATAAGGATTTTAAGGGTCATAATGGTAAAATCAAAGACAGCGATGATACAGCAGTCAAAATGGCTATTCAAGCTTGGATTCATCTCTGGGCACCTTCTTTATTGCATTGCTTAACAGCTTCTTCTGAATTATTACGTAAAAATATGAGTGGGTTCTTGTTACAACCATTGTTTAAAGTTGCACCTCAATCTTTCTGGTATATAGTTTACGCCTTTCAAGACTTGGAACATCCTTTATGGACACAACCAAAAGAGAATTTAGAAATCAATCCTGATTTAAAACTGAATGCCTTTATTGCTGTACTCAAAGCAGGTAGAGGTCTTGATATTGTAGATGGTACAACTTATACAACTAAAACAGTACCCGAAATAGATCAAAAGAAAATCTCTATCGAAACTCTAAAGCTTGCTATATACCATAGTGACGATCAAGTGCGTTTAGATGTACTTGGCTTAATATGTGAGTCACGTAAAGCAACAGCTCAAGTAACTACAACAGAGTTAGATCTTTTGAAACTATTTATTCCATTGAATATGAATTCAACTGCACCTGAATTCCGTCAACAGATGTGTGCCCATTTAAGTAAAATCTTGACTCGCCTTCGAGGAAATTTATACTCTCAATATCGTAATTATAAATCACTTCTAATCTATGCTGACAAGAATACAGGTATAAAGCGTGAAAACGCCTTGTTGGACGCTCAGGATATTTTAGTTGAGATTGATCAAGCCAAATCCTTTTTGCATTGGATCTGTGATCATATTGCAGAATCACTTTACCCCGGTGCGTCTTATCAACGTGTTGCTACGACATTGCGTATTTTAAGCATTGTTATTAAAATATTTGGTGTTACAGAGCTACCCTCTATTGAAGGATTTACTGATGAACAGCCTGATTTCCCCTTTAAGGTGCCTATTGCAACACCTCGTCTCTCAAAGCTTTTAGTGGATGTTCTCATGAATCCTTACGATTTCAATCGTGTTCAGGCTTTTGATATTTTATGTCAATTCCCTAGTCCACTTCCTGGTATTGAAACTAAGAGCGATGTACAAGACTTGCTTTGGTGGGGGTTAAATAATGTCATAAGCACTCGCGCTGGTGAAAGTGATAGTGGTGCCATGATTTTCCGTTTAATTTTCACGAAATATGTTATACGTCTTGGATTTGATTTGAGCCCAGAGCAGCATGCTACTCCTGTAACAAATAATACAAAAGCTATGGTGAACACAACTGCTGCTATTGTTTTTACAGAACGATTATTAGATCTTCTCGAAAAACAAGTCAATATTGCTAAATCCAACCTTTTACTGGCTGCTCAGCAGCATCCAATGCATGGTACATTACTTGCTCTTCAGTACGTTTTTCAAGAATTAGATTATAATAGTTCAAGTACAATAAAATATCTTCCCGCTTGGAGGAAAACCCATGCTCGTACAATTAGTCTAATTCATATTACCTGTAATACGGTTATGCCTGTTTTATCGGATGCTTCTCCAGAAGGGAATGTACCTACTGATTATCGAGAAAATGAAGCAGAAGACGAAGACGAAGACGAAGATGCAATTGATATGAGCGATGACAGTACTACAGGCCCTAAGCATCAAGTTATTTTAAGTTGTTGTTGGCGTGCTGTTAAGGAAGCAAGCTCACTTCTTCAAGCCATTATATCAAAAGCACCTGTGAGTCCTACCACAGAAGATGACACAATTCTTACTTACAAAGACCTTGTTGAAAGTGGCACACTTTTCCGTCAATTGCTAACTAGCATTCGACACCGTGGTGCATTCTCTGCGGTTTATCCTGCGTATGTTTCCCTTAATACGCGTTTACTCACTTCATGTGACCCAGCCATTGCACAGCTTCCCTCTCAATGGCTACAGGAGAACCTAGATAGCCTTATATCTAGTAACATATCCATTACCCGTCGTAGTGCAGGGCTTCCACTTTGCATTCTTGCTATCGTTAGCAGTGAACCGTCGGTGAAAAAGGAACTTCTTGCTAAAACAATGAAATATTTGATGAAACTTGCACACGATGAGCCTCCCATTGATGCAGATCAAAGAATTGATCTTCCTCAAGTTCATGCGTATAATATTATGCGTACAATCTTCATGGATTCTAAACTAGGAACTCACGTTTTAGAATATGTTTCAAGCGGATTCTCTCTTGCTATTAATGGATTCTCTTCACATAGTTGGGCCATTCGTAATTGTGCCGTTATGCTATTTTCTACATTACTACAGAGAACATTTGGTACAAAAAAGACAAGAGATGAGCATAGTAGTGTTAATACACTTACAGGTCGTGAATTCTTTATTCGTTTCTCTGATTTACATCCTTACCTTTTAAAAGAATTAAGTACGGCTGTAGATCAGTTATTGAAGAATTCATTGGCAGCAAGCGTGCATCCTGGATTATATCCTATTCTGACGCTTTTATCTCGAATGCAACCTTCCACAGAAACAATCAATGAGAAGAAGGAAACTGTCCTAACGCCCTTTATTCCACTAGTTATGCCTTGTGCTGCAAGTGCTATTTATAAGGTAATATATAATACTATGTTTTGAGATATTTTAATTAATACAATTATGTATCAAGACACGTGAAATGGCAGCTAGAGCCCTTGTACCACTTGTGCTTGATGTTGTTACTGTCATTAAACAATTGATGGAATTTCCTGAACAAATCACGCAAAATGAAATCCATGGTCGTTTACTTCAAGTTCAGTTCCTTTTACGTGGACATTTTTACTCTGAAAACTCACCTTATACTGAATTTATCAATGATATGCCTAGTATTATGATTCATATGCTTGATTTAGTATATGAAAAGAAATTTTGCAATATCAACAGTGCTCTTTTATTAAATATTATTGGTGAATTCTTTTTTGATACCAAATGGATAACAGAAGGTGGAAAAGATAAAGAAGTGATTACGGGTATGTTTTATTTTATTTTATTTTATTAGCCGTATTTCGTGTTATTCATCTTGAAGACTTTTTTATTTTTATTTTTATTTTTCAGAGCTTATGGAACTTACTAAGAATAAGTTTGCTGATATTCGAAAAAGAACTAAGAAATATTGTTTGGATGCTATTAAGGATGATCAAATTTTGGGTATTGGTTCTTATTTAGTCAGGGAAAGTATGGCAAATATTATTGTCATGAGCACTTTGTATAAGCCTAATGCAAAAATTGATGATATTATGTTCTTACTTGTGGACCGAGATTACGAAGTACGCTTCTTGGTTCTACAAAAGCTTTTGAATTACTTTGAAACGATCTCTGAATATCCTAGGTAAATTATAAATGTTTATTGGCTAGCACATTATATTTTTTTTTCTTGTTCTCTAAACATAGTTTATTTGATGTTATAGTACAAAGCAATTGCAATCTTTGCTTGTAGAAAGGACTTATTATGGTGAAGATAGTCTGAATTGCTATGTATTAACCGTTAAACTATTGATGGTTATAAAATCAACTGATCCTTATCCCACTGATATCAAAATGTCTTTCACTTTAAAACAATATTGGGATAGACTTGTTGCTCAATTTACTGAAAAACGTGCCTTGTCTATTACTGAATCTGTCCTTCCATTGCTAAGTGCTTTACTTTCACAGGTATATATATATGTATATGAATGTTTATATGATATTTATTTTAATTATTATTATTATTATTATTTTTTGTATATAGATTCTTCGCAATTCTTCATCGGATACTAACTGGATTCAGCAATGTCTTGTTATTTGGAGCAGCTATATTGAAAAGTATAGTAGAAAGGACATTACATTACCTCTTCGTGAAGCAGTTGTAAAATCACTTCACTTTATTTCTGAGCAAATATTTGCTGCCAATAATACGTTTGAAATACAAAACGTTGAAAATGCTCGTATTATAGCTGCATTAGCTATTACTCAACTTTTACAAGATGATGACGTTGATGTACGTAATGATATAGCTGCTATTGTTTCAAGAGCACTTCATTTGCAAGCACCAGTACATCATGACCGAGCTTTAGAAATTGTTCATAGATATTTAACTACCCAGTTTAGTACATCTAAATCACTTGAATCAATTTTGATGACACGCTTAACTGACAATAGTAATATTCGTAAGTTTTTTTTTTTTTTTTTTTTGTTATTCAGAAGGAAATTATTTGCACGAATACTTATTATTTTTTTTTTTTATTTAATATATAGAACATATTTGGGAAAACGAACTATCACAGTCAAAGGCTCTATTTGCTAAAGAAAATCCTAATATTTATAAAGAAGATTTGATTGATTTACAATGGGCTAATGTAGATTTAGATACCCTTCATTTACAACATATGCCTGAAATTAACAGCTTTGAGCCTATAATATCAAGAGTTCAACAACTTGTGTTTTTCAGTAAAGCAATCAAAACTGCATCTCGAACTGTAAGGATAAAAGATTCCAATGTTAAGTTACTAATAAAACATTATAATAGATTATGCAGAATGGTCCTTTTGGTATCACTTCAAACGCAAATGTTTTCAAAGCTGTATATAGTAATATTCTATCTTTACACTTGGATATAGAAGCGTTAAATCACTTGAAACCTATTCCTTCAGAAGTATTACAAAACATTGAAGGTATATATTGTATATATATATATACATATATGAATCTAACAAATTATACTTTTCTGTAGAACTCTCTTCCTTATTGGTAGAATTAAAAGAAAATTGGGTTCATCCTATACTTTGGGCTCTTTTGCGTGATGAAACTGGATTATATTCAAAGATCAGAAACCTGCTAAAACATCATGGAGGTCCTGTTGTGTTTGATAATATGTTCTTGTTATCTCCTGATTCTAAATGTTTGTGAATCATATAATGCAAAAATTTATTCTCGTTTAAATAAATTCATTAAAGGAAAACTATAGATATTAACTAGAATTGTATGAATACTTTTTCTTGTTCTTTTTTTTTTTCTTTTTCTTTCCAATTATGTATAATAATCACCAAAAGCGACCATTATATTATTTGTATCTATAAAAAAATATAAAGAAATCCTTTGATAGCTATGTAGTACATATACATTTATATGAATAACTCTGTAGGAGTATGTTTAAACAATACATTGATTAGATAAGTTTTTATATATTAATATACAGATATAAATAGTGTCAAAGTACAAGAAACCTTTTACATTATTTAGTATATGTCTATCAAGTTCAAAAAAAAAATAAAAATAAAAGTAATATTGAAAGTTATAATTTAATTAGAATAGCAGGCTTTATAATTGTTCTATAAACTATACAAAAGGGGAAAAGGATTTATTTAATTTTTTTTTTAATAGACATTTTTTTTGTTTTAGCTTTTGGCTTCTGTAATAAAAGACTAAACAAATATAAAAATTAATGATTAAAGTATTACTTAATTAGCTAAAAAAAAAAATAGACTTACTTGGAAATATTTCTTAAATTGTCTGTTTTCATATTGTTGAACTGCTTGACAGTATTTTTCTGCAGTTTCTGGTGGGCATTGAATAGAAGGGAAAAATGCAGTCTTCATGTATTCAATAAACTCATTACCCTGTTTGATATACAAAGCTCTTTGAATACTTGTCATCTCACCAAATACCTAGAAGAAGAATAATGAATTAAATATTTATATATTATCATCTATTGCGGTTTCCTTACCAAAAGTGATTGTCCATCTGCCAAATTAAATGCTGCACTCATTGGTACAGAGAATGTAATAGGCAAAAGCTCATTATATACAAACTGATCAAAACCAGGTACACCACTTGCAGAACTACCTGCATCAGTAGCCCATGCATTTACCATTTTTAAAAACACACCAAACGACATCTTTTGTGTGGTAGGATCCGAGTTATCTTTGGCAAAATGTAATAAACTTTGTAAGATAGTATTAAGATGCCCCACATTTCTTTGACCCACGAAAACTTTTTCAAGGCTAGCGTTGAATAAATTAAGGATAAAGTTGAGATATGCCTTACGCAAATCAAGCAGAAGGAGTGCTTCATCTGTACCCGATGGAGTTGTATTAAGAAAATCAAAGACACGTTGAACAAGTGGAACAAGAAGTTCATCAACAATAGATTCAATCATTGGTTTGTATTTATGGGCAACAAGGCCAATGAAAGGCAAAAAGTCAACGAGTTCATTAATTTGACATTCTGTCAAGAGTCCGTTAATCAAGTTAGGTAAGTAGGGTAAGACTACAGTCCCTAAACAAGTAATAAGTCGAGCAAATGTATATCGAACTGCATCTCGAATCATTGCTATTTGACTAAAGGTTTGTAAGACACTTATAATAATTTCTGTAGCTTGAACAAATACAACGGTCCAAGGAAGTTGTACACCTTCCGATGGCTTTGCCAAAGTAGGAAAACCTATAAAAAATTAAATTTAGAATATTAAAGTATTCATATTTGGAGTATAAATCTATATATACCTTTTGCAACACTTCCAATAGCCATAATATAATGATGTAATTGAAGCAAAAAGAGTTCATCATCTGGGCGAGGTTGCACCATTGACTTTTGAATACCATCCACCAAAGGCTCTAATACTATCTTAAGATATTCGGTTTGTTTTAAGGGATCAATACTTTCCAAGGAAATTAATGACCCAACTGTCTCAAACAAATATAATTGACTATCAAAGGTAGATGCAGCAGGCATAGGTGTACCATCCATTGTGCTTGTCTCTACAATAGGTTCTGCCTGAATTGTTAGGAGATCACCTAAGGAAGATAAAACATTCTCTACATAAGGACCCATTCTAGGTCGTAAATTTTTAACAAAGCGTTGGAAGAGATACCAGCAGCGGGTACGGATTTGCTTTACAGGATGATGTAAACCACGATTGTCAACAAAGGCACCCAATGCTTGAGGGAGCTGACCAGGCCTATGCTCAAAAAATTGATAGTAACGTGCCAAATTTTCAAAAAATTGCATGGCACATGAAGGATGGGGATAGGCAGAGATATTGGATGAGACCATTTCAGAAACCATTTCACCTAAAGGTGTTAATATATCATTGTTATTAGGTGTAACAAAAATCATAGCTGCCTTTGCAAGTGCTTCGCCATAACAATAAAGTACATAAACACATAATTCTACATCACGCCAATTTAATTCTGTTCCTGTTTCATATTTTTTAAATGTACTCATAACAAATGTATGAATATATCTAACGTATAACTCCTCATTGATGGCTGAAATATGCTCAGCAAATATTCTCAAATTCTACAAAAAAAAAAAGAGAGAATATAAATATTTGCATATACACAGATAAATAAGTTTTTTTTTTTCTTTTTTCCTTTTTTTTTATATACCTTTCTCATCTCAAAGAATAAAGCTTCGTCTTCAGGTTCATCTTCATCATTATTCCAATCTGTCTCATCATCATATCTTAATTTCATGATAACAACATTTAACAGTGAACCCAAAAATTCATGTTGACCTTGAGAGAAAGGTTGCATTTGTTTCTTTTGTCGTTTGAACTATAATAGAAAATACATTAAAAATAAAGTACACTTCTTTTTTCTATCAAGACTTACAATATACAACATATCATTAACAAAAGGAAATACAGCAGAAGAAGTATCATCATATTCATTTGCCAAGAATTTAAGTAGATAAGGTGTTACTTGGTCAATCATATTCCAAGCAGTTTGCTTTCCATCTGCTTGAAGTGAAGGTTCTGCATATATTTTACAGAGCTCTGTACCCATTGCGTTTATTAAACGAGCTACATATTCAACAAATTCTGGTTCAGACTATAGACAAATGAATTAGCTTATTTCACGTGAGTAATAACTTTCTGTATAATCTTACCAAATCTAACCTTCCTAATATATCTGTCAAGTTCAGCATTTGAAGCATATTCAGCTTATCCATAGGTAACATGCCTTTACTAATAACATCTGCTAAACATTCACAGGCAGAAATACGCAAATTAGTATCAGACAATAAATCATACAAGACATTCATCACTTGATCATTAACAACCAAGGCAATGTCCATCCATGCAACGTAGGATCCAATATTCTTGAGTACAAGTTGTGCAATAGCAGGATTGACTGATCTAAATTCCTGCAAGAGTTCAAACCAAAATGATGCCAACAACTGAATATCACCTAAACGCATTGTATCCTTAATAGCTGTATTACGAATTACTTCTTCTCGAGTACGAGGAATATCGAGACGAGCAATTTCTTCATCAATGCTAATGCAAAGTCTTAAAAAAAAATCAGCAGCTTTTTCGTGACTGGGTGTACCAGCAGGTGTTTTAGCCACCGCCATTATGTCTTTAAAGAAACTAGGCCAGGTTGTTGGGTATACATGTATAAATAAAAGTGTAAGTAATTGAGCCGCCTTATTTCGAATAACTTTAAAGAAAAAAAAATGCATGAGCAAAAATGTAGATTTAAATATTTGAAAGGGTCTTACATGCTTCTTCAGATCCGCTTATAGTGTTGTCAACGAATTCCCGACGAAGGTATTCCATCATTGTCTGCTGAATATATTCTACTGCGACATTATCTAAAGTATCAAATCTATATATTTGAGTTAGAATAATAATGAATCTGCATATTAATGAATAAATACCTATTTCTTAAAGTGTTCTCTAATACTTGAAGTGAAAAGAATCTTGCTTCAGGAAGTCTAATAACTCAATATGATTAATTACAGGATTTTACTTTCTATTTTTCTTTTCTTTTTTCGGATTACTTACGCTTTCGGCTCTTTCATGAACAATTGAATACATAATTGCCAACCATCATCTGAGTTTTTGACTTGTTCACAATATGCATTTGCCTTTTTTAAATAAGAATAACGCGTTAAACATTCATACAAATAAGTGACATTTATTTTTATTTTACCTGCGCTTTCAAATTTGGATCGACTTGAGGACCAAGTGCATACATGACAGCCTGTTCGATTTGTTCCATTTTTTATTATTATTTGAATGTATTAAAGTCAACTTTTTTTGAGGAGAGGAAGGAAAAGAATGAGATAATATAAATAACTTGAAATTTAAAAAGTCTATAAATTTATTTAAAAAGAAAGATCGAGATTTGATTCGTCTTTTTTTTTTTCTTGGTGGTTAATTTAAGTTTATAATAAAATAAAGGCTTATAGTATTCTGGTTTTATAATATATTGTCTATCAAACTTCAATAATTTAATAATAATAACAATAATAAAAGAAAACTGTTGAATGTCTACTTTTTTTTGTTTACTTTAAAGTAATTAAAGAAAAAAAAAAAGGTTTATAAATTATATGTAAAAAGCCTTCAAAAAAAAAAAAATTAACTTAATTTCAAAGCCAGAAATTATACGTTTCTTTGACATTTTCGAAAAATAGTTTAATTCAGAAATGTTAAACAAATTTGTTCATAAATGAAATTATACAGGCGAGAAATTAGTGAACATATGCTCTCTTATTAATTATATTGATATGAATTATAAATTTTTATATAATACTAATAAATTGATAATTGAAAATATACATTTTTAATACGATATTACAAGTCTTTTATTTGTTTAGCAAATATTCATCTTACTTTTGCAAAATAATTCCTGGACTTATCCGAAAACTCTTTATATAATATAATGTAGAAGTTTGATTATAAATGTTAGTTTTTATTACTAAAAACTTCAGAGCAAAAATTCATCCATTAGTTTGTATTTTACATTATACTCTACCTTTACCTTTGGATTTAACATTATTCTTTTCCTTCAAAATATAATTCATATCCATGAAAACCTAATGTACTAAAAAAAAATATCGTACATTTATCAGTGTCATAATAATTTAATTAATAAAGATCACGAAGACTCAAAGCAGAAATCTAAGGTGTATTTGTGCAAAAATTAAGTCGCACTTGCCGAATTTTTTAAGTCGTTTTTTTTTTTATTATAATTATAGAATAGTTATATAGGTTCGTTATTTTCACATTTTTGAAATTAATTCACTGAATGCTGCACGATAGCACGAGAGTTATTTAACTTCAGTACACCACAGCTGTCAGTCATCCTACTCATAAGGGTTTCATTATCAGCAAGCTTGGAACACTTAACTTTGTCTTTAGCGACCTTCCAGAAATTCTCGATCAGATTAAGTTCGGGGGAATATGGAGGAAGATAGATGTAGCAATAACCTCGTAAGTGGATGTATCAGCCTCTGTTCTTGTTCTGCTAGATAGGAATGTTATCCGTTACTAGATAGTGACCCTTCATTGCTGGAAAATTGTCCATTTCGTCTATGATTGCTTTAAGAAATTGAGGTAATTCCCAGTGAATGCGCCTTTTGTGATGGCATCCCTACCCATTTTTTCCTTTCTTAGCAGGTTTCAGTACTCGTAGACAAACATGTGAATGGTATTCTCGGTGAAGATTGTTTCCAAAATACTGGTGATTTTTGCTCTGGTAGTTAGCGTTGTTGTAGCATCTCGACTACCTTTGTTTAACTAGCCATACCTGCATCGTATGTTATAATTAAATACTGGTTTATTCAGAAAGACGTAGTTGTTAAGAAAGTCTATTTCTGTATTTTGTCAAAACTTGATCCAATCATATCACATCTAGAGGTTTTCTTTACCGTTCCTTTGAACTGATTGTTAAAAAATTCTCTCGAACGTAAAATTGCATTCAATATTTATTAACGTGTGAACTGTTGTTTTTGCAACTTTTAGTTTCTCAAACTTCTTGGTGAAATTATTCATCACGTCCTCGACACAAATACTAGCATCATTAGAGGCTACAATGGCGGATGTGATATTTGTGCTTGTTTCTGAGAATCCTTTTACAGCTCCTCTTCTTTCCTTTGTTAGAAATTGCTTATAGCTTTTTTTCATACTTTTTTACTCAACGTAGAGCCACTCGAACATCGATCTTGAGATCAAGAGCTACCTTTCTTGCAAACAAAGCTTGATCAAACGGTTGTGTAATAATTCATCCAGTATCATAAAATACAGTTATATGTTCTTCCTCTCTTCTTTATCTTTTTCCCTTTGACTGTCAAACGTTTTCTAATCTCTATTTTCTCCCTTTTTTTTTATCTGACTCAGGCAATACAATATTAATTTATTGTATGCTCAATGGGTTTTCAGTAAAAAAAAAAAAATACATATTTGTATATATTTAATCGTATTACAGATTGAATTTATGAAGACTATAATAGTGTTCTCATTAAAGAATATATAAAATTAACAAAGAATACAATATATATTCTTAAGTTTTTAATTTACTATTGTAGTATAAGAAGGATTGCAACAATTCAAATAGAAGATTGTATTTCCAACAAAGGATGAGATTTACATTAAATTTACTAGATTAGGTTAACAATGATTTTCAAAAAGCCAATTGAGCTTCCCTTCTTCCCCCTAAAAAAAAGGGGCTCTTATTACATCTTGAAAAACTGAATCGAGAAAAGCTGAAGGTAGTATTCATTTAATAAGATTCTCATCTTATTACTATAAAATGCCTTTGTATTCTTGGTTTGTTTTTTTTTCAGAAAATAAATTTGAATAAATGTAATTCCGCTTAATTTTTTATTATAACATAAAAAACTTATTTTATACAATTTACATTTTATTCATTTTGCATCTAAAGAAGAATGATTGGCGTTGATGAGATCCTTAAAAAGCGTAAGCTATTACAGTTATTGAATACTATTTATCAATAAGTAACAATTATATTCTTTAGGGTTTTTGGAACTAATTAAATCTGTTAATCCTACTGGAAGATGGAAATTAGTTGTTGTGGATAGTCTTTCTTCTAAAATACTGAATTCAGCTTGTAAAATGTATGATATTCTCGAGGAAAATGTAAAGTTTCATTATATCACTAACTAAATTTAACATACTAATATTTATACTTTATTTTAGGTCACCTGTAATGTATATAAATAATGAAATAAAAAGGTATATAAAAAGAATAACATCTGTTTTTGCTTAGTGGTGGAAAATATCGAAAAACCAAGACAACCGTATCCAAGCTATGAAGCTATTTATATTTTAACACCTTGTATTGAATCATGTTCACGGCTTGTAGATGATTTTTCCCGCAAAGAAGGAAAAATGTATGCAGCTGCGCATGTTCATTTTATTAATGGTACATGAAATATATCGCTTTGAATTATATACAAATTACTAAACTGTTTATTACATAGCATTGGAAAATAATACATTTAATGAATTTACTCGACTTTTGAATGCAGCAAATGCAGCAAATGATATACGAAGTTTAAAAGAAATGTATGTTGATTTCTTAGTTCGAGAAAATTGTGTCTATACTTTAGATGATCAAAGGAAATTCCTTGGATTATTCGGTTCTTATGAAACAAGTCCTTCTACTATTGAAATGCAACTAGATGATATTGCTAGACAGGTAAATAAAAACTAGATAAGACTGAATGGATTATTAATTTTTGTTTTATTGACCCTGTTATATAATAGCTTTTATGTGTATGTGTCACTCTTGGAGAAAATCCATTAATTCGATATCATCGACCTTTAGATATCAAAGATACCATCAATCGACGTATTCCTGAACAGTTAGCAAAATTGATTCAATCTGAATTGGATAATTTTTGTACAACAAATCCAGAATTCCCAGTAAAGTATTAAAAATAGACATAAAGCAAATAGAATATTAATTTCATTTTAGCCCCCCAGAGATCCACCACTTCCAAGTGGTACACTTATTATCCTTGACCGTACCATTGATCCTATTTCTCCCTTTTTACATGAATTTACTTACCAAGCTATGCTTGCTGACCTTCTTCCGGTTGAAGAAATATCGAATGGTCTTAAGTATGAGTATAAATACACTCAAGAAGATGGCACAACACAAAATCAAGAAGTTACTTTAATCGAGACTGACCCAGTTTATACAAGTATTCGCCACATGCACATTGCAAATACTACTGAAAAACTTATTAGTGACTTTAATGCATTTTTAAATGAAAATAAAATCTCAACTTCAGGATCAACAACAGTTGCAACTTTAAATGATATGAAAACTATGATTTCTAATTTACCTCAATATCAAGAAATGAAAAGTCGATTTTCAGCTCATATGAATATTGCTAATGAATGTATGCAGGAATTTAAAGATCAAAATCTTGAGGAGATTGGATTAATCGAACAAGATATGGCTTGTGGTGAGACACCTGAAGGAGATAAACCAAAAAATCTAGTTGAAGCCTTGACGCCTATCCTGGATGATCCTCTTACAAGTCAAATGATTAAGGCAAGATTGATTTTATTATGGATAGTAAGCTCAGATAGTGTAGATCCTGAAGATTTGGAGACCTTATTGGCGGTTGCACGTCTCGAACAAGAATACAAGGATGCGATTGAAAACATAAAGCTACTGGGTGTACAACTATCTAAATCAGCAAACCGATTAGGTAAAAAGATGAAAAAGCAAGAACGCACAACAAAGAAGAAACAAGAGGATGATGTACCATTTGATTTATCTCGTTATGTTCCTGTTGTAAAACGTATTGTAGAAGGGCATATTGATGGTACAATTGATCAGAGCTTGTTTCCTAATAATATTCGTAATGTTAAACAAAACAATACACGTAAGAATACTTCTGAAGCACATAAAGAAGCCCCTAAATTAAGAGTTTATAAAACTCAATGGCATAAAAAATCAACAGGAGCTAATGTAAACTTTAATTTGAATACAAAGTTTGTACATTTAACTCACAAATAATTGTAGGCTGCACCCAAACCACCTTCAGGTCCACCTGTTATTATTTTTATTGTAGGTGGTATGACTTACTCAGAAATTAGGTCTGCTTATGAAATAGCTGAAACATATGATCGTGAAATTTATATTGGTAAAGATTAGATTTCCATCTCTTTTTTTTTTTGTTTTATTTTATTTTCTCTAATGTTTTTTTTTCATAGGATCAACACATATAATTACACCTGATAAATTCGTAAAGGATCTTTGTCAATTAGATAAACGATTGTCACCATCTAATAGTGTTGTCCCTGCTTATACAGGTTCTGTTCATAAAAAAAGTACTACGTCTGCTACTCAATCATCTATTACTTCAAAAAATAGCAATAAAAAGACAGCACTTCCTCCTCGTACTGCATCTTCCATTTCAAACAGTAATGTATCCAGTAAATCTGGACATCATAAATTATTAGGAAAATGGTAACATATATAAATAAATAAATATGATAGTTTATATATATAAATATATGACATAAAAGGTATATTATAAGGATTTTTTTTAAACCTGAGTTTTACTTCCGATAAAGCTACGAAAATATATACAAATATATTATATACAAAGTGTATATAAGTCAAATGGATTTAAATCTATACTAGACATTTAATCTTTCATATACTTAGTTATGTTCAAAGAAACAAAAAATAGGGGAATACTGTCAGTTTGGTTATATAAATTTTTTTTTTTTTTTTTTTTTTTTTTTTACATTGAAATGTTTAAATAAATTGCGGGTGAGTGCGGGCTTTTTTTTTTTTTTCTTTGTCTTATCTGTTTTTTTTTTTGTTTTTTTTAAAGCTTATTTTTGACCTCTATCTTTTTTTTTTCTCTCTCTCTCTCTCTTACAAATTTTTCTTCTTTTTATTCTATATATATATTTTTCTTTTTTTATTGTATATAATATAATTTTTTATATAACTAAAAGAAATGACTTTCCTTGCAACTCTTAATCGTATGGCTCCCAGCGCTATTAAGCATGCTGCTACTATCTCTACTAAACCTACTACTATTGCTATTCTTTCACAAAAACGTTTCAACTCCACTTCTTCTGGGACTGAGGTTCGAAATATACACAAATTTTTTTAAAAAAAAAATTGGGGGGAGAAAAGGATGCGGGGGAAGGAAGAGTAGGATAGACAGAAAAATATAATTGACATATATATATATATATGTATTTATCTTTATAGATGACTGTTCGTGAAGCTTTAAATCAAGCGTTAGAAGAAGAGATGATTAAAGATGATAAAGTATATATTATTGGTGAAGAAGTTGCTCAATATAATGGTGCTTATAAGGTAAATGATTCTTTCGCGAATTATTTTTTTTCTATTTAGTTAGGGGTGGAGAGGGGTGTTGTTAGTGGCTATACATATGGGATTATCCGGGAAAAAATAAAAAAAATTGGGGTAGATTCGGGTTCAAGGGGGGAAACAACCATGGTCTATAGTTATATGGAGTTTTAATTTTTTTTATTATTTATTATTCTTACTTCTCCCCCGCAAAAAAAAAAAACCAACAACATATAGGTTACTAAAGGCTTGCTCGATAAATTTGGACCTAAAAGAGTGATTGATACCCCTATTACTGAGATGGGCTTTGCTGGTCTTGCTGTTGGTTCTGCCTTCAGTGGATTAAAACCCGTTTGTGAATTCATGACATTCAACTTTGCTATGCAGGTACGCATATATATATATATGCATATATATACATATAAAACAAAGAGATATTGTCAAATATATATATTTATGCGATTTGTAATAATAGGCTATTGATCAAATTGTTAATTCTGCAGCCAAGACACATTATATGTCTGGTGGTATTGTTAAATGTCCTATTGTTTTCCGTGGACCTAATGGTGCTGCCGCTGGTGTAGGTGCCCAACATTCTCAAGATTTTTCAGCCTGGTATGGCTCTGTCCCTGGTCTTAAGGTTGTTTCTCCTTGGAATTCAGAAGATGCTAAGGGTCTCTTGAAGGCTGCTATTCGTGACCCTAACCCAGTTGTTGTTCTTGAAAATGAACTTCAATATGGCATTTCTTATCCAATGTCTTCAGAAGCACTCTCAAATGACTATGTCTTGCCTATTGGTAAAGCCAAGATTGAACGTGAGGGTAAGGATATTACCATTGTCTCTCACTCTCGTCCTGTTGGTTTTGCCCTTAAGGCTGCTGACCTCTTAGCTAAAAACGGTATCTCTGCTGAAGTTATCAACTTAAGATCTATCAAGCCTTTGGATACTGAGACAATCTTCAAATCTATTAAGAAGACAAATCACATTATTACTGTTGAAAATGCATGGGCTGCTTTTGGTTTTGGATCTGAAATTGCTGCTCAAATTATGGAAAGTAAGTTATAAACAAACAGATAAAAAAAAAGTGAAAATATGAATGAAAAAGGGGAAAATACTTGAATGTTAATTCATTTTGTTATTTATAAGGTGACGCATTCTGGTACTTGGATTCACCCATGAGTCGTGTAACCGGTGCTGATGTTCCTACTCCTTATGCTGCTAATCTTGAAGCTCTTGCCTTCCCTGATGAGCATGTTATTGCTAAAGCTGCTAGAGATAATTTGGATAAAAAGATTGGTTTCTAAATCAAGAAAAGTGTAAATTTAAAAAAAAAGAAAAATGAAAAAAAATGAACAAACCTTTTTTTTTTTTTTTGATTAACCCAATTTGATGCATATATCTTTTGTGAACTAGTTTTACTTGTTTTTTATTATACTATATTATAGATTAAATCCTACTTTTTTTTTAAGATAATGTACTATAATTTATATTATATCGTAGACATTTTTAGACATGCTGAATTAACTTGTAACATTAAACTAAGGAAATGATGAATTTGATCTGTAATGTTTCGGTCAAAAAAAAAAAAAAAAAAGAGGTGTAAATATTGGCTCAATATACATTACTTAGCTCCAAATTAAAATAGAATAGATAAAAAGTTTAAAACATTATTTGTAAAGATCAGAGATACTCTAGATGTGTGTATACAATATATGTGCTTATGTGTTAAGAGTAGAGAGTATTCTACAGTAACAATAATAATAAAAATGAATACTTCCTTATTTTTGTACACATATTAAATGATTTATTTATTACATAATAAAATCAATTACAGCAATAAATCCTTTTGCATAATCATTATTTGACAATACTAATCACCTATGATTGTCGTCATGTCAACCTCAAAAGTAAATATAACTATTTTCCGTTACTATTCTTAATAATGAAGGAAAGCTTAAACTTCGTTTTTTTTTTTATTATTATTATTATTATTTATTTATTATTTCTTCTTTTTAGATATATTGCATACATAGTTTACTATATTCAGTTAAAAAAAAAAAGGAGGTAAAAAGAAAATAAAGCGATATCGCATTTTTATATCTTGATGATAGTACATATCAAAGAATGTTTAATAACAATCATCCTTCTTATCTTAGACAAATGACAGCTAACCCAATTGCACTTGATCAACCAATGTCTACAGATGATTTTACACTTATTAATATCTGTTCTCCAACACCAACATCAACAAAGAATGAGTTGGCTAATCGCTTAGTTCAGGCAGAAAATAAGAGAAAAAGTCAATTGCCTCGATATCCCGGTTTAGAAAGATTTGAATTGATTCGAAAACTTGGAGAGTAAATTACATGTGTCTTTAGTATACATATTGTATGCCCAGTTACTTACATATTTCTTTATTTTATTTTATTCTATTTATTCATTTTGGTTATAGTGGAGCATTTTCAAATGTCTTCGAAGCAAGAGATTTAAGAACAGGTAGAAAAGTTGCTATTAAAGTTACTCAGAAATCAAATCCATCTGATAAGGTATTATAACATATTGGAAAAAAAAACATGATTTATTAATCTTCCTCTTTTTTTTTTTTTTTTTTTTTTTTCTTTTTAACTTCTTCCATTATATTATATAGGATGCCAATCAATATCATTTACATTCAAATATAATTAAAAAACCAAAAGTGACAGAGGTAAATTGTATGAATGATATCATTATGAGGTCTTTCTTTTTTTTAAAAAAAAAATGGAATATTCCTTTTTTAATAGCGAGCCAATATTATTAAAGAAGTTCAAATCATGAAAAATATCCGTCATCCAAATATAGTACAACTCATTCATTTTATGGAAACTCCAGTCAATTATTTCCTCACCTTGGATCTATGTGAAGGAGGTGAACTTTTTCATCAAATTGTCAAACTGACTTACTTCTCTGAAGATCTCTCTCGTCATGTCATTACACAAGTGGCCCAAGCTGTGCATTACCTTCACAAATCCTGCGGTGTTATTCATCGTGATATTAAACCTGAAAACATTTTATTTGATCCCATTCCTATTATACCTTCTAAAAGACGTATTTATCGTCCTAGTGATAATATTGAGACTAAAGAAGATGAGGGGGAATTTATTCCTGGTATAGGTGGTGGTGGTATTGGGCGAGTCAAGTTAGCTGATTTTGGTTTGTCTAAAGTGATTTGGAATAGCTCTACTTTTACACCTTGTGGTACAGTCGGCTATACTGCACCAGAGATTGTATGTGATAGGACATACTCTAAATCAGTTGATATGTGGGCTATTGGTTGTGTCCTTTATACTATACTATGTGGTTTTCCACCCTTTTATGATGAATCAATTCCTATTTTAACAGAAAAGGTTGCGCGTGGCGAGTATTCATTCTTAAGCCCTTGGTGGGATACAATGTCATATTCCGTTAAAGATTTAATTTCACATTTACTTTGTGTAGATGTCAAGAAACGATATACAATTGATCAATTCCTCCAGCATCCATGGATTATGCAAGGCTCTTCAGCACAGCATCATCAACACTATACAACAAAAGATGCCACTCTTTTGACAAACAAGCAAATTCAACAACGTGTAAATAACATGTATAGTATCAAGGATCCTAATAAGGCTCTATCACCTCCTGTGATAGAACAAGATGATTCGCTTCTTTTAGACGAAGACAACAGCATGGTATATACCACACCTGATGCAGCAACGCTTAGAGGTATCTTTGATATCACTTATGCTGTTCAACGTATGGGTGAAGAAAAATCCCTAGTAGACAATCATAGTTTACCATTATCAGATGCTAATAATAATAAGCAACATAATTATCATCAAGTACCCTTGTCACAACAAGCTTATAATTTACCTATAGCGCAAAAGTTAGCTAACAGAAGTTGTGGAATAGCTTCAAGACGATATCAAAAACAACAACAACAACAACAACAACAACAACAACAACAACAACAATATTTACCACAAAAAGTAGCAAAAAATAATAATCCGTTTATAGATCAAAATAGAAGACAATTTAAACTTGATTTAAATAATGCTACTTTATTAAATAATCGACGTAATTTAAAATGATAATAAATGGTGGCTGACTTTGAATTTTGTTTTTTTGTTTTTTTTTATGTGCATAATTTTTATTTATTTACCTTTACCTTTACCTTTACCTTTTTTTTTATATATATATATACATATACATATATATAAAATTATGAATTACATTGATATAAAAGCACCAGGCGAAAAAATAGATATACAAAACGAATTATTTTGTCATCTACCCGAGTAAATATAAGCGCGTATTATACAAATGTTATAATTAGAGAGACTTTATTATTAATAAACTTATCTATGATTGTTTAGTGGTAACGTTTCTTCTTCTCACTTATCTTCATTAAATACTACACAACGTAAACGTCGTGTATCAACAGCCCATGTATCACACTCTCCTCCAATAAATACTAATAATCCGGACGCCAGATTTGCCTTTGATGAACTTGTTTCTGTTTGTAGCCGTTTCTTAGGCTCAGAAGTTATCAATGAAACTGTTAAACAATTTGCAGAAAACATCGTTACCCTTATTGGATCACCCATGACACTAGACTCAACTGAGGTTAAACGACGTCTTGAACAGCTATTACCTACTTCACACGAATTTCGATATCATAGAGGCATGTCATTGTCAGATCGTGATTGTACAATTCTTTGTAGTCTTGCTGATCGTGTTGTATACTGCCCTAATAATACTGGCAATTTAAATATAGTAGACGATGATGATGATAATTTAGTGACAGAAAATGAACCTGTTGAGAGGGATATCAATACTAGAATGTCAAATAATGTACACTACATTCGTTCACCTGTCAAAAATACAGGGGCGAACTGGATTAAACAACAGGTTGTTCCTTTACCTCGACAACTGCCAAATTTTATTGAGCCTAATAAAGAACTCGGAGAAGGTGAACAGCTCGAATATGATTATGATATCACACCTTATGATAGTGATAATGAACCGCCTATTCAAATGGTTTTAGAAAGAAGATGATTGGTTAAATATTTATATAAATATTTGTATGTATAAACAATAGTATATAAATAAAAAAAAAAAAAAAAAAAAAAAAAAAAAAAAAAAAAAAAAAACTTTTTTTTTAACAATATGAGTTGTCTTTCATGTGGTGGCTGCTTTACCGGCACAGGATGTTCTACTAGCAAATCAACATTAAAAAGGCAACCAGATTTAATAGCTCGTTTTCAATCATTACTTGACTTGGCATCTTCAACCAGTACCAAAGCCACAAATAATCTTGATCATGATCATATTATTCCCACTATCATTTCAGAACTATCAAATCAGGTTTATTCTTCACAAATTGTACTTTTCAAAGCATATGATGAACTCTCATTAGAGGTTTTCTTAAACATGGCAAAATTGCTAAATGATCATGGTGTTGTAGGCATGCATATTGCATGGGCAGCAGAATACTGTCAAAATGATCTTCATCAATTACTGAATATACTGTCTAATAAAGAAATGGAACAAAAAAAGAAATCTTTATTGCAACATTGTAATGATCAAGCTGAAATTCATGAAATGTTTGCGCAGCTACCTACTAGATCAGTAGGAAGAACATTTATAGAAGAAAAAAAATAAATTTATATACCATCTCTATTTGTAATTATATTGTTTTAATTGATTGAATAAATGCATATTTATAGATTAATTATAGCTTATTGTATAATATAACAGTATAGCAACAAAAACAAATAAGTGTATTAGTATGAGGGAAAAAAGGGGGGGCATTTCTTAATGTCTTTAAGCATTTTCTCTCATTTCTACAGTTTAGCTCATCTTATTCTTCATGAGATATTCTAACAGTAACTGGCCTTTCGTCAGACGAAGCTATTTCTTGTTTTTCTGTAGCTGCTTCCATTTTATGTCTTTGAATTGAATAATGTTTGATGAAGAAAGAGGCAATAAAACCTAAGCCAGCCATTGGAATGAAGACATACCAAATCAATTGAAGAGCCTTAACATAAACTTCTAGAGTAACATCTAAATATTCCTTTGGAAGCCCATTGTTGACATATTCGGATGATTGAATGACGATAATTGCTTGGTCATAAGGTATCACTTTAGGTAACTCATCTGTTAGTTGAGTATTGAGTACAGTTGAAGATATAGCAATACCAAGAGCACCGCCGAGAATTCGAGAGAAGTTGCCTAAACCAGTAACGACTGCAATGTCTTTTTTTTCTACTGATGCTTGAAGAGCAATGATAGTAGATGAGAAAAGACAGCCAAGGCCTCCAGAGCCGATTATTGTGATACCATAAACACCTACATATAAATAAATATTTGCATATATAAGTACATATAATATATATGAATGATATATTATTGATGTAATGGTAAAAATGAATTATGTTAATACATACGAGACCAAGGGGTGTCATGATCAAATAAGCTAATTAGACCAATCCATATCGTAAGTAACGCCATGCCAATGGATATTCTAGAATGAAAAAAAAAAAAGAACATTACATTTTAGCCCTATAGACGTCTATTTCGTAGCTTACAATGGTTTATAGATTCCTGTTTTAGAAATGAAAAATCCAACAAAAGTAGAAAGTACACATATAACCATCTGCATGGGAATAAGTCGAATACCTGACCACATGGCTGAATCGTGTCTTACAACTTGAAAATAGACGGGTAAATAATAAATAGCAGAAAAGAAGGTCATGCCAAAAAACCAGTTGGTTACCAAGACACTCACAACAGATCGATTCTTGAATAGACGAGGTGGCATTAAGGGCTCCTTTACGAACTTCCTTTCAACAACGGCCAAAAGTCCAACCAATAGGATAGAAAGAACAAGAGGAACAATGACAGCAGCTGATTTCCAGGGAAAAGTCTGGCCACCAAAATTGAGTGCAAGTAAGAACAATGTAGAAAACATCAAGACAATTATCGTACCTATAGTTTTTTTGTGAAAGCATTTCATTTAATTTGTTTGCTTAAATATATATACATACATATAATACATGTATATTAATATTTATATGCTTAGTTATAACCTGCATAATCAACACGTTTTAACTTGTCTGAGAGTTTATCTTCTGGTGTGGGCAATTTCAAAAATACAAATAAGAGACCCATAGCAACAGCGCCAATAGGAAGACTACAAAAAAAAAAACAAAATAAATATATGTGTACTCTTCTTCTTAATTTGTAGGTATTCTTACTTGATATAAAAATTCCACCTCCATGTTACATAGTCAGTAAAGGAGCCCTATTGTTATTACAAGAAACAAATATGTTTATGATATATAATATGTCAAAATTTGCATCTATACCATGTTACCCCAATTAAAGGCCCAAATACACTTGACAAAGCAAACACAGCATTTACAACTCTATAATACTATATTACTTAGACATATAGCACAAACTAAGTAATATATATTTATATATATATTTTACCCTTGGTATTTGCCTCTTTGATCAAGTGGTACTAAATCGGAGAAAATAATAAACACCTATTTATCATTGCCCGTCCCCGACCCCACATTTGATTAATATTATATGTTTTATTTTAATTTTTCTTTTTCTTTTTTTTTTACCATTGAAAAGATAGCTGCAGCACCTATACCTGCTACAGCTCTACACACAATAAGCATAATCATATTCTATATATAAAGTTCATGTCAATATCTATACCATTTAAAATCCATAGAAATATGTATCTATACCTTAGCAGCACCACATAGAACTGAGCCTAGAAGGAAGATAATTATACCAAACATTAAAATCCATTTGCGTCCAAAAATATCAGAGAATTTTGAAAATAAAGGTTCTATTTTACTTGAAATCAATCTATTGCTATGTCAATATCTGTTTTCTATATAGAACTTACGAAATGCATCAAATGTAAGGATATATGCAGTAGCAACCCAAGATACGATCGACATTTGGTTGAAATCAGAACCAATACGAGGTAAAGAAGTCGATACAATAGTGCTATATAATATATATACATATATATATAATATAAGTTAAAATAAAACTACAAATATTAGCTATTTTACCCATCTAGGGCAGCTAAGAAGAGGGAAACTTGGAGTCCAACAAAGGTTAATACACGGGCCATCGTCTTTCCTTTATTGTTTTTTTTCTGCTCATCAGCTGTAACACACTCTTCAACAGTAGCTTGTTCTTTGCTCGATTTATCCGTCGATGAAGTAGATTCTTCGGTTGAATTGCTTTTTCCATTGTTTTCGGTTGGGAGCTGGGTATTTGATATATTTGAATCAATTAGAACCGATTCCTTTGGTATCTCGTTTTTTTCCTCCATATTCTACCAAAAAGAGAAAAAATAAAAAAAAAAAAGAGAGAGAGAGAAAAATAGCAAATTGAAAAAAATCGAAAAAGTCAACATTATATACGTATATAATCGAAAAAAGCCAATATACAAAATCGAAAAATAATATTTGATCCATTACCGCCTTTTCTATATACGGCAAATAACTTTGTTTAACAAGAAATTTTCTATGATGCGTGAGCGTGACTCGGGCTATTTTATACCCGTACCGATTCAAGAATACGATGAAAGAAGAATTTTATTTAAAAATTAAAAAAATGACCAATGAGCACATAGCATTTGTATATGCTGTTTTGCCGTGGTCAGATCGCTATGAAAAAAAAAAAGGAAAGAAAAACCCTTTTGGGATAAAAGGGAAAATGTTAAAGTGTATGTATAAGCGATGATAATTAACTATCAGAAATTTGTTATTGTATTGAAAGAAGATGATTGACAAAGGGTTCACCAAGATGGTCAGAGGGTTCAGGAATTTGGGAGTGAGCTAGATAGTCCATCTCAAGCAGAATTGCACATATAGAAGGCCAGCGTATGAGCCAGGCATCAATTGATTTTTTCACTTTCTTAGTATGGAATGTTGATGGTAATAGATTCAAAAGATAAAAGAGTGGATCTTTGATAGATCTGGGGGCTCTGTTACTACAGTATTTCTTCTTTAAATTCAGACAATTGAAAAAAAAAAAAAAAAAAAAAAAAAAAAAAAAAAAAACATTTACAGACAGTGGAAAGAAATTATTTAGATAAGTTAAAAAATAATATTCAGACAAGAACTTGAAAAGATAGTTAATGTTTTTCATTATATATAGCTTTAAGAGTGACAGTTCCACATACAGCCTTGTTTCTACAAGTTATATTTGCCTTGGAACCTCATGTAATAGTTACTCCTTGTATGTCAATTTAGTCTGGCATAAAGATAATTAATTTAACAACAGCATATATTACTGATGCTAATAGAGCAGATCTTGGAAACTACATATATTTCTCAAAGCTTTCACAAATCTTTATATTCAACCAAAACTAACAAAACAAATTATTACATTATTAAAATGTGACCACAAATAGTCAAAATGCTCCAGCCTGTTTAATACGAACTTGGGATGTATGTTGTGCTGCCTTCCCAAACATCGTGTATAAGCAAAAGTTAGAGGCAGGAGCGAGCCAGTGTTTAACAGAGGCTTGTAAAGAGCTGTCAACAGCTTATAGCAACCATATTGTTGAAAATTTCGAAGCACAGTTCATGAGATACTTCAGATATTGGTTTCAAAAATATGTTTGTTGTAAGTGATTAATCGACAATAAAGTTAGTGATTATACTTATATGCTGTTAATTAAATTATTGAATCCAAATACATTCACAAAATCTCTGTAAGATACTGTTACCAATTTGTTTGTGGAGGGTACCCTTAATGGCCAGAATCTATAGTTTTAGAAGAGCATCAAAAGCAATGTGTTACCTTATTTTGTCAACCGCTAAAGGAAATTACCCCCAAACAAAGTAACATTGAAATCACTTTCTGGGTACCCCGAGAAATGTATACCTATTATTTTACATATCCTACTAAAATATGAAGAGGAACATGTAAATCACGGTCCTTATCATGTATGAAGATTACCGTTACCTTATTTGTTTGGCTTGTTACAAAAACCCTCTTTACACTTCAGGTCTATAACAATATTCGTAAACGCCTTCTCGGCTTTTCTGTCCACTTCTGTACCAAGGGAGTATAATAAGCAACTTGAAATGTTTAAAAAGGTCGAGAACTTTTAAACATTGCGAATTAAAAGGTATAGTATAATCTGAAAAAATTATTAATTGCGCAAACAAGTATCTGGCATAATACTAGCAATCTTGCACTTAATGGGAACAATGGAGTCTTATTTGGAAACCTTTTACGCCCAGACGGATTTTCGGTGGATTGTCTTTTTTTTTACAAAAAGAAAAAAGAATCTTATCAGACCGTTAATAATCTAGATCTCAGGTTAACAGATTTTGACTACGAAGAGGTGGCGTCAACATATAATTCAATTTATTTAGACCTCGGAAGAAAAGTGGTATATACAGCAGTGTGTGGCCTTGTCAAAGATGTCCACCCTATTATACGCTGTTCAACCAAAGAATATTATCACTACACCGGTTTAACAAAATTCTTAGTAGATCAACAAAAAACTTAAAAAACAAAATGGAATTGAGGAAGTAAAATCGAAAATTCCAACACACAAGACAGCAAAAGCAGAAAAATATTACGAATACTTACAATTTATGCTTGGGCATATTGACATACTATTTGATTTCTAAAAAGATACCAGTGGCGAAAGCCGTTTCGCATTGTATCAAGGTCGCCAACGGGCTCCAGAAATCATGACCAACATCTTGCTTAATGGCGGACTGAAATACAACCGTGAAAGAAGAAGAAGAACAAAAAGAAGAGGGGAGGCAGGAATAAGAAAGTAAAAAAAAAAGAGAGGAGAAGAAGGTTGTAAATAAGCAGGCAATTTATAATTCAACGTGTTAAATAGTTCTTATCGAAAAACATCTTAAAAGGTCAAATAAGTGGAAGCCCCAGAAGTACCGTGAAGATAAGAAAAGGATTCCCTTCATTGTTTTCGGCGACGGTATGTTTGGAAAGGACTCAATTAAGCTAAGAGGAAACCGATGTGGAGTTACAAAGATTTTATGGCAGACTCTGTGTTGTATAGTAAAGAATATAAGAAGACAAAACAAATCGTGAGATACAGGCACAAGTAATGATTAGAAAAAATTATATAAAAAAAAGCTAACTATTCTTCTTGTACAAACTCTGACTATTTATACTTTTCTTGGTAGTTATAGATGATATTTATAGATGCTATTTCATTGGTGTTGTATTGTGTTGTGCTGTGTTAAATATTGACCTTTTTATGATATTATCAACAGTCATGTTTGGTATTATATTTGACATATCGTTAATTCAATAAGGGCTTCATTTGCAGGTTTTACGTTTAATGATTACATAATATGATGATAATATTGTTTATACAACATTATTGTGTAATGAATATTCAATATTTATATTTTATTATCTCTTTATGGTGTTATGTACAAATACAACATTCCATCTCTACCTATCCAATCAGAATACATCAAGGTAAAAGGATTTATATTGCTATCATTCATTTCATGAGGGAGTCTAAGCAATGCTTCTAAAATGGAAGCGTTTACTCTTAAATTTTTGCTTTCTTGTTTTCTTGCAACAGAAGGGCATACATTATTTACTTTCCACTCGCAAGAACAGATATTTATTTTGAATGAAGATAACAAAAGATCAATCCTGCATCCCATGATATTACATGTCGAATTCAAAGCTTCATTACTAGTGTATGTTTTCAAATGGTCAAGATCACTTTCCTTTCTAAGAAAAATGTTGTCAATAACATCTTCTGATGGTGTGTAATCCTCATTTTTGTGCTATTCATAGGAGGATTTGATTAAGTGAATTCATAAAATAATAATATTTCTTGTTTACGAGTTTAAAAGCCCATTTAAATAGTTCAAATCGTATACCGTTATTACTATTCACTATATTTTTCTTTATGAAGTACATAATTTCTTCCTGTTCATCGTCTTTCTCTTCATTTTTTTTTCTTGGTTACATCATCACTAATGTTATAACTTTTCTCATCATAACTGTCAACTTCAATTTCATCTTTGTTGCATCCTTCATCTTCTGTCATTTCTTCATGTGTTCTTTTCTTAATATCCTGCAGTTTTACATTTATTGCTATCTTAGTTAACGTAGCAGAAGCGAAGTTTTCCTAACAGATTAAAATTAAATTAGTTAAATACATGTAACAAAGTTTATTACTTAATGTAGGTAAAAGCCTCTGCAACACTCCTAGACAATTTTGCAATGAATTGTCTATCACTTAATTTAGCACTCTTCACCGCTTGTACTCCCCAAAAGTGAGAATTAACATAGTCATTATGGATAGCTATTTAAATTGGAAAAAAAAATGAGTAAACTCTCAAGTCAAACCCGTACAACATTAAGCTACTTTTACTTTTCATCACTAATTTAATTTGTTTTAGTCTTTGCACTTTTCTTCTGTTTTTATTAAGAGCTTTAATCAAAGTATTTAAATCTTTACTCAGGTCATCGTGAGCTACCATTCGTTTAATACCTGAATTTTGTTTAGTAGCTTCATAGTCAAAGTTGTGGACAGACCATTGCTGCCATTCTGTTTCCGTCCAAAAATCTAGTTTATAGACAGTGTTAATTACATATAAATAAAAAGTACAAGCCAATATTCGGTCATATACTTGGTACATAAAGCTTGTTTCTTAAGTCTTTAATTATCTCTCTTTCAGTTGTTACTGTATTATCTGGTTTTTTAGAGTTACTTTATTTTAGTATTGTTTGAAAAACAAGGAAGGTTTTTATTCAAACAACTGGTGTTATAATTTTGCATATTTTCATTTATACCTACAGTGACTCACAAAAGTATGGCCATGTTTCGGAGTTTTAGGTAATTTATGCAAATCCGCAATAACTAATTATCTATTTATTAAACAAAGTATCAAATAGCATATACTAGCAAACAGAAAGACAGAAGTCTCCCCTTTTTTAATGATACTTACAGTATATATGCATCTTTCTTACAAAGCCCATGGCCCTTAAAAATATCATACCCTTGACTATGTAAGTTCCGTGCAGCGTCCATTGCAGTGATAAAATGATCTGTATAAAAAGATCGTGCAATTATTCTTCCAAGTAATAGACTAATCCTTTTTGGTCTACCTTCTTTTACGTTAACCTCAATTTGATTTTCTTTGGCAATTCTACCAATCGTCCTAGTTGACACGCCCACTGTCTTATAAATATCACTATAAGGCTCCTTAGCATTAAGTTTTGCTAAAATATCCATCTTTTTATCGTAAGTAATTGGTCTCATTCTATTGTATGTAATGATCTATGTGTTAATGGGAATAATGCACAAATTTTGTTTTTGTTAAGAAAAATAGACAAAAAAAAATATTATGCATCGAGACAGCTAAACCGCATAAAATGGCATGATTTGTTGTCAAAATGAACATTCATGCATTTAAATGAGATTAAGAAGCTATAAAAATAATGTAAATTTTGTCAGTTTTTCATTAAAAATACTTTTATTAACGTATCTTTATTCATTTATGTTGTGCATTAAGGAAAGCCAAAAGTCATAAAACATTGCAAACACTTTTGTGAGTCACTGTATAGATAATGTTCTAATGAACCTTCAACTATGAATTACGAGATAGATTAGATGAGAAGACATTTTTCTATTTATTCTCTCAAAGGAAGATAATATTTATTCTATTTTTGATGCTAAACTTTATAAAAAACAAGCAAGTTAATAAGACAATAATTTGAACTATTGAAATGCTATTCACAAGAAAAGAAATAATATAAATTAGGAAAATAAATATTTTAGTCTATATTTTACAAAAGAGGAAAGTTTTCGATTTCTTTACAAACAGAAAGATAATATATTCTTTTTATCTATTTATATTTTATCATTCATCTTATTAATAATGTTACTATCAGGTTATTTTTTTTTTTTTGTAGCAATAGTAGTAATTACTTCCTATTTCTCTCCTTTCTATTATTTTTAATTCCTTCTATGTGCGAAGACAAAATTCTAGTTATGATAAAAATAGGAATTATGCAAATCCTTTTTTTTTTTGTCATCTGATTACATACTTAATATGTTGTTAATAATACTACATACACCGCAAAATTATGTTTCTTTTTTTCCCCTTAAATAAAACCAACTTTTCTCTTTTTTATTTATTTCTTTTCTGTTACTGTTGCTTTCCTTTTAGTTATAACTATGGGATTTATTGATAAATTACGAACGCAATATGATTTACATCAAGTGAATAGATACACAAAGCGACGAGAAACACAATCAGATTTTGAATTCAAAGGCAAAGACTATTATCAAACACATTATAGAGATGGTGTCTATACTACCGTAAATGATGATTCAATAATAGAAACTAATGACAGTAATTTACCCTATGGTCGTCGACGATTATCATCTCATTCTAATAATAATAAATCCATAACATGGTCTACTACACTTTCCGATCTTATCAAAAAGTCAATAAAAAAACAAAAGAGACATTCTCTAGCTACTGAACAAAATAAAACTTCAGAATCATACACACTGAATGCTTAATACATACGATATACATTTAATAAAAGAAAAAATGTATAACAAGTATGAATAAAAGGTGTATTTTCTATTGTAGCACCCTGTCTCCTAAAAAGAAAAAAAAAAAAAAGTCTCCTAATCAATCATAAAATACTCAGAAAAGTTGCTTTACTATAAGGACTTATTAGGCTGATGGTTTTTTTTTTTTTTTTGAAAATAAACATTTATCATTAAGATAAATGAAGATTTAATGATTTGAGCGTTTATCTTCTGAAGGTGGTAAGAATGATTGATTTTTGGAAGAATTGATGGCTACAGCTAATTATGAACTATAAAATTAGGCTAATTAATTCGATTAGAAGGATAAATCTATCACTGTACTAATATCTATACAGCAACTACGATTGTTCATAAGTCATTTTTTCCTATAGATAATTATACATCTGTATACATACGTAGCAATAAATACAGGTCTGTGGTTCTGTATTGATTTATAATGTTCTATCATCTATCAGCAGAATAGAATTATATATGTGTACATATTTATCTCTTTTTTTTTTTTTTTTTTTTGTATTTAAAGTTCTTCTCTTGTTTACTTACAACTTGTAATACTAATAATTTTGTAGTTTGCTTTTGAACTAACATTGCTGACTGTAAAAGGAAAAGAAATTACATTATCATCTCTAAAAAAAAAATAGCTCAAGAAACTTTCTTTTCTATTCCATGTATTCATCTGCCTGTCGTAATATGTCAATGATTGATCTTATCCTTTTGTTGCCTATAGTGTAATCTGATCGAAGTTGGCGTCTTCATTGGCGTTTCGGCTGGTTACCCCACGATTATCTTTCATATCACCCTTTTCATTCTAATCAACTATTTTGTAGAACTCATTCAATACAACGTCTCCATATGCACCACAAATTGCAAATGCTACAAACAATTGACAACCATTTTTCCTTTCTCCTCAATAAACTTTCTTTCAAAAAACCTTCTAATATAATATCTGCTTTTCTATGATTTGTTTATTGGCTCTTAATATGTTCCATATTACATGAGATAAATTGCCTAACTCACAATTATATTCCTCTTTCCCCCCCCCACTTTCCGATTTAGAACCACCCTTGATAGATTAGTCCTCCAAGCGCTCTTTTTAACATTTTATTTATTTTCCCCATAATGTGACTAATCTTTTACTTTTTCTACCTACCTTTTGTTTTAAAAGAATTTTTAGTTACTTATATTATTATATTTGAACAGACTAGTGTAATTCAGTAATTTTATAAGCTACGAGCCCATTAGTCTTTTTTTTTTCTTTTCTTTATATTTCTTACAAATAAAAATTCTTAATTGTATTAATAATGTCAGATTTGATCTGTAGGTAGTAGTAATATTTATTATTAAACAGAAGACTTTGATTAGTGTTTGGTTTATTTATTTCGAAAATTCTTCTCTGAGTAAAAAAAAAAAAAAATGTCAATATTTATATTTATCAAAGGTAGTACAAAACAAATAACATAGTTTAACAACTTACAACAAAAACACTATATGCACCACACCAGTGTAACATTTAAAAAATAATGGGCTTCTCCGGGAATCGAACCCGGGACCTCTCGCACCCTAAGCGAGAATTATACCACTAAACCAAGAAGCCTTTGTTGATTTTAGAGGTCAAAAATTATCTCATATGGGGATTCTTTAATTTTAAACTCCGATTAAATGATAATTTAAAGTACTCCTGCTACAGTGTGTAATATTTCTTATAGAATATCAAGTAAAAAATATTCAAAACAAATAAATAATCAAAAGAAATAACTGGACTGAACAATAGTTTTAAAATTAATGTTGTGGTTTAGGTAAGTTGAATAATAAAAATATAAAGAAAAAAATAAAAGAGAAATATGTTATAGAACAAGCTCTGGATATAATCATAAGTAATATTATAATAGATGAATTACATAATACAGGATAAAATATAAGCCTGAATATGAAATAAAACTCTGTATATAACATCTTGTAAATAATATAAAACTTATCGACATCCAATTGTCTAGATGTATCAATTATAAGACATCGTACCATTTCTAAATATTTATTTTTATAACCTTGATAAAGGATTCAGGTCGTCTTTGATCCAATAAAATAAAACATAAAAGATATCAGGAACATATACTCAGATTAAACAATAAATTTTTTTATTTAAAACTTGATCAGATCATTATAACACCCAATAGATAATCCATAGATCAGTCTCTTGAATCAACAAGACGTATATCCGAATACTAACACTGTTTCATGACTCATGTTCTTTGACGGTTATTTTTATTTCTTTGATTCAGGATTCATTAATATAAATACAAGCAGTTGTTTAGACACAAAATAATCTTTAACTTCTTTCTCAAAAACCTTCAATTTTTATTCTTTATTTTTTATTGAATAAAACAGTCTTAAACTATACTTCCTTTTGTTCCCTTTCTCTCTTTTCTATTTTATCTTTTATCTTTTATTTACATTCCATCACAAAATAAAAGAAAACAGACAGAGGAAGTACGTTGAGACTTGTCAATAAGTTTTTATTAAGAGTTAGATTCAATTATAGTTCAAGTATATAAAATAAGGGTTAATAATGTAAGAGTATTTATGTATTTTGTGGATAAGGATGATGGGTAGTAAGAAGATAAAAATATAACAAATTGTATTTGATAATATAATTATAGAAGGATTACTAAGAGTTATTTAAGATATAGGTTTATGTCATTTGTATATCTTATTCATTTTTATAACTAATGTGTGTACTCTGAGTAGAATCAATTATTACGTCTATTTGTGTTATTCTTAGTTTACCCCAGTTTATCTTATATAAAGTTATTTTTATAAATTTATATTCAGCTAGCATAATTAACAGAGATTTTCGATTTGATTGTGCTAAGTTTAGAAGGGAATGCATAATTGATTCCAAGTAGAAACAGTATAGCATTCATAAATTTGAATAGGCTTTCTGTAGCTGTAACTGTCAAAGTGGTAGATTGAAAGAATGCCAAAAGAAATCATAATATAATATGGAAGGGCTTCATTTTCACTGGTGTTGAATAATTTTACATCGTTAGCTTCCAAGCTATCGCTAATTTCATCTATCTGTAAAATGAATAAAGTAAATAAAAAAATTAGTATAAATTGTGATATTTCTTTTTAAAATATCAAATAAAAATATTAGAAAATAAAAAATAATATTAAGACAAAAAGAGTCAACGAGACCGAACAATAGTTCTAAAGTCAATTACTTTATTTATGAATTTAAATTGATGGTTATTTATAAGAATTGTTAAAGAGGTCTGAGGATAAGATGTGAATCAGAAAAGTGTTAGTTACGACCGAATAAGGTATACTGTTGACAATGAAGTGTCAGTGATTTTAATGTTATTAGATAGAGCGGATCAAGAGAGAGTTAGGATAGAATTTCTTAAATAAATTTATGACCCGCATGTTTAATCATGAAACATGACATTATAAGTCAGCTCATGACATAAAAAAGCTATATGAAGATAATTATAATAACACTATTTTTTTAATAAGTAGTACATACCTTCAACTACATCCTCTTCTCCTTCTAAAAAATCCAAGTCTTCTAAATCAATAGCATCAATGGCATCGCTATCGTCAAAAATTAGGTCATCATTTGCATCATAAACATCTTTAGCGCGATAACAAAAAAAAAGTTGGTATTATTGAATTTATTAATTGTAACGTTTGAAATGTATATTTTTAACTTCTATTTACTTTGTTCAGTTGCATTTGCATCTTCTAGACCTTCATCAATTTCTTGATGTATATGGACTGTATGTCTGTGAACAACACTATATCCCAACTCACTTTGAGAGTAAGTTGAACATTTGCATTCTCTTTGATCTTTGTTTAATTGAACGGACATGTTGTAATCAATTTATAAACTTATTAGTTAAATTATTAATAATCAGTATTGGTTAATAAAAAAGGGAATTTTTTTTTATAACAAGCAGCTAAATGTATTGCTGTAGTTTAAACTTACACTTGTAATAAAAAATCCGTTTCTTTTTAAAGGCCTGATTTACCTTTAAATAGGAATTTTGTTGGGTATAAAGAAAATAAGAATGATATATACATAGATCACCCTACTCACTGCACCCCAAAGCAATAATAAATTGGAACAAAAATAAAAGAAGATTTGCCCTGTAGTTGTTTCGAGAAATCAGGTAAAAAAACGAGGATTATATGATAAACACCTTATTGTTGACATACTTTGGGATTAAACCCACATAAATATTTTTGCAAATATCAAATAATAAATACTTCACTCCTTTTCTTGCTTTCTTAATTGTAGTCAATTCTTACCTCTGTTATAACTTTTATTACATCTACTACTATCCCCTACTGTTAACTTTTGTAAAGTAAAAGTCTTAGATAATTGCACGAATTATTTTTATCATTGTTAATTGAAGATGACCAACTGTGGTTTAGTCCAGTGAAATATACTATATTGATTGTCTCGATCTAACATGCAATAAAATTTCATGATAATTCGACCAATCATCAAAATAAGATAATCAAAGTTATTTACCCCTTTTTTTTATTTTATTTTATTTTATTTTATTTTATTTTATTTTAATTCTAGATTTAAAATACCTGCACAAATAATATAAAAGAAGAGATTTTAACTTGTTTATGTTATACTCCTTCATGAATTATAAATTTAAAGACGCTGTACACTTTACTAACAATACTAAATATTATTAATACTTTTCTAATTCCTCTCTAATATCAGATATTTTTATATAAATACTCATCATTTGAAATTATATATAAAATAGTCGACTTTTAGAACTATTGTTCGGTCTCGTCGTTGACTTTACTAATCTTCATAATTTTATAGTTGTTTATTTACTGATATTTTAATAGAGATATTTATTGTTTTTACACATATATTGATCCAGGAGTATGCTCGTACAATTAGTGATAATAAGTCAGTATCATCTAAAGAAAATTACATACTTTTATTAGTGATTATGCCTGGATAATGTGTCTATACATGAGGGCTACATTGTATATTGATGTATTGGTGTAATCACTTACCAAAAGTATAACAATGATTTGTGTGTGTGTGTGTGTTTTTGACCATTTGGGATCTTTCATTTCTTTCTAATTGAATTAAAACTAACTGAGACTGAAGTAATGTCACTTTAGAAATCGCAAGCTTATTGGACATAAAAAGCAACCAATAAATAAAATGAATCTATAAACATTTCCCTTTTTTATTCAACTATTAGAAGTTTCCCTTTTTCTTTTCTTTTCTTTTCTTTTTTTTTTTTTTTAAATATAAAATGGAGGATGATGGCATAAAAGTAGATGATTTAGAGAACAACATTGAAGTACAATCTATTACAAATAATGATTGTCCTTGTCAATATATTCTAGACTCTAACAATTTATCTATTTGCTCACTTTGTCAATCTCCCATACCCATAATTCAACAACTTCTTGCCGAAAAATCCCAATATGAGACCCAAATAGAACAACTCCAAGCTCAATTAAGTATTGAGCAGACACGCATCGATGACCAACTACAGTCAATTGCTAATCTTAATGATAATCTTCAAAATATTAGCGAACAACTCGATACCAAAACAGCTCAATTCCAGCGTCTCCAAAATGACATGGAAATGTTAAATGACAAATATGTAGACGAAATTGAACGTGTAGCCGAAATACAACATTCAAAAGATATGGTTGAAAGTGAACTTGAGGACCTTTCACGCCGACTTTTTGAAGAAGCAAATGGCATGGTAGCTCATGAAAAGCGTGAAAAGCATAATTTACAGATTGCTCAACGACACCTTGAGAATCAACTAAGAGAGACAAGAGAGCGGTTAGGAGCAGAACAAATGCAGTTACAAGAATTAAGAAAACGAATGGAGGATATGGCATCTCATGATAATTTAGTATTGCAGCAAACTACCGCATTACCTCCACCAAAATTAACAGGCGATACTGATGCTTTATTACTGGATGAATTTAAAGAATTTGTAAAGACAGGCACTAAAGTCAGTTTAAAAAAAATTCACATGATACCATTCATGAAAGCTTGTCAAGAAGAGGATGTGGAAGCCTGTTTAAGATTTGGACCTAATAATCGTTTATCAATTCGTAAAGTAAATGAAGCGATTGTGATGAATACATGTTTTATCGAAGAAGCTCCAACTGGATTTCAAGAGGAACAGACAAAAAAAATAATTGCAGGAGCATCGTTGAAGATATCAGCTACAGCAACTAAGATGTGGGAACGATTAAGCAATGCTAGTAACAATAGTAGTAGTTATACACAAACAACTGTTTTCAATGGCTGTCAAGCATGTGGAAGAAGCGATGGTACAAGTCTGCCTTATCGCTTTCGTATTTCATACTTTGATGATTGGGCTTGTATTGATAGGTTTTGTAGAGATCGATTAGTAGCTGTTTGTGAGTTTTATGTATTCATTCGAAATATCAGACAAGGACTATATAACAATCGAGATATTCAAGACTTGTATCATGAGGCTATGCGATTGAGATTACAAATGTTTTATGCAAGGTAAGACATATATATGTATTTTCTATAATTTATTAACTTTTTCTTATAGAATGGGCGCTTTACCATTGACATTACGTAATACTAATATTAATGAACCTAAAGTAACCACTTCTGAATCTTCACCATTACCAAAATCAACCAATAATACTAAACCTTCTTACCGACGAGGAAGTTTAACCGATGTTCGTAAAATACCATAAAAAAAATTCTATTATCATTCATACCTACTACTACTGTTAATATTAATAAATTATTATTATTTTTTTTTTATACATATGTGACAGTAAAAAAAAAAAAATTCTCTTTCATTTTTATTTCATTTTATTTTATTTTTAATCATGGTATGGGGAGGTAATGATGGTGCCGTTGATCGTTGGGTAAAGCAGCTCAATGAGAACGACCCAAAGCTTACTTCACTTCACATTCTCAGTTTTCGACACATCACTACACACGAGCTTACACGCATTTTTAATGCTATTGCTCATAATACAATCCTTCAAAACCTTTATATTTCTGGTCATCAACTGGATGCTACAAGTATTGAGGCTCTTAGCGAATCTCTTACCCTTAACGAAACCTTAAAGTCACTTAATATTGGTCATGCTGCATTTGGTCAACGTCCAGATCTTTTTAGTATCTTCTGTGAAGGATTAGCTGTCAATGAGGGATTAGAGCTACTCGATTTTGAAAACAAAGCACTTAACTATGAATCAGTAAAGTTACTTGCAGACGCACTTGCAAAAAATCAGCATCTTAGTGAAATAAATCTAGCTAGAAATGAATTAAATGACGACAGCATTGCAACATTAGCACCTTCTTTAAGCAAATTAACTAAAGTTAATTTGAGTATGAATAAAATAGGTGTAAAAGGAGCTGAAGCATTGGCTTGTCATGTTTTAGGTAATGCGGCAAGCCAAGTTCAAGAGTTAGATATTTCAGAAAATCCACTTTTAGAAGGTGCAGCTATGTTAGCTACTGCTTTAGGACATAACAAGCATTTGCATGTTTTAAAAATGGTCAATGTTGTATCACCCGATGAAGATACACTCTTGCCACCACCTGCTTTATCTAATAGCGAACTATCAGAGCAGCCACAAGAAACGAATCAAGAGTTTTCTATTTACGGCAATGCACTGATGCAAGCAATTGGACAATCGCTTATTACCAACCGTCATCTTACACATCTCTGGCTTGATAACAATAGCATTGAATCCAAAGCCCTTGATACTCTCGTCACCCATCTTGATAATAGCGCACTTATAGAACTAAACTTACGACAAAATCTTATTGATGATAACGGAGCCTACATGCTAGCTAACACAACTACTTTACAACACCTTGAACTTGGACAGAACCAAATTACAGCTAAAGGATTTGGTAAATTACTAGATCATAGTAGTCTACAGTATTTAGGACTCTTTAGTAATACAGTAGGGGGATTTGCTAATGATGAATTACCAGAATTAATAACAAGCCGCGTGCATCGTCTAGATATTGGATGCAACGGTATTGTGCATGAAGACCTTAAAGCTATTGCCCAAGTGCTGATAAATGGAGGAGTGCCTGAATTAAGATTATTAGAGATGGGAGGTAACGTAGAAGATAAAGAACTTGAGCTTTGGGAGAAGACTATGGAAGATATTTTAAAACAGAGGCAAAAACTAGAGATTATTTGGAAACGAAAACCTAGTCAAATGGAGAATCAGCAGGCCCCTCCAAATATTATGTAATAAAATAATTGCTTGTAAAATTTGATCGATTATATTAAGTTGTAGTACATTTTCTGGATTTTTATCTGTTATCTTGATTTGGACAAGAAGGAAGATGATTAAGTGGGGTAAATTTATTTATTTGTGTTACTTTTTTTTTTTTTCAGGGAATTAAATATGAAAAAGCAATATTTATTTTTTTTTTCTTTTTTCTTTTTTTTTTCCCGTTCCTTTTCTAAATGAAATTATCAGTTACTAAATATCTAAGACGGATTAAAACAAATTTTACAATTCACGAGGTTAAATATGCTATATATTGATCAGCCTAACTCAGTATGTTAATCATACATGTATTTATTTTAGATTTCAGGCAGTTTGGGCGATTTAGGCACGCTTCTGCCTATTATGATGTCTTTAGCTATTTCAGGTCAGATCAACTTAACTAGTACTCTCTGGTTTACTGGTATATGGAATATTTTATCGGGTATATGCTTTGGTGTGCCAGTATGCGTACAACCTATGAAAGGTGTGATTTGTACATTTATTCTGCATAGATAAAACATTAATTCTCTTCTATATAAAAAGCCATTGCCGCTGTTGTATTGACTAAAAATATGCCAATTCAAGAAAATATGGCAGCTGGTATAAGTAAATATGATTAATTCGGCTTTTATCTATATTAGCTAATTTTTTTTTCTTTTTCTTTCTTTTTTTTTTTTTTTTTTTTTTTTTTTTTTTTTTTAATTAGGTGTTGGAGCACTCGTTTTCTTTCTAGGTATTACACGTACAATTCATCTCATCGGTACATTTACACCTACTCCAGTAATCAAAGGTTCACATGATATCACATATATGGAAATACTGCTAACAACTAATTATTATTATTATTTTGCATAATAGGCATTCAATTAGGTACTGCTATACAACTAATCAAAAAAGCACAAAGCCTTGTTTCCGACCTCAAGTGGACAATCGATAGTACGAACTGGTCCGATAATAACACTTGGATACTTCTGGCCTTTATTTTTGTCGTCTTCTGTTATCAAACTAAAGTTCCTTCAGCTCTTATCTTATTTTTAATCGGCTTCATTTTTGCTCTCATTATGATGTTTGCCACGTCTAATGATTATGAGCGACCTTCAGTAGGTCATGGTCATTATCCTGATACCATTATTGTACCTACAGCTGATCAATTTCGCTCTGGTTTTCTTAATGCAGGCCTTGGCCAACTACCTCTCACTAGTCTTAATTCTGTTATTGCTCTCAGTGCTCTTATCATTGACCTATTTCCTAACAAACGGCCCTCAACATCATCTATTGCCATGAGTGTAGGCGTTATGAATCTAGTGGGATGTTGGTTCGGTGCTATGCCTGTCTGTCATGGCTCCGGTGGTCTTGCTGGTCAGTATCGATTTGGTGCACGATCTGAGGTCTCTGTCATCATCTTGGGGTCCCTTAAATGGATTCTAGGAATTTTGTTTGGTTCTTCCTTAGTTGGGCTTTTACAGGTCTTTCCAACCTCAATCTTAGCAGTGCTATTATTTATTTCAGGTGTTGAATTAGGAAGTACAGCACGTACATTGAACGATGGAATAGAAGATGTGGAGAAACAACGTGAAAACTTTACTATCATGTTATTGACAGCAGGAGCGTTAGTATCATACTCAAATGATGGAATTGGATTTTGTGCTGGGTTAGTATCGGCAATCTTGCTGGCGATGCAGCGATTAGGTATTAAAGAATGGTCAAAATTAGCCCGGGAGAATATTTGTTCAGTACCTCATGTTTGGAGAAACCAGCATTTGGAATCACCTATAACATTACCTATCATTACTGAAGAAAGAACTAATATACTGACATCTTCTTCCATCGATAATAATTATGGAACTCAACAACAAAAGAATGCAGATATTCTTAAAGAAGATGTACCTACTTCAACGATCAAAAAATAGTGTACATACTATTCGTAATAATAAAAAAAATAACCTTTTTTTTATTATTAACAATTATAATACAAACGAAAAAATGGCTTCCATATCTTGTACAGTTCGAGGCAAAATAAGTTCTGGGTGTTCATATCCATTATTTACCTCTTTGCTTATTTCACGATATGTTTCTAGTAATAAACGAATCACATTTGATTGAACTTGCTGACAGTGTTGAGAAGAAGAAAGTCGTTGTAATTGAGGAGACACATCAGCACTAATAGATACTAAAAATGTATCAAACTTTGCCATAATATTTGTAAGTATTTGAACATCCATAAGAGAGGATAATGGCGTCTACAAAAATATAAGTTAATAATATGTATTTTTTTCTTATCCTAGTTATGTTATTTTACATTTGGATCTTTTGTGGCTAACATTTCTTTAATTTGAGTTAAACCTGATTGCTGTAATAGTTCATTATACTATACAAAGAGAGTAAAAAATATAGAACTTTTTATTTTATTTTTTATTACCTCTTCATGTGCAATGTCATCTAATATATCATTCATACGTGCTTCAATACTTGCTCTTTTTTGTTTAGTGAATTCATATGGAATCAAAACATTCTAATATATGCATAAGTCAATAAACCACCAAAAAAAAAACTTCAATAATAAAATCTTATTTTACTTGTATGCGATATAAACAGTTCATCATATAAATGTCTTGATCCATCTTTTTAAATTTCTTAGAAACAGATAATTCGCATGTATTTAATAAGGGTTCAATAATAGCGTCTAAAGTTTCTGCAAAATTAAATCCTTCTATGCCTATTGCAACCAGTGATGAATCATAAGATGCAAGGATTTCTTTCTTAAAAAAAAAAAAGATTAAACAAATGACTTTTGATATTTAAGAAATTTAATACCAATTGATTCGTCATTTCTCGAACTGTAGATACAATTGACAGATTATGATTTGGTGGCTAAATAAACTATATTAAAAAAAATACATATACAAATTTAATTTTCTTTTTATTACCTCTGCTGATTGCATTAGTCGCTCTGCTTGTGCATTTAATGTCTTAAAAAAGTATTTGTATGCAAGCTCAGTCATCCTATACAGTAAAGTAAATAAATATTTGACCTTTTAATTTGTTTTTTTATACTTTACTCGTATAAAACCCTTTCTAAACTCGTATTTTTTCTCATTAATTTACTCAATGTTATCGCATAAAACTGAATCAAATTAGCAACTTTGTACGAAGTGATAGCTCCTGGTTGTAATGTCAGGACTTGTTCCATACGTGTCCTGAGAGGCCTACATGTACCATCCATAGCACAATCTAATAGCTCATTGATTGCTTCAGAGTTTTCACCTAATAATGTCTCTAACATCTCCTTTTCTGATGCACAAGCCTGATGAACCCATGCTAACATATCTCCAATATAGCGTAGTGGGTCAGGTGCCTGTAGCTCGATAGGACGAGGAGTGCCGCCTGGTCCACCTCTGGTCAACGCCTTTAGAAATGCTTGTGATACTGCATCATGACGTGCAGACCCAATCTCATCCAAAATTGTCCTTCAGAACAAAAAAAATATATATTAATATGAACGCAAAATATACATACAAAAAAAAAACATTTGTAGATAATTTTACTGGAATAGAACAGGCCTTAACATAAGAGCTCGCAGCGCTTTTGTCATCAAAGAACTGATATCAATACTTTCTCCACCGAATACAGTTCTACTTTCATATTGCATCCATTTGTAAAGTTTGTTGTATGCATTTTCTTGATACAGCGCCATTGATTCCATAATATCCCGGCTATACAAAATAATTTAGTAATAATCCTTTTATCTCTCTTTCTCTTTTTTTACCCAGCTGTTTGGTCCTTTGTTGAAAGCAATAGTTGACAATCATTATGAATCTGATGTAAATGTGATAATGAAGTAAAGAATACATTATCAATAGGTTCTGAAGGGTCGCTAAGTGTTTTGATTTCTTCTTGACTGAGTGTAAATTTTTCTAAGAATCGATCTATAACTGTCTTTTGAATAGAGCATGAAATACTATACAATAAAATTAGTGATAGTTATCAGTAGAGTTTTGTATTTCGTATATACTTGTGATCTTGCAGCTTATTCGCTTGTTCAATCATATCTGAAGTTTGTACTTGAACTTTGGACAACTTTTGTTTTAAATCTTGACATTCATTATTCATAACTTTTACTTGCGTTTCTAAAAAATCAAATTGCTTTTTTTTTTTTTTTTTTTTTTTTTTTTTTTTTTTTAAAAAAAAAAAATGTTAATTTTAAGACATAGCTTACGTCAGATTTCAAAAATAAAACCTTGACAACGTTTTCAAAAGCATTTAGAAATTTCTTATTGTTCCTAATCTGTTCCTTTTCAAGTTCACCTCGTAAATCGGTCCGAAGATTAGCTTCATCAAGAGAAATATTTGAGAGTGAAATAAGAGCTGCTTTAATTTCGGCATCTTTAGAAGAAGAAGAACTAAGAACTTGTGAGAGTTTGATGGAAAGTGACTTATTTGGCTTGTTGGAAATGGATAATAAAGAAGGTGATTCTGGTGATGATACTAGTTCCATAATAATAGAAACAAAGGTTAAAAAACTATGAAATCTTACGCGCTGTGTTTTAATTTACTTTGATTATATAAAAATCGTCACGAACTTGCTTCATAAAACCTGTAGCTTTTTTCTTTCGTTTTTTTTTTTTAATATATGCATTAACTTTCAACATGTCAGATTTGTCTTCAAACTTATTATTACAACTAAAAGATTATTCAAAATGTAACGATGATCTGGCTATGTTGATTCGAAAAACCATTTTAGAACCATTTCAACTTGACCTCTCACGTCCTGATGCATTACGAAAACCACCACCTACCCCATCACGATTTAAGCAGATGGCTACACGATTAGCGCCTCTCGCTATGCGTATTGTTAACCAAAATATCGAAGGGTTGATGTGTGTCAAGCAGGCTACACTGCATACAGGAAACTATGTGGTTGCGGTCAATTGTTTAGTAGATACCTCATTTTATGCTTTGACTGCTTTAAGACATATGAATACATTTACAACACTTAAACCATTAGATTTAGAAAAAACAACATCTAATTTAATTTGCAAGATGGTCGAATTAGGAGAAGTAAAGGGCAAAATTCTTTATGATAACTCTCTTAATGTTAATCTATATTATTTATTTATTTATTTATTTTGAATAGTATAATAGGGCATTAGATGAAATTGTCAAGTTTCGTTTATTATTAGCAAGTGTCGCCAAAGTTCAACTTGATGCCAAAAAACCTATCACTGTCATTCAGAAAGCAGCTAGTCCTATCAAAAGTGTGCTAACGGAATCACCTAGAAATCATCAACTGCAAACTGTCGCTATGGCATCTACAATACCTGTTGTGCCCGATTCCATTATTAAAACACAATGGGAAGATGACATGTTGGTTAAATATCAAGATTTATTTCAATTCCCATTGGATCCAAATCTTAAAGATCGAACAATTATTTTGCTAGTTTTAGCCTATCAAATGAACACACTTCGATGTTGGTGTGAAATTGGCGATGGCTCATTATCAAAGGTAAAACCAAAAAAAAAAACAAAACAAAACAAAAGTTTCAATAATTAAAGTATAGCTAATTATGTCTTTCCTTTTAGTACGTACCTTATTTTATGGAAAGATCAGGAAATTTCTTCGATTGGTGTAAACAACTATTGAAAGTTGATCTGCCTGTTGCCAAAAAACAACTTGATACGTTTCAACGATTATTGTATAAAGCAGCTAACCGATTTCCTTTAACAGGTAAGCATCGATACATTTTGTGTTAGCAATTAGTTTTATCCTTTTATTTATTTGTATATGTGTATATATATATTAGAAGAGTTAGCTTTCCATTCACATCATGTTCAGAGTTGGGCTTTAAAGGCTTTAGTTATATCAAAATCCACTTCTTTAAAATCTATTATGGATCGTATAGTTCGTATTGGTATTACTTATGAAAAAGCAACAACACAATGTAAGTATGAAAAATATGTTTAGCAGTTGCTTCGTATAGTTATTGATGTAATTTCTTTATTTTTAGCTAATTATTCTTATCTTCAACAAGGATGCAAAGACTTTTTAGAAAATATACAGCCTAATATAAAAGACCTTGCTGAAATGGATTCCTATTTTATCTTATGTGAATATTACGCTTATGTCTCGAGAAAGGCTAAGAGTTATAAGGGAGCGTTTTTTGCTTATAAGCACATGATTGGTCCTTTAGTTTCTATAATTGAAAATCCAAATACTTACTATTATGTAGCATATGCGGCTAATGCCAAATTAGCACTTGGATCAGTACAAATGGATAAAATCGTATTAGATGATACTTGTATGTTTTCTTTTCTTTTCTTTTCTTTTCTTTTTAAGCATATACTTATTTTTTTTCTAATTAGATGCGGATATAAGTACAACGTTAAACGAAAGTATTTCCTGTCTACGAATTGTTTCCTCCACATTAGAAACAACATCATCACAAAATGAGCATGATGAACAAGCACTGTTCAATCTTTGCAAAAGTATTGATGGTTTTCGTTCAAGCGCTAAGCGACTTTACGACTTAATTTCCGATAAAAAAAGCAAATATGGCAATCGCACCCCACCACCTGATATGGAGCGCTGGAACGCTATCATTGCTTATCTTAATAGTGTTCTCCAACAGTGTGGTGAAACCTTACCTATTACCATTAATTTAGCCTTGAAAAAGAAATCAACTAGTAAACGTGCAATGACAGCGGCTGATATGATGGTTGCCTTTATTGATATTATGGTTTTGTTGGCGCGTATGCAATTTGATATCAGTGATGAAACAAGTTATCAACAATCTTATGAGTACTTGTCTACAGCTGAACAACTATGTGCAGAAAAAAAGTTTTTAAAAGGATACAGATATTTATCAGGCTCATACTACAATATTGGCACTGCCCTCATCAAGAAAGACGAACGATTTTTTGGGCATGCAATTTATCCATTGAGAAAGGCATGTTCACTATTAGAAAAAGATCCGGAACGCGCTCAATCAGATGAAGGGCGACTACAACTTTGTAAGCGTTATGAGATTTTGGGTATTTGTTGTCACAAAAATAAGCAGTTTGAGGATAGTGTAAAAGCATACCGCTTGGCTCTAAAACGAGTGCCAGTGTCAACAGTGGATTCATTTGTAAGTGGTAGTGAAACAAAGGCTGTCTCACGAATGATGGAATGTGAACCACTAATTCCCAAGTTAATGGATCGTTACTTAAGAGCTGCAGTGAGTGATCCGGATCTTATAAATGTGCATTTTGCGAGTGAATATGTGCAAATGGCTGGACTAAGTGCAATTCAACAAAGCTTTGTGTATGAATGTGAGCTGAAAGTATGGCATAGACTTTCCCTAAAAATGGACGTTTCAAGGTTTCAGTTGTTTATTGTGAATAAATTATTACAATTATATGACGCAGTAAATTATCCTGTTCGTAGAGCAAGGTAAATTATTAATTCATATATGATATATACAGTTCACTTAGTTATTTTTTTTTAATATATATAGAATCTTATTACACCAAATTCGTATTGAAAGAGCAAAACGTGGTAATAGTGATGAAAATATAAGGGCAGCATTAGTATGTGCCAAAGAAGCATTAAGTTTATTAAAATTACAGGTAAGTTTTACACATATTTAATATACATATTTAGCTTAATAAACTTACCTATTCTTATATAGAATTATGGTCAAGATAGTAATTTATTGAACTATCGTCTTCATTATCTTGGCCTTGCTAATTCATGGATTGCTATTTGTAGTAGAGAAACAAAACAAGAAACACCTAACACATTTGAAGCAACACTTCAACAATGGGGCCTCTTATTAAAGAAAATACAACCTCTAGCTAAACTTGAAAGCAAAACGCCTGACGCCTCCCTCCTTCAACAAATTTATGAAGAAATTGATGATATTGAACAGTTTTATGATCATCTTCGTATGCTTGCTGATCTTTTCACCATTAACGGAGAATATATCTATGAAATTTGCGTATTACGTCTTCTGCTTAAGCTTAACGCTATCCAAATTAATAAGGCTGATGATGTGGAAAACGATCCAATTTCAGAATCTGTTATAATTATGAGTCGTATTGGCAAATTATATTGTGAATTAGGATATACAGGTAGAGCTTCAATGGAGTTTATTAAAGCTCATCAATTAATAACGCGAGGATGTTCAAAACAAGCGGAAATTGTATATCGCACTTATTATGCATATTATTTATTAATGACAAATGATATTGAGACAAGTAAGGAAGTATTTGAAGCAACCAAAATTGTCTGGCAAGAAATTCCAGCTGTTAACTCCCGCGATCTTTTGGCAACTGTCAAGAGCTATACACAGCATCGTATGATGCTTGCCGATGCTTACATGACTTTATCATCTATTCAAGCACAAACGGCTTCCCTAGACAATGCTATAGAAACTGCCACAGTTGCTCTTCAACTTCTCAATAAATGTATTAAGGTAGTCCAGGAAAGTTATGATAATCCTAATGAGCATCGCTCTGAAAATCCCTTTTTGGTATCCCCTTCCAAAAAGGAAGTTTCTAAACTTGTATTTCGTGAATCACAATGGCTAATGGCTCGTAAAACGAGCCGTTGCCTTATTCACCTTGCAGATTTATACATGCGTAAAGGATCATGTCACGAAACTAAGTATTTTATCAAACAAGCTCCACTTTTGGCACAAAAGGTTATGTCAAATGCTCTCTTTTTTGAAGCATTTTTGTGTGCAAGTGAATTCTATTGGAGAAGTGGAGACTTGGAACGAGCACAAGCCGAATTAGAGAACGCAACTCGAGCTGGTTCTAAAGGCTTAGATGAGGTCCGCTTAAAGATAATGATAGCCCGATTAGCAACAGCAAACAAGTTTAATGATTTAGCATTAACGACCTATGATGAAGCGAGTAGCATAATGGATCAATTAATGTCTAAAACTATCATTGATAAACTTGAGCAACTTGTTGAGCAAGAAAATGATAATATATATGAATGTTTTGGATTACAACGTGTCCAGAGCTCGATTATTTTACAAAAGGCGTGTGTAATGGCTGAATCAAGACTTGATGATGCTCTTGACCTTTTAGAAAAGCTTGAGGAGTCTGGATATATGATTGATGATGAGATAGAACTGAATACTGTTGTTTCTCGTCTAAAGTTGAAGGGAATTCAAGACCATGAACAAACAATGATATTACCCAAGATGAAATTGGCTCGTAGTAATATTGGACAGAGACGAACGATAGATATGCGTGTACAGGATAGTTTGACAGTTGCAATAGAGCGCCTTCTAGAAGCATATCAAGTAGGTTCTCTAACGGCACGTGCAAGTATTATACAAACATTATGTAATACATTAGGAACTGCTATTTTTATGAAGAGCCGTATAGCAAGTCGTGTAACAAATGATGATGCTCTCTTAAATTCTTTTTATCTATCAATGGCAAATGGTGTACATATGCGACGTGAAATGCAAGCTTGTCTCAAAATGAAGCAGGGACTTTCGATATTATCAAATGAGGTTGATTGGCCAAATATATATGAACAAAAGTTTACTATAAAACCTAGTCTACATGACCATTGGCTGCAATCCCATCTTAAGACTCTCACAGAACGCTATCATGAAGAATCATTACCGTCAACAAATGAAGATTGCGATGATAGTCATCAGTTACTTCAAGACAAGTTTGTAAATCTTTTACCAGACCATTGGACAGTCTGCTCGATGACATTGATAGGCAATGAACTCTACGTAGTTCAGTTGAGAGCCAAGGAAACACCATTTGTTGTTCGATTACCATTACAACGTCATAATGGTATCAGTTATGATAATGCTATGGGTGAGTTACGGGCAATTATTCAAGGTAGTGATGAGACAATCCATGATAGTTTGAAATGTACAGAAAAGAGTCAAATTGAAGCATGGTGGAAACGACGTAAAGAGTTAGATGGTCGTCTAAAGACATTACTTGAAAGAATGGAAAATGATTGGCTAAGTGGTTTTAGAGGACTCCTTTCAGGACGTGCACCTGTATTTAAAGAAGAATTAGTCAAGTTTCAAAAAAATTTAAATGATCTCGTTTACAAGCTTGTAAAAGAAGTAGTAAATACACCATTAAAACAAGTCGATTTTAGTCTCTCTTTGTGTCGTATTGTACTTCGATTAGGACGATATCCTACCCAAAATGAACTAGAAGACATCGCACACTTTTTAGTATCTACCTATTGTGAACAACAAAATGATGAGACACTTGATGATAAAATTGATCATAGGAAATTGACAGACCAATTAAGAGTCTTAATGGGACGATATCATGAAAAATGTAGTATGGCAGGTATAGATTCGTGTCTCAAAAATAACAATAAGGAACATGTTATTCTTATTCTGGATAAATATCTCCAAATGTTCCCTATCGAGTCCTTACCTACACTTCGCACACAACCTACATCACGTTTACCTTGTCTTTCCTTTTTAAGAGACCGTATCCTATATAGCCAGGCCCAATATGATAACTTTATAGATGGATGGCAAGACCTAAAGGTTTCAAGACGAAATGCTTTTTACGTACTTAACCCAGGCGGTGACCTGAAGGATACACAAAAAGTCTTTGAAGCCTACTTTAAAAGTATACCCGAATGGGACGGTGTGATTCAGACGATGCCAATGGAATTACAATGCCAACGTGCTCTAGAGACACGAGATATCTATATGTATTTTGGACATAGTGCTGGGCAAGCATTTATGAGGGGTACAACAGTGCGTCAATTGCCTAAATGTGCTGTTTCATTATTGATGGGTTGTAGTAGTGGTGTCTTGGAGGCTAATGGAGAGTTTGATCCTTATGGTTATGTACTTAATTATTTGCTAGCTGGAAGCCCTGCAGTAGTTGCTAATTTGTGGGATGTGACAGATCGAAGTATTGATAGATTGACTAAATATATGTTAGGTGCCTGGGGTATGACGACAACAACATCAACTAACAAGTCAATTGTACAAGCTGTGACAGAGTCAAGAAATCAATGTTCCTTATCTTACCTTATTGGAGCTGCACCTGTTGTGTACGGAATTCCTGTTTATATTGAATAATTTTTTATATACATTTATATTAATATATATATATAATCTCTTTTTACAAATAATATTATTTATTTCTTTATTTTATTTTATTTTCAACAGTAATAAAAACAAAAGCTATTTTATTGCCAATGATGAGTAGTATTAGTAGGAGGTTGGTAAGGCTGAGGAGGCAATTGAGGTGTAGCATTATTAGCGGTTGAAGGTGGAGGAGGCAAATAAGAAAGAGGATTACGGTTTTGGGAAGGGGGGATATTAGGAACTTGAGAAAGACTATATTGTCTTTGAGACGAATAAGTAGGAGTTTGCGGAGGCGGAGGCTGTTGAAGCTGCTGAGGTTGATGTGGCTGCTGGGGTTGATGTGGCTGCTGGGGTGGGTGTGGCTGCTGGGGTGGGTGTGGCTGGTGAGGTTGATATTGCTGTTGAGATTGATATTGCTGAGGAAGAGGCTGCTGCGACTGATAAGGTTGCTGAGGAGGTTGATGTTGGTGTGGAATTAGTTGCTGCTGTCCAATTGTTAATTGAGAGGGGGGTGGAGGAGCAGGTTGAGAATAATTAGGATGATGTGGCACAGTCTGTTGTTGTTGTTGTTGTATTTGAGGTGGAGGATAGTATGGAACAGAGGCAGTAGTTGTAGAAACAGGGGAAATACTATTGGTTAATTCTTTTACAGAAGAGGCTTCTTCTTCATGTGTTGTACTGGTATCGAAAGAAGCTAATATTAATAAACATTAGTCAATAAAGTAGTATAATTACTAATTTATTTACCTAGTTCAGAGGGAGTAAGTCGTCGAGTCTGCTTAGTTTCTTCCACATTTTTTGTATCTTTTCCCTTTCTATCCTCCCCTTTTTCTTCTTTTCCATCAATTCTATTGATTAACTCTGTTAAACTATCACGAAGCTTAATTAGGGATAATTTCACTTCGTCATTAGCATTTTCTTCACTAAATGATTTATCGTAAATTGTTATTTTGAGTAAATTATTAATAGAGATAGCATGTGTAATGTCGTTATCATCTATATTTTATAAATTTGAACAAGCTGAATTACTATACATATAATTTTTTTTTTTTTTTTTTTTTTTTTTTTTTTTTTTTTTTTTTTTTTTTTTTTTTTTTTTTTTTAAGCAAATACCTGACATATTAATCATATCACCCTCTACATAATAAAATGTTAACTAATACATAACAAAATAATAAAGCCTTTTTTTTTTGTTTCTTACCATCATCCATATATTTCATAATCATATTTTCAGGTGTTTTAAGTTTATCTTTAAAAACACGACACATCATTAAACATAATCTAATGAAATTTCATTAGTTTATATATTTAATATGTTCATTTATTATACTTTACTCATCATAAGTAGGTATTTGATTGATGGGTATACGGCGGATGTCATTACCAAGTCGACCTATACATGTATGTTAATTTCTCTTTTTTTTTAAAAAAAAAAAAAGGAAGAAGACATATCTTACATTTAACAATAATATCTCCTGTTACAATCTTTCGCAAATTAGCGTAGTCAGTCATTAAAAGTGATAGTTTTTGTTTTTAGAAAAAGAAAAAACGAATAAATTACTTTAAAATAAACAATTTCGAAAAAAAAATCATGTTATGATTGGATGATAGCGATCATATTATTATTTCTTTTTTTTTTGCATAATAGATTTTTATTTAATAGCGGAAATGTTTATTATTATCATTATCAATTAATTCAGCTAAACAAGCTGAACGTTTTTGGGGTATAGAAAAAGTAACTACATCATTATCGTTAGTATCGTCAATAATATCTGGTATTTCAGGCATAAAGAGCGAGCCATCACTTGCGTATTTATATAAGGGAGGAATGATAGCTTTTTTATCAAAGCAATCTTCAGGAGATTTAACTGGACTCAAACTATCGCACTGTAAGATTATATAAATAAGTGATACATTTACATGAATTATTATTTTATTTATTTCTTACCTTATCTAACGCAGGCAATTCCATATGCTCTAGTATCATTTGGATAAAATTACATAGATTTCTTTCAAAATAAACTAATGGATAAAGTTTTTCTAATTCTTTAAAGTGTATTTCTAATGTATTTCCTTCTTTAATTTGTATAAACTAATTCCCCCTTTTTTCTTTCAGTAATAAATTCTATGAACTAAATAGTATTTACCTCTTTTTCTCTTTCACGTACTTGTAGCTTGAATAAAAACATTGTTCTCGTTTTTGGAAATAATAAATGATGATCTGCTGCTTTAACATTCCAGTTATCATCGTCCTCTTCATCTTCTTCTTCACTCACTTCTTCATCTTCTTCATCCTCATCTTCTACATAGCCATATGAAAATATGTCATAAATAGTCTCAAGTCCTGTTTTACCATCACACATATAACTCTGGATAGCAGCTTGAGTTAAAAAGTCTAGAAAGAGGTCATACCAACGTGGAGGCATCCCTCCTCCCATCACTTGTTGACCAGCTACCATCAAGGGCTTTGCCACACCTTGATGATTTTCGAGTGCAGATCTCAGCATATTAGCACTTGTCTTCAAAAATGCTGGTATTGCTTCTGCTAAACCTGGTTGTTGACTTAAGGTTAAAGATGAACAACAATTTGGACGACGATGACGGCGACAACAGCGTGGACTGAAAGGCTTTGAAAACAATAATTCATTTCTGTTGTATCTTTTATTATTATGTCGATTAATATGAATAGGATTGGGAATTGTCACGTGATGAATAGTACCACTGCTACGACGATCTATGGCCAGGCTTGTTAATTTATAAAGATTTAATCTTTGTTCAAATTTAGCATCTTCTTTATTGTCTCTTATTAATTTTTTATTATTTCGGGATGAAAGTATGCCTTATTGTAAGCGATACGACAATTAAACTTTCTTTTTTTTTCAGTTGATAAACTTTATTTATTTTACCTTCTACAACTGATTCAATAACGTTATTATTGTCTGTTTCGGCCTGATAATTTTCTTCTTCTTCTTCTTCATAAGAAAGAGCCTTTTGAATTCTTGATTGAATTGATTGATAAAAGAGATGGTCTAATATTAAATTATTTGTAGTCGAAGAAATATTATTATTCGTGAAGAGCATGATTTACATATAAAATAAAAAAAAAGAAGAAAGCAGACAAGCTTATCCGAGAATATAACACGAACTTATATATATGAAAACTTGCATCGGAAAAGTGAGGATTGTAAAAGCATTATCTTATCGGGTACAATATATCCCTGAAATAATTTAACTTCCGTTGCCTCCCCTCTTCTTCCCCTCTTCTTCCCCTTTCTTCCCCTCCCCCCAAAAAAAAATATATTTATATTCTTACTATGGTTAATTGGATAATTTCTGAAAAGAGCTGTCTGACTTCAGAGATTAGTTTAACCCAAAAAAAGAAAGTTTAATTGCTCTTTTTTTTTTAAAAAAAAATATGTTTCTTAAAGAGAGATTCTAATAAGCTTATTTTCATCTACATACTAGATCCTAGTTTCTATTCTTAGCTTTAGCTATCTCCTTTAACTTCATAAACATTTCTGTTAAAAAAATAAACATATCTTCTTTAATCTTCATCACTAGAAGCATCGTGTTGAGTAGTTGTTTCCTTTTCTTAGGAAAGAATTCTTCCATCATAACATTGTGTGGAATAGTTACTTTAAGTTGAGCTTTGACGCGTTTTCGAAGATTGGTCAACAGATTTAATTAAAATGACTCTTTTTTTTTCTCAATAATAAGTCCTTCTTTGTCAAATATAGTGCTATAATCATCTTTGTTAAAAAAAAACACAAATAAATAAACAAATAAAAAAAAAAAAAAAAAAAAAAAAAAAGATCTGTAGCTGTTATTGACGATAATCAATATGATAAGTAAACGAAAGACCATTCGAGGATTCCACTAAAGATAAGATAGTATTAAGAAGAATCACTACTATTTCTCGTTTTATCAGGCTTATAAACGAACTATTCGAGATTATTATAGAAGATACTTTTATCTATAAATCTCAGTCATCCAAATGAAAGATAGAAAACGAAAATCATCGAGTAATAAGATTTCTCCCTATCTTACTCTCCTTAACTCTATATTAATAGTGCAGTTTCTGGGGTTTTGTTAAGGGTTTGTTTTAGTAGAGTTGCTGATATTTTCGACAACATACTCATGGTTAGTAAGCTCTATAGTTATTCTAAGCATCAAATTATTAATTGCTATACTTTAACTCCCATTATTAACTTGCTTTACTCTTTATTGAATTAAAAAGACACTGATAATTATTGATTACTGTTTTTTTCCATATATATAGTTTTTTTTTCTGCTTTTAGCCCATCGGCAAAAGTAATAATGCTTATCAGCTGTACTGAATGTCATACTAATTAAGCCAAAGCACTTTAAACTATATGCTAAATAATAATAATCATATGATGCATACCATAGCTTATTAAATAATCTATATTCCATATATGTATATATTTATGATTTCAAGTACAAAGAAAACATGAGTAATTCTTACTACATCTTTTCAGTAATACAGTATAAAGATAACCATTTCCAATATCAAGTCTTTGGTTGAACTATTAGATATATATCAGTTATGTGTGTGCTTTGTTATAACTTTGAAAAATATGTTATTAGCTTATTCATTTTATATCTGTTAATGTATTATAGCTATGTACTTTTATTTACTTTAGGTCATGAAAAAAAAAAAAAAAAAAACTTTTATGATTTAGTAATGTGCCATTATTTATATAAATACATGCTACTGAATAAAACAAAATAACTATGCTTTGTTGTGCCTAATGTCCTAATATAGGTTTAGGTAGCTCAGTTTGTACAGTTTTGTAAATAATGTCGTGTTTATTTTATTATTGGTGTTTCTTAAATTTATTATTATGAATACTATAATAGACACATAAGCTTTAAATATCATGTCAATTTTTAAAAGCTTTTTATTCTGTTAATAATAGTTATATTGGATTCAAATTTCTCTGAACATGAATGATCAACTCTATTCCTCTCGACTTTTGATCTAATATCCTTGTTCATTAGAGATGCTATGTAAAATTATTTTGAAAGCTTATTTTGGCTTATTTGTAATTAAAAGAATACAATTGTATTTTATTACAAGTGCTCTTGATGATTTGTTAAATTTAATGAATTACAGAAGACACTAATTCTCATGTGTTTATATTATTTATGGTATCTTTTTTTTTTCTTTAAGCCCTAAAGTCTACTCATTTATTTATTTGTTTGTTTTGTTTTTTTTTAAAAAAAAAAAAAAAAAAAGAGAAAAGAAAAAGTATACCATTTGGTATCTTGAACATTTTATTTACAATTTTTTTTCTTTTAATAATAATAAGATTTTCAACAACATCGCTGATCTCCCCCCTTCTCCCTCTTTGTGTTTACATTATTTTTGGTTGATGATGACTGGCCAGCAGTTGTTGTTATATTCTTTTGTTTTGTTAACCAAGATAAGCATTGAAATAACAACCAAGTAGTTGACAAAGAAATAACCGATTTCATCGTAGAAGCTAACAAAGCCACAAATTGTAAAGAAGAAGGATGTAATAGTTGTTTTCTCTTTTTAGTCATGGTAGTTATTTGTTGTTTAGAGATAGAGATAAAACGAGGAAAAGACTTTAAAGAAATGCTAGTTTGTAACAAGAGTGAAGACCAAATCATATCGTTGTTATTTTTGTCATTGTCAATAATAGAGGAAACAGGATATTCAGGTTGATATTCAATCTCGATAATTTCAGGATTAAAGTGAACTGAAGAAGATTTGCTACTAATACTACTAAAGCTATTAGTACGTGATGCTATCATAACATTATTATCGGAATAAGTCGGTATGTTTTGGGTGACGTTACTACTGTTATACTTTTTTAAAACAGGTTTAAGCGTTGGAGAAGTTTTCTGTTGTTGTTGTTGTACATTCTTCTTCTTCTCCATCTCAATATTTCTATTGTTGGAAGTAGCTGTATAGATTGGACCATATAGCCCTAAATAAACATGTATATATGTATTTATATATTTTCTTCCTTTTAGTAACTATTTTATTATTGCATGTTATATATTATTTTTACATGTGATATCAGATTCTTTTTGCCTATGATATGATATTATAAATAATCACGTTCAATTATAATTAATCGTTTTATTTTATTTTATTTTATTTTACCAACTAACAGTGGAAGGGTGAATTAGTTTATTAGACTGGCCAAGCTGGTTTGTACAATCTCTAGCCATCGTTCTCCATAAAGCATTCTGAAATCGAAGTAATTTATATTCTTCAGATTTCTTTAATCTTTTTTCATTTTTTGTTAATAAAGTATCAGTAGGAGTGATTGTATTGATGATATAACATTGACGTTGTTTATAGTTTTCTTTATAAGTTTGAATCAAATCTTCTGGTGACCATTGATAGGAAAGATAATCGACGCAATACTCTGCCTTCATATCTGATAAATATAAATATAAATAAAAATATAAATATAAATAAAATAAAAAAGGGAAGAAAAGAAAGTTTAATACTGAAACTATCATGTACTTTATAATAAACGCCACCTTACTCTGTCACGACATTATATCTTCTAGAGCTTTATTTTATAAAAATAGCATTTTGTGAAAAGGAGCATCCCGGATCCGATATTCCCACAAAGAACATTCAAGACAGTAACAGCACAGACCGTGTTACACTCTATTTCTCTTACAAAATTGATATGATGATGCTCTCATTTGATATTATGCATTTGTATATTTTTAACATCTCCTTATCTGAAAGGGTAAAATCTGTTTATGAGTGTGAAAGATTACATATCCATGATGTTGCATAAATAGAGTTTAATCTCAAATTTCAGGCACAAAGAAAAAAGAAAAAAGAAAAAAGAAAAAAAAAACTGATTATAAAGATTTCCGTTGAGAAAAGTATAATAATAATAAGGACATCATACATGAATGTTCTCCTATCATGCATTTTTGTTCAACGATATCACATTGATGAATAATTCCATTTGACTATTTGTTACATTATATGAGACTCTTTATTTTATTGTATAACAAAAAAAAAGACCTGCATCCCAGAACACGCATATAAGCTTAATAAGGTTTTTTCTGTTATGATTATACATTTATAGCTTGGTGGAGTAAAGACAATAAATAAATCGAAAGCTTATTTTTTATTATTTTTATTTATTTATTTATTTATCAAAAATATATAGTTTAAAACTATAATTTTATGATAAGAACACACTCTTCCTTCATTTTAAATCTAAAAAGTTTATATGCATATCTTAAGTAGACTAACTATATTAAAACTTGATAAAATAAAATAAAATCCCTTATCAAACATGAAAACATAAATCTTCAAAGTCATTGGATAAAGTTATTTTATTATACTAAACCTTGTTACATCTGATATACTATACATGTTTTTTATCGTTTCAAATTTTATTTGCTCTTCTGGGCATAGTAGCAAATTTGCTCAACGATAATCAAATGTATTACATAAAAGGCTTCATTTATGTAATATTCTCTTAATATCCGTAGACTTGTGTTTTATTTTAAAAAATCAAGTACTAGATATCAATTATATTAAAAATTAGTTAGTTAGGACTAGTTTAAAGGAATAGACTAAGAAATCAAAAAGGAAAAGCTTTTTTTTTTCTTTTGGAATAAGGACTAAACAAAAAACAAATACTACTTATATTATTGGTAAGAAGGATAAGAAGAAGAAAGCCAATTAAAGATTCTCTTTTCGAATTATGACAGTAAAGAAAGCAGCGAATCATTATTTGAATGAATTAAATAGTTTAATTTGTAGAGGGGGGAGGAAAAGATAATACAAACAATTGGCTAATAGATAAACCGAGGCAAAAGCTTATTATTTATATTTATTGCGGTAGTAGCACTCGATTCTAAATACACATTATTATTATTATTATTTTTTTTTTTTGACTTCTAATATTTTTATTTGACTTTATAGTTTTCCTTTGACTAGTGCTTGTTCGCAGTATTGCATTGTATACAAGTATATAAAATGTCTAGGCATGTTTTTTTATTTTACTTTATTTTTCTTATATATAAAAAATAAAAGACAAGTCCACTTTGTATTGTTCACCATGTAAATAATACCTTTAACAGTTTTGCATTGATTCCTATTTAGTCTAAAATAAGACATTAATATGAAACTCGAAAAAATAATAAAAAGTACACAGCATAAAAAAAAATAATAATGATTATATTTTTATGCTCACTTGCCAAATAAGTTAAGAAAGGATGCAAAAGAGTGACATCAATCATATTTAGTTAAAAAAATATAAATATAAATATAAATATAAATAATAAATTAGCCAGGTACAATTGGTTCTTTTGAATATAGCTTATTTATTATTACTATTCTTCGCTTTGTATGTAAAAATAACATAAATACTTTTCAACAGCATTAGTATCGAAGTTCTATACGGTAGTACAAGATTTACACTTGAGGATTGTATGTACCAGTCCAGCTGGTGAATACTGTCGGTTAATAAAAATATAATTGTCGAAAGAGAAGATTTAATTTTGTCCGTTAATGCAGTTCCTTTTGTCGTTCCCTTTTTTTTTTGCAAATTTTTGAGATCTCTACAATGACAAATACTTTTTATTTTAAAGAATGGAAGGGACAACCCTTTCGATGAGTATGCTGTCCGCCCATAATAGTAGAAGTCCAAAAAAAAAATTGTTAATGACAGATACATGTCTCGTGCAGCAAGTTACTCAACATTAGTTTATAAAAAAAAAATACCGTAAATACCTGATTATTTTAATTATTGGTGTATCTATTGTAAACACATCAGTAACCAGCAAGCTAGCTCCAGCTACGGCTTATCCATATAGTTTTGAAGTTCCATGTCTCTTCTGTGCCAAGCGCTGTTTACTAATGTCTTCAATCACATTATCAGAAATTGAATCAACTGAGCAACTAGATCCTTTAACAGCTATTGGTATATTTTTGTGTTCACAAAAACTTTCGATAACACACCTTGATTGTGGCTCTGATGATTCTACTATGAAACTTTATATAAAGTGGCGATTGTTATGATTGTAGTCGTCCTTACAACTAAGTTAATAGAAAAAAACCATCATTCATTACATAATAAAGAGGTTATTCAAATAAAGCTAATGTATTGTACTTCACAGCATAATATTCATTCTACAACATTCAGTTTTAATAACAGCCATTGTTAGAGTATTCGAGCATTAAAAAAAAAAATTATATACATTGTATTATGACTGTTATATTCAATTACATAATTATTTATACAAGCCATACATATTATATATACATTGATAATATTGAATTGTTATGTAATAACATCTTAGTGGATGATGATAATAATAGTGGCATATAAATAATTGGTATTATTGTTATAGCTGGAGTATTCGCTGTGAATTAATATTGACGCGTTGCTTACCCCAGAAATAATAATCGGGTATATTTTTAGTAACAGCGACAGCTCAGGGAGAATAAAGATAAAAATAAATCTTATTACAAGCAGAATTATTCGGAGACAATATTTATGAATAATGCTTTATTATAACAATATTTGCTTATCCAAAACATATTTCTATTAATATCACTTACCTTGCAAGCAAAAAAAATATATAAATATCCCTTGTCATTTTTCCATATTATTTTTTCCTTGAATAAACTATACAGAATTTTCACAGACTTGTCTTTTGCCCTCTGTCCTCATTTCTCTTTATCTTTTTGCATTTTAAAACATAAACCACTCGTATCCTGTCTCCAAATTGTCAACAGAGTTCCTAACTTCGGCTTCAAAATGAGGCTTTTTGACAGTAATCTGCATAATATTTCTTAAATGATGATTAAGCTGCGACTTTGATATAGAAAAGGCCTGAAATTGTTTAGTCAATTTTTCTATAATGTCATCAGCAAAGAGCTGAGAATCATCATCTATCAAATTCTTAATATAGTCTTCATGTTTCGCAATGAAAATACTCTTAGATCCACTATTATTCTTTGATTTCTTATAGAGCATCTCATCCCCCCATCTTTTGGTATGTTTTCCACCACCTTTCCCGCAGTACATGGGTGGTCAATCAAGAGTTCTTTGGAAAATTTAGTGATATTTCCTTTCTCTTCAGGATTTTCAATCATTTTATCAATAAAATCCTCTCTTTGCTTGTCTGTATAAGTGTTATAAACTACTAATTTGGTAGACTTATCGTCTAGAGTGTTTGCTTCTTTAGCCTCTTTCACTATACTAATCTTTTCAACAGATTTATTAACTAAATAACTCTTGCAGCCAGTTTAGTTATTGTTTCAAGTACAATGCTTGGGTTTAGTAAGTAATTTCTGTCAAGATACCTTTTATGGGATCAAAAACTCTTTCAGTATACTCATCGAAAGGGTTGTCCCTTCCATTCTTTAAAATAAAAAGTATTTGTCATTGTAGAGATCTCAAAAATTTGCAAAAAAAAAAGGGAACGACAAAAGGAACTGCATTAACGGACAAAATTAAATCTTCTCTTTCGACAATTATATTTTTATTAACCGACAACCATTTTTTTATAACCGCCAATTATATCTTCGTGTAATCGACAATTTCAGTTTTTCGTGACCGACAATTACTTTTTTTGTAACCGACAATATCCACCAGCCGGACTGTATGATGAAATCTTATTTAATGCATAAGCAGAATATTCTTTTACTTGAAGAAATCATTGTTTGTATCGCTAATTACTGTTTAGCTTTCAAAAGTTCTTTAAGTTTTTTTTTTTTTTTTATTAAAGGGTAATGACATTTAGCAGTAGATAGGCCAGGTTTAGTCAAGTAATAGTTACAAGGTTTGCCAACTACATGTAGGAGCTCAGATTAAATTATAACTTCCTTTTCTTGAGCGCTTGATAATTATTAGGACGGGACCTTGTAAATACTCATCTTCAGTAGCTTGAAGTTCCCTTTATATATATATATATACATACATATATCATGAAGTACTTATTACATAATTTAAACACTATTATCTTCTTCTGCGAGAAGAGCTTTATGTTTTGTTTTGTTTTTTTTATCTCTTTTCCCCTGTATTATTGAATAAGAAAATGGTAATTTTTACTTTGATCTATTATCTCCGTCTAGGAAATAATAATTGATAAAACCTTTTTTTTAATTAATTATTCAACTCAGCTATTTTTTAAAGTTGAAAAAATCAAGAGTCTTTAAATTTTCATTTTTCTCCTTATTATTTTATTTTGTTTTACTTTTATTTTTAAAGCAGAATGACTGCAAGCAATCTAGAATTACTACAAGTATATTCGAAAGGACTTGTTGTTTGGTTACCTGATGAAGAACAAGGATGGATTTCTGCAACAGTTATATCTATCGAAAATGATAATACCATAATTAAAATGAGTTTACAAGATGACATGAATCCTGAAAAAGTAAAAGAGCACACCCATGAATCTTGACCTTCATTCGTATTAAATATCTATTATATACATATATAATAGGTACATATATTTGAAGCTAGTTTAGTTGATATTGAATCAAACAAAATAAGTTTACCCCCATTTCGAAATCCTCCCAAAATGGAGAATACAGAAGACTTGACAAGTCTTAGTTACCTCAACGAACCTTCAGGTAAAAAAATAAAAAAATAAATAAATAATAAAAAAAAAAAAAAAGAAAAAAGAAAAAAGAAAAAAAAACTCCTTAAAAAAATAAATAACAGTCTTTCTGTGTGTATTTGTTGTTAAATAATATTCTCCCTAGTATTAAATACTATCAAGATTCGATACGAGGAAAAAAACATTTATACCTATTCGGGAATCGTTTTGATTGCCACTAACCCTTTTGCCCATGTCCCACTCTATGGACCTGAAATTATTCAAAAATATTCAGGAAATAGAAGAAATAAACTTGAACCTCATTTGTTTGCTATAGCTGAAGATGCTTACAGATGTATGATCAGAGATAACAAAAATCAAACTATTATTGTATCAGGAGAAAGGTAAACCCAACAAAAAAAAAAGTAATAGGAGTTAATATGGGAGATGTTTATGTGTGTTTTATTTTAATAGTGGTGCTGGTAAAACTGTAAGTGCAAAATATATTATGCGTTATTTTGCTACAGCAGACGATCAGGAAATGGATAATAAAGGCATTGAATCCATGACTGAGGTAGAAGAACAAATTTTAGGTAAAAACATCGTTAATTCTCCTTGCCATTTTCTCCTTATTAAAAATATGTGTGTTTTCTAGCTACAAATCCTATTATGGAAGCTTTCGGTAATGCAAAAACAACCCGAAATGACAATTCCTCAAGATTCGGTAAATATATCGAAATCCATTTTGATAAAGAACGTACAATTATTGGTGCTAAAATCAGAACCTATTTACTGGAAAGATCTCGTCTTATCTTTCAACCTGAAACTGAGAGAAATTATCATATATTTTACCAAGTAAAATTAGATCCTTTTTCCTACATATTACTGAGGAGGCTAATTTTTTTTTTCTTTAGTTGTGTGCAGGTGCTAATGAAAATGAGAAAAAAGAATTGGCATTAAAAGAATGGTCATATTTTCACTACCTTAACCAAAGCGGAACAGGTGTTATTCCTTCTGTAGATGATGCAAAAGATTTCCAAGAGACTAGAGCTGCTTTAACAACAATTGGTATTCATGAAGAACTCCAATCAGAGATATTTCATCTTTTAGCTGCACTTTTACATCTTGGTAATATTGAAATCGGAGGAAGAAATGAGACAGCTGTTTTGGATGACCAACAAGAATCTCTTGCCCTTGCTACTGAGCTTTTGGGTCTTGATGCTACTGAATTCAAGAAATGGATTGTAAGAAAGCAAATCGTGACAAGATCAGAAAAAATCATTACCAATTTATCCCCCTTACAAGCACAAGTAGTACGTGATTCAGTAGCTAAATATATTTATGCTCATCTGTTTGATTGGCTCGTGGATCATATCAATAATAGTCTGTCATGCTCTGATCCAGAAGAGCAAGTAGCGAGTTTTATTGGTGTCTTGGATATTTATGGCTTTGAGCATTTCCAAAAGAATTCATTTGAACAATTTTGTATCAATTATGCGAATGAAAAACTTCAACAACAGGTATAAATATACACACTTGCTTCCCTTTTATTTTATTTTATTTATTTATTTCAATACCTTTTAGTTTAATCAACACGTATTCAAACTTGAACAAGAAGAATATATCAAGGAAGATATTGATTGGAAATTTATTTCGTTTAGCGACAATCAGAAATGTATAGAGTTGATTGAGAGTAAGATGGGTATTTTATCATTATTGGATGAAGAATCACGTTTGCCATCAGGCACAGATCAGGGCTTTTGTAACAAGCTTTATCAGCAATTTGGCAGTAATTGTCCAGACTATTTCAAGAAGCCTAGATTTTCTAACAATGCCTTTGTCGTTTCACATTATGCTCATGATGTTCAGTATGAGTCTGAAGGCTTCTTGGATAAAAATAAGGATACCGTTCCTGAGGAACTTTTGGCATTGCTTCATGCCTCTCAGTCTACATTCTTGGCAGATATGATTCAACCTGTTGCACCAGTAAATCTTATAGTAAGTCTTTATATATATATATATATATACATATAAGGGGAAAAGAAGCAAGTGAATGCAAAGTTTTAAAACTTGTGTATATTTTTGTATAGACTGATCAGGTGCCTAAAAAGACTCTGAGTCAATCCAAGAAGCCTACTTTAGGCTCTATGTTTAGAGTAAAATAATAATAATAACAAAAAAAAGGGGATTATAGAATTAATATTATTATTTTCTTAATAGCTCTCACTCATTAATTTAATGGACACGATTGGAGAAACAAACGTTCATTATATTCGTTGTATTAAACCTAATGAAGCTAAAATAGCTTGGGCCTTTGAGCCTAATATTGTACTTTCACAATTACGTGCTTGTGGTGTCTTAGAGACAATTCGTATTAGTTGTGCTGGATATCCAACTAAATGGACCTATGAAGATTTTGTTGAGAGGTGAGTAAAGAAAAAAAACCCCCTTTTTTTTTTTAATGCACTTTTATAACATATTTTATTATATAGATATCATGCATTAGTTGACTTTTCACAAATGGATAATACTAATAAAGATGCGAAAATGATATGTTCTCATATCATAAATAATATAATCCAGGATACTGATAAATATCAAATGGGTCTTACAAAAATCTTTTTCCGTGCTGGTCAGGTAAATAAGTATTCTTAGAGAACAAAAAAAAAAAGAGAGAGATTATTATCACTCATACCTTAATATTTTATTAGCTTGCTTATATTGAAAAATTAAGATCAGATAAATTGTACACATGCGCTGTGATGATACAAAAGAATGTACGTCGTTTCTTAGCTCGTCTCCAATATAAGAGAGCTCTTCAAACTATTGTAAAGTTACAAGCTATTACACGTCGTCAAATAGCTGTTCGTGCTCTAGAGCATATGCGCCGAGAAAAAGCGGCTACAGTCATTCAAAGTAATTGGAGAAGATATTATGCTAGAAAACAATTTTTGAAAACGAAAGCCTTTATCATTCAATTACAAACAGGTAATATAAAGACAAAAGAAAATTCATGAATTCTTTTCATTCTTTTAACGGCTTTTTTTTTTTTAGTGATTCGTGGAGATTTGGCAAAAAAGAGATATAATATGTTACGAAGAGAACATGCGGCAATCATGGTTCAGAAGATTGTAAGGGGCTGGCTGAGTCGTAAACGATACCAAAAGATTCGAAATTATGTAATTCAACTTCAAACTGCTATAAGATGTTTCCAAGCACGACATCAATTAATAGTGTTACGTGCTGAGGCACGCTCGGTCAATCATCTTAAGGAGGCCTCTCATAAACTTGAATCACGTGTTATTGACTTGATTCAAAATTTAACACAACAGCGTGAAGAAAAGTCACGACTTAAATTAAAAGCAATTGAATTAGAAAACCAAGTCCGTTCCTGGATTCAGAAATATGAACGATTAGATCAACGAGCTAAGGACCTTGAGCAACAGTATGGTAAAAACTTTACTATTACTAACACTATGAATTTAAACGAACAAAGAGATGCTCTTCAAGCAGAATACATAACATCATTAAATAAGATTAAATTACAAGATAAGGAATTATTGCGATTAAAAGAAGAGTTACTTCAACAGCGAGATGGTATGAGTCGATTAAGGATGTCAAGATTATCGACCTCAAGCGATAAGACGTTAGACATTACTGAGTTAAAAAATCAAATCTCTGCGTTAAAGGCAGCTACTGAGTGTAAACTCTATGTACAGTAGTAGTAGTAGTAGTAGTAGTAATGTTTTCTACTTTAATTATAATATCCATAATAATATCCATAATAATAAAATATCGTAATTTATTACCTTCTCTTCATGATGGTGTTCTTTATAAGATAAAATACATAAAATATAGAAAAGACAACAACAGCCATTCATCTTGGTATTTCTATACATATTTTGTGTTATGTTACATTTATTGTCTAATAGTAATAAAAAAAAATAATCCCGAAATATATGCCCGGGTTTATCAAACAGAAATTACATACCAAATATAGAAAAAGAAGTCATCAGAAATAAAAAAAAAAAGAGTTCCTGCTGCTGCATGTGCTTCTTCGGTAAAACGCTAAATAATAATTATATTTTTTTTTCTTCTTCTTCTTTTTCTTTTTTTTTTTTATATATCTAATTTTTTTTTTCGTAATGTCTGGACCATTGCCACAAGGTATACATATATATATATATTATTTATTTAAAAAGGATAAAATAAATATTAACTATATATTTAGGTTGGGAAGAAAAATTCACTCCAGAAGGAAGACCGTAAGTGAATATATACAATTTAATTAAGCAACTCCCCTCATCTTGCCTTTTTCCTTCCTATTTTACTCTACCCTTTATATAATTACATACAATTAACATAAATATGTGTAAATAGATATTATGTAGACCATAATACAAGAACTACACATTGGGAAAGACCTGCTGCAGCACCTCCAGTTTATGGTAACTATGCTTCTCCACCTCCTCCACCAGCTTCAAGACCTGAAGGTTATAATAGATATCCATCTCCTTATGGTCAACAGCAAGATCGTTCATATACTCCTCAATCAGCTAGCTATAACCCTTATCCTCCTCAGCAACATGGCTATCCTTCACCTTATTCTAATGCTAGTGGTAGTCCTTATCCTCCACCTCAACCACAACCACAACAGCAATCACCTTATTCCAACAGTCCCTATCCTCCACAACAACAGCAACAAACACCTTACTCTAATAGTCCTTACACTCCTCCTCCTCCACAACAATCTCCTTATAGCCAACAGCATGACCGTGCATCACCCTATCCTCAACAACAAGCGTATGGCTCTTATCAATATCAACAACCCTATGGTGCCTCTCCATCCGTTCCTCAAACAAAACCTAGTGGTATGTCAAGTGGTATGAAAATGGCTGGCGCAGCTGCTGTAGGTATTGCAGGTGGCTTAGCTGTTGGTAGTATTTTACATCATGAAGAAGAGCAAACTGAACGTATTGAACGACTTGAACAAGAGCAACGTGATTTAGAACGAGGTAAATCAGAATAATTCGGTATAAATATATATTTATATATTTATATATATATACTAATCAGTAAGGGTTTATATATTAATATATAGAACAACAACAGCATGCCTATGATAGTCAACCTGTTTATAGTCAACCTCCTCCTCCTCCTCCTCCTCCTGCTCCTATGGACGGCGGTTATGGAAATTTTGAGCCTAGTTATCCACAAGATGGAGGAGAAACTACGACTACAATTATTCGTGAAGATGGTGGATGGTTTGGACCTGATAAAGAGACCATCATTACAACAGGTAAACCACACACGCACATATATATACATAGACACACACACACACACATATATATATATACAGGCCCTTTTATTATTATTATTTAATTTATGCAATTTGTTTGTTTATTAGATGAATATGGAGGACAAAGAATTGTTGAAAGAGAAGATGGTTGGTTTGATAATGATGTTCAAGGTAAAATAGAATAATAATAAGAATAATAGAAAATATGAAACTCATTGAAATAAATAGTTACAACCATTGATGCTAATGGAAATACCACTTATGTAAGTAGAAATTATTATTTTATTTATTTATTTTCTTCTTTTTTGTTACTAAACTAATGTATTTTTTTTTTTTTTTTTTTTTGTAGGAGGAATATGACGAAGACAATAGTGGATTCTTTGATTAAAATATCTTTTTTTTTTCACATTATATGTGTACAACATTTATATTCTAAAAATAAATTTTTATACTTAATAAAGACTTGAATATCGTGTAAAAAAAAATAAAATAAATTAAAATAAAAAGGTGTATAGACAATTTTATTAAATTTGTGGGTATCAAAAAATGGATAACGAATTTTTTTTTTTCTTCTATGAAAGTTTAGACTCTAATTGTTGAATTCTATTTGAAACTTGTGTCAACATATCTTCTAATTTATTACCAACGATACGTTGTTCTAAGCGGCTAAGGCGTTCTGTACATTCTAAAAGTTGCTTTTCAAATTGTTTTGACACAATATCGCGTACCTGACGACGTACAAGAGTTTCTACATAATTACCTTGTTGTAAAGTTTGCATCAAATTTGAGGAACGACGAATTTGGTCATCCAAGTTATGTTTGAGGTGTTTAGTTTGTTCAATTTGATCATAAAGGAATTCAAAGGGTTGTAGGAATTTTTGTTTTTGAGTCATCACAGGTGGTGTCTTCGTAGTAGATCGTGAGGGACGATATTGATGCCAAGCAGGTTGTTGTGATGGGACAATAGGTGGATTTGGGAAACGGTGTGTAGAATAAGGAGAAGGAACGGTAGCAGATGTAGTAGCAGGATCATTACTACTAAAATATGGCTTTTTGGTTATATGACCACCTTTAGAGACTTTGTGAGAGATGGGGTGATGGTTAGGAGGAATGGTTGTTCTTCTTAAAGGTGCAGATTGAATTAGACCCTGATTGCTTTTTTCATTATAGGAGGGTGTTAAAATAGTTAAATTCTTTTTAGTACCATGTTTAGGAGCAAGTCGTTTTAATAAAAGTGTTGAGGGCTTTGGCAGCTCAATAGCTGTTTGTCTTTTATTTGGTGGTGACATGGAAGAAAGAGAAGGTGAAGAGGATGGTGTACTACAATGTGTATAAATATATAAAAAAAAAAATAGATTAATATCAATGTCACTCAAAAAAAAAAAAAAAAAAAAAAGGGGGAGGGGAGGGGGAGGGAGGAGTACAAATATATTTACCTTGGTAGTAGGAGAGGAGGTGAATTGGTAGAGGTGGCGGGAGGACAAATAAAGGCAGGCAATGTAGGCGACGAAGCTGTTTCTAATTTATGATCCAAATTTTTATTTTGCTTTAAAAACCATTCAGTACCATCAAGTCGTCTTGGCTCAAAATGAACTTGATTAACATGACATATAGGTTTATTTAATAAACGAACAAAGGTTGTCATTTTAAGAAGAGGAATAGCACCTCCATCCAATAATTCATCATCTTCAAGACAGCATAGATCTGCCAAGTTATAAATTTGATGTTTAGAAGCAATATCAGCCATAGCACGAGCTTGAATATAGGAACGACCTGATAAGTCTTTAAAAAAAAGACTAGGAGATTGTAAGAAAGTATTAATTATATCTTGACTTGCTAATTGAAGATCAAAGATAGAAAATAAATCTTCAAGACAATAATAGTTTATGAATTGTTGATCTTTTGTTTGTGAAATGGGTGGAGTGACTATAGGTGATGGAAGTTGATATAAACAAAATGATATCGCTGGAGATATTTGATATTCTCCAATAACTATTTTTTGAATTCTCATAGTTTAATTCTATTTTTGTTAAAAAAAAAGGTTATATTAAAAAAAAATAAATAAAGAAAGAAGGAAAGAAAGAAATGATTCTTACCTTGCCTTCCTCTATTATAATCAATTATTTTTTTTACAGTAAATAATGATGGTACTCGATAATAAATTACCTTTTATGCGGAATATAAAATTTGTATATTTATACGTTTAATTAATATTACAGTCATAATGTTCGTGAACAAAAACTATTATGGTATACAATGAATGTATAAAGAGATAATATTGTTTTTAATACCCAGTAAATTAGCTTATTTGCTGTCATGGAAAGGTTGTTCATTTTGAATTACCTAAAATAGAAATATGTATTTTAGGTTTCGGTAACTAAGGATACAGGGAATATATTACTTTTTTTTTTCGAAAATTGATCGCCAAATTTAAGGTACACAAAATAAAGTACTAATAAATATCTTGAATATTTTGTATTTTATTTTATTTTTTCAGGAAAAATTTGTGCTGTTATAATATATATTATTATAACTATTACTAGTATTATTATATTAATATCTAAAAGTAATTTTTTTATATACAATAATAAAGAAAATTTTATTATTATATTAACATTGTAAAAAAAAAGGGAAAATTATGATAAATATATACACTATGTTTCATGGATATAATAAATTAATATCCCTGATCCTAATTATATTAAAAAGATTCATCTTCAGCAAGGATATATTAAAATATGACAATATTATTACATATGATTATGGTATATGATTATGGTATATGATTATTATAACACATGTCATATATTTATTAGATTATTACAGTGCAATACGGTTATAGTAATAATCTATATAATGTGCTTTATATACATAATACTGTTTTATTTATGATAATAATTTTATTTTTTCTTCTTCTTCCTTTTAAAATCTCAGCCATAATAATTCATTTTATCCTTTTTCAGCAATAAATAACAACAATAATGTACACATGCTGTTACACGTACTTGGCATTAGAAATAATTTAATAATACTTTTGTGTATACTTTGCTTAAAATATTTGCATAAACAACTCTCCTGAATAATACTTGCTAGTAGTTTATTTCCTGTAGTAGTATATATAAAGGCTTTTTTTCCCTTTTTTTTTTCCTTTTTTTCCTTTTTTTTTTTACAACTTAATAAACTTTCTACTTTTTTTGGTAGTTACTTTTTTATTTTTTAAAACATTTCAAGATCGATTATATAGTTTAATGATTTTGGAACTGTTAGAAATATGACGCTTGTCATATATTAAAATAAAATAAACCTCTGTTATAGTATTCAGCCTAGAATAACATCAAAATAAATAATACAATTCAATATTAGCTTGAATGGGTTTAAATTATATGTCATACACAAGAGATTAGTTTTGCTCCTGTCTTCCTATCAGACCCAGATCTGTTTTATTTAATAATATTAAATTAATTTTTTTTTTTTTTTTTTTTTTTTTTTTTTTTTTTTTTAATTTAATTAATATGCCTAGTATCACGGATATATTTAAATTTTTCCAGTTATTAGTTATAATAGGTTGATTAAGTACTCAGAATGAATAAGTAACATCATATATAAACAATTAAAGCATGCAAGAAAAATGATTATAACTACATACGTACAGATGTAAAGGTAAAATAAAATAATATACTGTATTTTACGTAAATTAATCAAAAGAAGAGAGATAATAAAAATATATATCTAAAAATAGCAAGAATAATAATAGTATTCCTACTATTATTTACAATATATAAATACATCTTGGAAATATTTAATTTCTTGGTTTTGATACTTATTGTATTCTCAAAGTATCATAAAGAATATTGTTGTATCCTTATATCTTCATGGTGACTATAATATTAGTCAAATAAGTAGGTTTGAACAGGAAGAAGTCAAACAGAAGAGAGATTAATAAAATGAATCATGCCATTGTACATAAGCATAATTTCGCTAATTTGTTAAATAATGCTTTAATTAATCAAATTATCAAGACTAAATTCTTATCATTAAACACTTGCCCTTGGCAATTTCAGTCTTCAAGATTAATTAGACATATTCACTACTTATTGAAGGAAAAGAGTTAGAATATTTATGAGAGGTGTAGTAGCTCTCGGCTGGAAATATACAAATAGATAGTAGTTGGACTCTTTTTAAGCAAATGACCAATATGAACAGCTATTGTGGAAAATAAAAATTGCCTCTAAATCAATAGAGCATTAATAAATATTCATTCAAAAGTATTGGAAGAGATTAGATAATCAAACTATTCAACTTTAGGTAGAGCCTTCAACCAAGAGGTTGTGTAAATGTATTCCCAATTTTCTTTTTCTTTGTCCAAACTGTACATTCAATTCAGTCGTAAGACAAGACACTAGGCAATTTGGATAGAAATCAAATTTCATTTGCTTATAATCAAGTGGCTTACATAATTTGATTTATAGCTATAACTTCATCAAAAGAAAAAAAAAATTGTTAGTATGTTTCCTCAAATCATTACGGTATAATAGCTATTAATTATCTATGCATAAGCTACTGATGCCATTAAGAACAATGTTAATATAACAGGTTCAAAAGTTATAGAATTGTTTAGTAGTTTAATATATCAATGAAAAGAGCCTCTATTATCATATATAAATACATGTGTATGTACTGTAGCTTAAATCAAAAAGCTTTAAGGAAGGAGGGGAGGAAGAAGTATGAATCTATTAGCAAGCATTAAATATAGTTGGTTTATTAAAAGTAAATAGCATAATAGGTATCCTCGGTAATATAAAATTGAAAAAAAAAAAAAAAAAAAAAAAAAAAGAATAAGCATAAGCATAAGCATAAAAAAAAAGTTAGCTTATCTCTCAATCAATTACTGAGGCTTTTCATTTTATAAATCCTCAGCTGTTTGAAAATTATTACCATGCTTATGAGATTTATCTTAATGGGTTAAAGGTTAAAGTAATATCACGAGTTTATTAAATAAATAAATTAACACAGTATTTGACAATAATATGTATACATATTTATGTAATTTATAAAGAAGGTGGAGTCACTTGTCCTCTCCAGATTTCTTTAATGACTTTTCTATAAATAATATGTCTATCCACAATATCAGCTACATGGCATTGTCTTACGTTTCCATAAAGGTGTCCACCTAATCCACGCTGATGAATAATAAGATTACCTGCCCATTTATGTCCTATACAGAAGATGGGAATAAATGTAAATAAAATATAAATATGTATACATGTATATATTCCATAGTTATACCTCCGAAATGGCTCGTTCCCCATACTTCTACTTTTCCTTGTAATCCTTTTTCTTTAATAACTCGATTAAATTCTTCAATAATTAATGGACCAATCTTGCCACATCTTAAATCCCGACGAGCATGTGTGCAAACTAGAACTACTGTATCCGCTTCCATATCCTGCCAATCCACAGAAGATAAAGGATTATGAGGATTTTGCCAAATGGAAGACAAAACTTGATATAAATTTGAATTAGATTCTAATGTATCTTTTTGCGTGGTAGTAGTAGTAATGATTTTAAATTCAGGAAACAATAAAATGTCTGTCTGATTAGGTGAATGGGACGGCTTCTCTGTTACCGTAGTCAGCACAAGCCGCCCTTCTTCTTTTTCTTGCTTGGTTGGGGTGTGTGCTCTTAACCACTGATTTTCTGTATTTTGAATAGTATGCAAAATACCACCTGGTACAGCTTCTACTTTAGATCTTGTCCATTCGAGAGCATCAGGACCAACGCAAGCGACGAGATGACGTAGAGTAGATGAGGGTCGAGTCATATCTTCAGACATATCGATCTTTTTACCCAAAACATCTGGTATAGGATGATTTCGACAGGGGACATATCCATTAGGGGCAGCTGCCTCGTTAGAAGGACAACAAGGCTCAAATCTTGAAAAAGGAAAAGGCTTTGGATCAAAAGGTACAGAATGATAGAAACGAGTAACAGGTGGTATTCTAACAGCTAATGTTTTACATAACAACATGATTAAAGCAATAAAAAAAAAGAAAAGAAAAGAAAAGAGAAACAACAAGGAAAAGAAAGAAATGATAACCTATTTTTATACATAGACAAATATATGACAGCGCGCTTGTTCGGGTAAGAGAAGAATACTTATATTTGGGCTAAATAAATTTTAATGTGTAATGTTATTATTATTATTGTTATTTTAAAGAAAAAAGAAAAAGAAAAGAAAGAGAAAACTGTACAAATTGATTATTGCTGTTGTGCTTCATATTTAATACGTGATTGAGCAAAAAGTAATTCTTGTTGTCGTAGTAATTCCTCTTCTGAGATTCCCGTATTTTCTAATCTTGTACTCTTTCTATCTCGATCCTATAATAAGTTGAAAAAAAAAAATTAGATTAAATTGCATATAATTTAAATTGTAGCTATGAACCTTTTGTTGCTTTTTGTGTTCTTTGAAAACTTCATCTACTTCTTCAACATACTCCTCAAAACCGAGTGCTTGTAGTGCTGCAATCACATGCTCTCCAGCAATTGTCTTTTTTGTTTCTTTTTCACAAATTTCATTAGCTTCAGAAGCAATCAAGTGAATAAATTCTATATTGATTAAGAGTTACGACATGTTTTTATTTTACTGAATTTTAATCATGGTTACCAACACAGCAATCAATTAATAGATCGCGAGTGTCTTTTGCACAGACAATGTCTTCTGGCATCATTTCATTTATTAATTTTTGAACAGTAGCTATTGAATGCTTATTTAGTTGATTACTTTTAAAGTCCTTTTTTTAACACTCTTACCTTTGGGAAGTGAAAGATCATCATCGCTAGTAGGCGCAGAACGCTCGTTATCACTCATTGTATTTTATTGAGAAATAATAATAATAAAAAAAAAATAAAAAATAAAAAAAGATAAAAAAAAACTGTTCTAATTGAATTTAATTTTTCCTTTTTTATATTGTGACCAAATGTTTTATAGTTGTGGCTTTCATAACTATAACAAATTTTAAACTGATACAAGAAAATAATATGATAATGAAGTAGTGTTACTTATCAAATAAGAAAATAATAAGCATAAAGTGTGAATAAAAATTGAAGAATTTAAATATATAAATATTCCATTATTAAATATCAAATTTCTTTCTTATTCTTAATAACCTCACTCAACCTACCATGTATTAAAGCTATTTAGAAAATAATTAATATGCTAAAAAGCCATTATTATTATTTATTTGTATTATGGCATCAACGCGAAATTTATCATAAAAAAAAATGGTAACGTGTGACTGAATAAACCCCCTTCTTTTTTTTCCCTTTTTTTTTTTTTTTTTTTTTCTAGTATTTATCATCTAATGTCCTCTAACATTCCTGGTGTGGAACAACGCGATCCACAATATTTTGGTTACTATGCTCAACTTCAGCACCAAGTAAGAGTCAATTCAATTATATAGTTATTTTTGTTTTGTTTTGCTAATTACTTCATTAGCAAAATATGCTTCAAGATACAGTTCGTACCTCGACCTACCGTTCCTCTATCCTTTTGAACGGACCAACATCTTTTAAGGATAAACTTGTCTTAGATGTTGGTGCTGGGTCTGGTATCCTCTCTTATTTTGCTGTCCAAGCAGGAGCCAAAAAAGTTTACGCAGTTGAAGCATCAGCAATGGCTGGCAAGATGAAAAAGTTAGTTTCGGATCCAAATAGAAATGCTTTCTTAAAAGATAAAATTGAAGTTATTAATGGTAAATTAGTATATGATGAAGGGAAAAGTTAGAAAATATTAAATTATTTTTTTTTCCTTTTTTTTTTTTTTTTATGTAGCTAAAATTGAAGATCCTGATTTACCTATTCCTCAAGTGGATACTATTATTTCTGAACCTATTGGCGTACTCTTATTTCATGAAAGAATGGTAAAGTGAGCTTGTTTAATTACTTACTACTATAATTATAACTATTCGTATATTTAGTTGGAAAGTTATGTTTATGCAAGAGATCATTATTTGAAACCAGGAGGAGCCTTATTTCCTTCAAAGGGTACTATTTTCCTTGCTCCTTTTACGGATGCTACGTTATGGAGCGAAACGATGGCTAAAGCTCGTTTCTGGTAAAAATTATGTCACATTATTTAAATTGATATCTATTATTTATATAACGGGCTCTTTAGGGAACAACAATCATTTTATGGTATTGATCTTACTTCACTATATAAAGATGCTCGCGATGAAATGTTTGGTATGCCGGTCGTTGGTCATTTTGATCCAAATAACTTGATTACAACACCTTTTAATGGTTACAATGTTGATTTTACTACAATTACTGTAGCTGAGCTACAAGATTTAACAATTCCTTTTGAATGGACAGCACAATATACTGGCCTTATGCATGGTGTTGCAGGCTGGTTTGATCTTTTGTTTGCAAGCACGAATGAGGGCACAACCATTGAGATGTCCACAGGGCCCGCAGCTGAGCGTACACACTGGCAACAAGTTAGATTTTTGTTTAAGGAACCTTTGGCAGTAAATGCACGACAACAGATTCGTGGATGGATGCGATGTATTGTAAATGATATGCGAAGTTATACGATCTATGTTGAAGTGACAGCTACAGATGGAGTTGAATTAAGCGACCCTAATGATATAAATAGATTTAAGGAGCAACAAGAAACAGGACCTTTAATGCGTCGTGGTATTTGGGAATTACACGAACAAACATATAATTATAATTATACACCTGGAATGATGCCAGATCATAAACCTGAATATTCATGTCTTTATGAGCCTGAATTTAATTTAGATAATCACGATTTAGAAGCTATGAATGTTATGGAAACTTATGAAGATTTTGTAAACTAATAAAAATCTATTCCTTTATACATATATATATATTGTATGTATATAATTATTGCATATATTTATTTATTAGTACTATTATTACTATTCTTATTTATATGTTTTTTTTTCCTCTAAATCCTCGATATTAGTGGGTGTATTTTGTCCGCTATTTGTAGCCGTAGTACTTGGTCCAGCTTCATCTAGATCATAATAAAAGAAATTCGGTGTAGACTGATGCGTTATATCTTGTAATTCATGCGCACTTGACTGATGTGATTGAGTCTGATGTAATTTTTCTGTTGGAGGACGAGTGGCAGCATCTAATTCCTTTGACAAGCTTCCACCCATTTCTTTTTCATTTTGTCCATAATTTAATATAACAGGTTCTTCCATACTAAACGCACCGCCAACGGATGCATTATGAGTCCTCTTTGATTTCTTTCTAGCCATTATTAAGTGACGCAAGTTAAAGCCACCACCAATACGTCGTGCAGTGGATGTACTTGAAGGTACAGTATGAAGATGTAAATCAATTCCACTAGGATTGCGGACTTGTCTATTTAAAGTGCCATTTACATGCTCATCTAAATTGACTTCACGACCATGCTCTATCGCAGCCTCTTCAGCTTCTTCTAAACGACATCTGTTTTCTTCCTCCATTTGTTGGATACGAGCCTGCTCTTCATCCATTGGTAAATAGCCATAGGCACGCTCACCCATCTCAGCCCAATCAGTACCAATAATTTCATCTTCATCTGCTAATCTTAATTTCAAGAAGGGGAACTTGTTCAAGACGACCAAGATAATATACGTTATCACAAAGGACCACGCAGATACACTGGCAATAGCAGCTAGCTGGACAGGTACTTGAATCCAATTACCATCTAGCCAGCCACCAAGTGGTATAGAATCGAGTGGCGTATTATCAGGATAACTAAGTGCAATCACCCATCGTTGGGCAAAGATACCGGTTAACACAAGCCCCACAAGTCCTCCAATGTAATGAACAGCAAAGACATCAAGAGCATCATCAAATCCTAGACGATGTTTGTAACGAATGATAATGTTCGAGATAATGGATCCAAAGGCTCCAAAGGCAAGAGAACTGCTTTGAGAGACAAAGCCTGAACCAGGAGTAATCGTAGCAAGACCAGCAACGGCACCTGTACAAAGACCAATAATACTCCATTTACGAGTATGTTGATAATCCATTAGGACCCAGACTATAGCAGCTGTACAGGCTGAAAGGTGAGTACAAATGAGGGAATGAACACTACGGGCATTAGCGGCTAAAGCACTACCGGCATTAAATCCCAACCAGCCTATGAAAAAAAAAATCATAACAATAATAATAATGAGTTTAGATGTATTTATAGAAGAAGAAGAAGAAAGAAACATAGGTCACCTACCAAACCACATAAGAGCTAAGCCTAAGAACACAAAGGATACATTGTGGGGTGTATTCACATTTTCATTATAGTCTCTACGTTTACCAACAACCATAGCATAAGCGACTATTTTTAAAAGAATATTAGCATGTATATACAATATATACATAAATATATAATAGTATTACCTGCTGCTAAACCACTAGAAATATGAACAGGAGTTCCACTATTAAATATATATATATATGTATATAAATATATAAGCAACTTTTATGAATTAAAAAAATACATCTGTATATGTATATTTTTTTTACCCTGCATAATCCATCACACCTAATTTGTAAAGCCAGCCTGTACTGCTCCAAACCCAATTTGTAATAATATCTTAAAAAAAAGGGGGGTTAAAATAATATTCCAAGTGCAAATGTTCTATTGTAATTACCATAAACTAAAGTTGTCCAAAGAAAAATAAATAAAGTAGCAGGACCTAGCTATTAAAGACAATCAACTAGTTGCTATGATTAATATGTTAAATTTTATCTTACCGACATACGTTCCGCGGCAGATCCAAATGCCAATGCTAATAATAACAAAAAAATTAGTCACAAGAAACTTAAAAAATATATCTCAAGTATAATAAAAAAAAAAACTATACCTGGTGTGATAGCGGCAAACATGCATTGAAACAACATGAATGCGGATGCGGGAATTGTTTCTCCAGTTAAATGAGGTGCTTTTCCTACACCTCTTAACAAGAAATGCTCTATTATAGGTGTCAGATATCTATTACTAACGATGATATTTTTTTTCTACAAATTATTACTTGAATCTCCAATAAAAGGTGTTCCAGTATTAGAAAATGTAAGCGAGTATCCAATTAAATACCACTAAAATAATATAAAGTTTAGGAAAATATGTATGTATTTGTGTATATAATTCTTTGCATTTAATTTAATTACCTGAAAGGAAACGATAGCTACTGACATAACTGTTAAATACATTAAAGATAAAGCGTTTTTTGCTCTTGCAAGACCTGCATAAAAAAAACCTAGAGCAGGTGACTGAGGGAAATCAAAAAAAAAAAAAGTAAGTATACAGTCTAAGCACTTATTTGCCCATCAAATACCATTAAAAAGACAAGTGCTGAACAAATCATAACCCAACCAGTGTCACCATCGTTAATATTATATGCTGTCACTGAACCTATATTTGGTAACTCTGTTGTATTTGTTGACATGTTATAAAAGAGAAAGAAAAGAGCAAATTTTTTTTTTTTGGTTTTGTTTTTTTTTAGAAAAATATAAGAAAAAAATAAAGGGCAGATTATTCGATCTTTTATTATTATTATTTTTTTTTTTTTTGGATAAAAGATAGGTAAAAAAAAAAAAAATAAAAATAAAAAAAGATAAGGCGGAAGTTAAAAAATAGATTATAGGAGAAACTATCATCTGCTAACGTAAGGTCAAAAATACAGTTTATTACGGTCCACATACGTAAAGAAAAAAAGGGGAGATTATTATATTTACTATCATTTAGATTCAAAAATATATTTATCCTGAATCAATGCTACATAATATACTATTTTATATTATTTCAACTTTGTATAGTTAAGGTTTTCATTCTTCTTTTTTTTTCATTTGTATAACATATGAAAATTGAAAAAAAGGGTAACTTAGGTTTTCTATAAATTGTATCAAATAAATCAGCAATAGGAAAATGAAGTTATTAAATAACATATACAAATATATTATTATATATATAAATAGTTGTCAATCATCCAATAATAAAAAAGAAGCATTTTCTATCATTAAGTATGTTGCTAGAAGTAGCCGACGAATTATTTTTAAGAAAAAAAAAATTCATACAGGGTGATTCACCATCAATCAAATATTTAAGCCTTCAATAAGATAGTCACACAAGATTGACAACGAAGATACTAAAAATGGAAGTTGGTCACGTGACTTTTCTTTTTCAAAAGCATTGATTATAATTCTAAAAGAAAATTTTCAAGGAGCGTTTTCATGGAGAAGTGGTTTAACTCGTCACTTTCACATAGTGAAGATCGCCGGTTCGAGCCCGGCTGGAAACACTCTAATTTTTTATTTTTATTTTATTGCCCTCCTCTCATTGTATTTTAATCTTATAAGTGTTGTGCCCTTTACAACGAAGACGACCATGGTTGCAATTAATTATTATAAAGTATAATAGGCGCTAATGATTATATGGAAGAAGTAGAAGTGTCAGTCTTTTTATTTCACATTCTACTTGTATTTATAATGTTATATCCAAACTAGCTTGTCATACCATGACAAAAGTTGAAGAAGATACATAAATATTATAATAATTGAACCTTCTTGTTTCACTGTTTACTGATTAAATCTGACAATATTATTATTATACTTTTTTTTGACGTTGTGAAAGAGGTTCAATGAATTATAACTGGTAAGGGATTATTGTTATGAGAATCAAAAGAAGGACTCCCTCTCTCTTTCTCTCTCGGTTATTTATTTTTGGATCAAATAATAACAAAGATAAATTATTAAAGATTACTACTTGTTGATTAGACGTACTGATATAAAATTGTCGGCTTTTGATAACAATGTGTGTAAAAATAGATATTCTATCAAAACGAAACTGGACACTTATTATTAATGATCTGAATTCTTTTAGCTAAGATAAAAAGAAGAAGCCATATTTAACTATTTTTTTTTTTATATACGTACTATGTTCTATACCTATCTCCCTAAAGCTCAAATATGTTTGCACATCCCTTAGTACCTTTCCGGGTAATAAAATATGTAGTCTAGTATATGAGGTGTCAAAAGTTTATTCATTTTTAAAGAGACTCTTAGATACTACTAACTTATAGAAGCTTTAGATTAAAAATCTAAAATTTCAATTAATAGTAAAGTAAACTCTAAAATCAAATTATAATGTATACTTAATAAAGTAAGAAATACATTTTAGCCGTTAAAGATATAGAGACTTTATTATGAATGGCTAAAAAAAAAAGCGTTAAATAAGAGTATAACAATAAAAAAAAAGACCTGTATAAAACTAAATTATAGACTGAAATAAAACATGCAATGAAAATGAAAGGAGTATTATCTAACACACAAATAAATAATGGATATCTTGTCAAAAAACGATGATGAATTTTTGGTATAAAACACAAAGTAAAATTTTTAATTGACGCGCGAGTTTATTTTCTTATTTTTTTTTTTCTCTCTCTTTCTTCTCTTTTTTTTTTATTTTCAAAATGGTAGTCCCATCCAGTATAATTATACCTGCACATTCTTTAAGTTCAGAACGTAAACGTCCTACCGATACAACATCTGAAGATAACACATCAAGTACAGAAGAGGTATTTTACAAATGAGACTTATTTTTGTCAATTTTACTGATTATTTATTATAGATAAAGAGGCCACGTTTAGATGATACAGAAGCAGGGAAGAATCGTAATAGACGATTATTCGGTGCTCTATTAGGCACATTAAATAAATTTAAAGATGAAACAGAAAAAACAAGCGAAATTGTAAGATATACATATATATATATATATATATATTTGTCAACTTTGTGTTTATATAGAGAAGCTGACATTAATTGTTTAGGATAAGAAAAGACAGGCCATTAACGAAAAGTTACATGAACGATTAGAATTAGAAAAGAAACAGTTAGCTGAAAAACTTAAAGCTCGTAAAGAGGAAAAAATGCGATTAGCAGAACAAAAGAAGCAAATAGAGCAGAAAATGTGGGAGGAAAAGAAGGTAAAACTATAAATAAATAGTGTAATGTATACATGAATTGTTGACATTAAATTTACTCTCATCATTCTAGGAACTAGCTGAAATTATCCAAAATGAAAAATTAGCAAATTTTTTAAAAACGAATGTTGCTCAACCTACCTTATATTACTTACCAGCAAAATTAACAAAGGAGATGGAGGAAATAATTAAAACACAAAAAGAAAAAGCATCAGAGGCGAGAAAACGCTTTGAAATGAAAAATGATGAATCAGATCATGATGATCGTCACCATCAAAATAAAAGTTCAGAAGAAAATAATAAAGATAATTAGTCATAAAATATACATATTTTTGAGGGTAATAATAAATCCATTATATTTTTATTATAACGTATAATTTTCTTTCTTTTTCTTTAAGGAAACAAACAAAAAAAAAAAAAAAGTATTTGTATACATATGCTACTTATTGCCTGAATAACAAAGGGGGGAAAGTTACAAATTTATCTCTTTTTCTTTTGTAAATAGGAATGAGGGGTATGATTATCATGTTTATATAAACCTGCTTATTGGTCAAGCATAGTAATTTTATCTTCTAATAACAAGCTTAAAAGTTTTTTATGTCCAGGCCCATTTAACTTTTCAAGCTTCTCACATACTCTACCTGATAATATTTTTCTTTGATCTACTGTCAAAGCAGGGCAAGAAAGTAACTTTTGAATGAAAACAAGTCCACGTACTTGATCCGACAAAACTTCCATTAAGATATCCTGTCTTGTTAACAACTCGTTTAAAAGCATCTCTTGGGCTACTAGTTCACTTGTTTGATTAATTAGTTTATAAATAATTTGCGAGCCTAATTTGTGGGCACATAATTGGGGCAGATGTCCCATAAGTCGGCCTGTAATGGCTTGAATGCGATTCTCAATGTCCGTTGATTCTATCAACCAGGATAAAAGTAACGCACCATTGGTATTAGTAGATAATGCAACTGCATTTTGGCAAAGTGAAGCTGCTACAAATTTCTAAATATATGCATATATAGAAAAAAACATAGATTAATACATAATAGATATATAATATACTATTTATAAATGTGTATATACTTTTTGATATGATGTCGCATATTCACTTTCCAGTATGCCACGCATGGATCTTGCGCCAAATCGACCTTGTGCAATTGTCATTAATTTTTCTACCATGGCATCAAATACAAATTGAGAACTTTGAAGATCATTGATACGAAGACAACATTGAACTGCATAATTACCAAATTGATCTAGCAATAAGGGTGGGATATAAGGTTGAAGATGTGTATTAATTATATGCACTTGTTCTGGTAACTTTGCAAGATCAATTATCTTTTGTGTTGCCCAAGTACCATTTTTGTGAATACTGATAGCAGCTAAATGAGGTGCTATACGTTCTAATAGTTTTGTTTTTGTCTCTTCACTACATTTCTCAAATAATCGTTGAACAAGAGTATTGCCAATATAATCTATTATAATAGAGTTAGAATGATAAAACATATTGAAGTTAAGCTTTATGGTTACCACTACTAATTTCTGCAATACAATCCATACATTGAAAGGCAATAGCTTCTGCTTCTTCTCTTCCGTTATTGGGTGCACTATCAATTTTTTTACGCATTTCTCGAAGTCGATTTGCATCAAGTAACTTCCGATTAACACTCAGCTCAGGAACTGAAGGTATAAAATCAAAATAAACATGTGAGGCAATCTTCAAATCTAATATACACCCATTGAAATTAATATATAAACATATTTATCCCTATTGTTTTTTTTTGAATACCTTTTACAAATGATTTTGCTGTTTGTTCATTAACACCGAACTGTATCATATATTCATAAATCTCATTTTGCCAGACTGTCGTTGTTGGATCCATTAACGACAAAGCTTCATCATCCTCCTGTTTAATGCTAGGTATCTTAGCGAAACCAACTCTAGCGACATCTACTTCATTTGCTAGAACTGCATCCCTTGCTCTTACTGCACTCTCAATTGTTTCAAAATTAATAAAACCACAGTTTTTGTGCGACAGGACACGTACCGATTCAATAGCACCAAACCTGGAGAACATGGCATGCAATATAGTAGGTGTAATACTATTTGGTAGGTGGCCTACCCATAATGCTCGAGTTGCTACCTGATGATCTGGTTCAGTACCTATTTTGCCGAACCCAATACGAACTATACATTGACCTATACGACCGCCCATTCGATCCAATACCTCTTCCTTAGCTCTTACTGCATCTTCTGCCCTAAAAAAATTAACGAAACCACATTCTTTTTCTGCTAGGAGACGAACACTCTCGACAGGCCCAAAAACTGAAAAGACTTGAGTAAGAATATCAATGGTGATTGTAGAGTCAATATTGCCAACCCATAAAGAGCGTGATATGAACTCACGATGCTGTACTGAAGAAGTTGGTGTTGATTGACTAAAATAGGGCCTCTAATATATGTATATACAAAAAAAAAAGAGCGAATAAAATTGTTTTAACGCGTATTCATATAGTTTCTTTCTTTCTTTTTTTTTAACATACCTCAGCAGGAACATAAATAATCTGATCTTCTTCCTTTTGATTTAACATGTTAGCTAATAATTCTGAATCACCTAATGATAATGTTTGCTGCTCATCTTCCTCACGCATCGATACTAATAATGGAGAAGCTCTTCCTCCCCAAAGCCCTGCCGTTAAGAGACGATCGGCACGTCCCATACTTGATGCTCTTGGTCGATTTATCAAAAAACTCTGCTGTTGCACATTTACTTCACATGTATTCACAGAATACGATCTACTACGATTGCTACCTGACAAAAGGGATCGGCTTGGTAAATGAAACTCAGGTGGTGATTGGTGATGAAATAAAGGATTCGTGGTTGTTCCATCTTCATCTTCTAAGCCTAAGGAACGCATAGTGCGAGCAATATCATTTTCTAAACTTTGTTGTTGGTCTGACCAAATAGGTAAATTTAATGAACCAGAACGATGTCGGCCATTACTATTTGAGGCATTAAGTGTATTTAGTAAATAGGTATTGGTTGGTAGGTCAACTGGCTGAATAAAAGAGGGCATTGTACCCGCTCTAGGTCTCCTAGGGATAGGATTGGTGTTATAAATGATGTTTGCTGGCGAAGAAAAAGGAGTTGAATAGGTGGATTTTGGAGTTAGGAAGTTTAAATTATATTGATCATCTTCAAATACAATATCCAAATCTCTTATGTTATACATATACATATAAATATAATATTTAATAAAAGCTACTTTTTTTTAATAAATAAATAAATAAATAAATAGGAACCTTGTTGCTGATGAAGATGGATAAACAGGTCCCGTCAATTGTCTTGATGGGTTTGCTGTTTCTTTCATGACTTTTTAACTTAAAAAAAAGGAAAGGAAAAGGAAATAATTACTAAAATAAAAAGGTGACCTATATATACACACAATACAAAAAAAAAAAAAAAGGGAGTAGGAAAAAAGAGAAAAAAGATAATGATAAAAGCGGAGAAAAGGAGAGGAATTAATAGTAAACTTGTTACACAGGTATATTTAGCCTTTATTTATTTTTTTTTAAAAAAAAGGAGAAAAGAATTTGGAGATTATATAAATTTGTATACATATTTTTTTTTTTTTTTTTTTTTTTTTTTTTAAAAATATGAACGCATGTGTACTTTGAAACAATTATTTTTATTTAAACTTTGGAAAACCCAACATTGTGCACAAGATATTAATTATATCCAAATTGCCCGGGTGAGGTCATCAATGATAAAAGATACTAAAAAATCCCTCAAGGAACAAGGATAAAAAATGAAAAAAGAAAGGAAGTTAAAAATGTACATAATGTAGTTATTGAGAGGAGCCAGTCAAGGAATTACTGTTTAAGTTGTGATGGCAGTATAGGTAAATTTTTGTGGTAAAAAAGGTAATCAAGCTCATGAAGGATTGCACAAATAACTGGTCAACGGACAAACTAAGAAAGTATGCTAGAGTATGTGCGTGGTTATTCTGTAAGCAGCTGATTCAAGATAAATAAGAGAGGATCCTCAATAGTTTCAGACATTTGAAGTTGATAGCATATTTGGAGATAATAGATGGTATGTTGCTTTGTCAAAAGTGATTTAGAGTGCTTTGGGCAATAAGTTGAATGGACCACCAGGTAACTATTCAAGGCGCCAACGAATGCATCAATTACATTTAACGAAGTATAGGATCTAACGAGATAATTGGTCAATATTGTGTTAGTAACTTTGATTTATTAGGAGTACTTCTATGTTGATCTTAGCTGTGTTATCTATAGAATTTAATTTATTGTTTAAGTTTGTTTGAGTGTTAAAGATTATGTTTCAAGTTGACAGTTTTTCCAAACTAGGTTAGATAATAAGAATTTCGATCATAGAAATTTAGTAGTGGAATCTTGTAGAAGTGATAGTAATTGAGATAAAAGAGTATCTATAGGTAAACCTAAGGAAGGTAACAAAAATTGAGCTTGTAGGATATGTAATCTATCACGCATGAACAATAATTTAGCCATATGTAGCATGGTTTTAACAATAGACGTTCTGAAGTCGCTAAATAGTTCCCTGATACACTTGTTTTGAGCATCTTCCGATCTACGGTACTGAGCTGAAGCAATTTTAGTAATAGCTAAACTATATTCAAATCAAGAGCAAAACATTTGGAAATAGAATCAATGAGACAAAAGCTTGTAAAATCCTTTGCTATCAATGCCAATAGCTGTTATTTGGCTCATAGTTGTAAGGGCTTTGTTAATGTTACTAAAGATAAGCTCAGATGTATAAAGGACTACATCCGTGCTAAATGGTACACCCCCAAGATAGGAAAATGAATCATGTCAAGCGTCGTTTAGGTGGTTGTTATTTAGTTTTTAAATGAGAATTAAAGTAAATGCATCATAAACTATTGATTAGAATCTAGAAACAAATTGTCAGGTATAATTATCTGAAAGGAAGATGACTCTATAGTACCAATAAAGTAGTCAACAATACTAGTTCCATTAAATGTGATGAACGTAAGATGGCCATATTTTAGTCGTGGGCTTTTCTAAATAATCATGCTATGCGATCATATAACTAATTATATGTAATTTTGCCACGAGGATTGAAAGTGGAGTCACCAGTATATGAATCCATCCAAGCGTTAAAGTCATCATATATAATTGCTGCTTTTATATTATTAAATTTGGTGGGTAGTCGCTCTAATATTATGGGCACTTCTGAAGTATTCATAGTAGGTGGAAAATATAAAAAGTGAATTGGTTAATTTGAAATAGTTAAGGATTGCCATATGTTATATGATGGACTAGAAATGGAGTATTGGGATTCACTAATAATGCAACACCAAGCCGACCACTACGGCTAACAGAAGAGCTAATTGGTTGACTATACGCATGAGCTTATTGTCAAGAGGTTGAATATTTATTAGGAGATAAAATCTATGTTTTAATAATAAATAAAATAGAATGGAAGTTTACTAATTGTAGTATTGGCTTAATAAACACATGTGTATGGTTTATTTACGTTTGAAAATCCAACTTCTTAGTCCTGCCAAAAACCCAATTTTTTTTAACAAGGTACAATTTTTGGTTAATCAGTACAAATAAATAAATAAAGTAGTATTTTACTCTAAAAAGGGACGATTGGAAATTTTATTTAAGACAATTTTTTTAGCTGAGGTGGACTGATGGATATTAAGACTATTTTAAGCCGATCTCTAGCTATGCATAGCTATTTATGCTAATCAGCTCCAGCTTTCTGAATACATCTAAATGGCATATCTTCCTTATAAGCCTTATGAATAATGATCATGCATGTTTTTTTAATGCAGGGCATACTTTCATTTCCTTTTTTGAAAATTTAGTTTTTTTACAGGTAAATAAATCTAAAAACTAGTTTTATTTCGTCTAAACCTATTTTTGCTTCTTCCCAGATTTGTATTAATTGATCTAATTTTTATGTAATTAGTCTATATTTTATCCAAAAATACTGTAACTGGAATTCCTTCATTGGTACCTTAGTTGGCTATCTGGTGGTAAACTAAGGGATGTATCTTTCACATGTATCACAATTGGAGCCGTCGCCGTGCTTTTGAATGTTTGCATTTTCACTACCATTTGTACTTGCCTTCCTTAATTGATGATCCAACATCATTCCTTCTCAATTTGCTCCCACTGCGTAAACCTCATTGTCCCTCTGATTGTCTTAGTTGGTTTACCTTCTGGCCCATCCTATGTATCATTCTATATGAATTGGATTATTATTTCTATGATGAATTTCCTCCTTCTCCTGTTGATCCTGATCGCAATCTGTTGAACTGGTTACCCAAGTAATAATGTGAGTCTCTCTTGTTACTCTGATCTGGTTTCTTTTTTCTTTTTATTTTATCTCTTTTTCCTTATTATATTATATATTCTTTCTATTATTTTACTCTTTTCGTTCTCCTTTTTTCCCTCTTGTCTTTTACAAGGGGTTTTATTCTTATAATTCCCTTATATCTGGCTCGGGCAATACAACGCATTTCGTTACTACATGCTCACTGTCAAAAATTTTTAAAAAAAAAACTGAAAAAAAAATAGAATTTAATCGTAATTGGAGTTTCATTTACGCTGGCATCTAGGTTGGTTAACTGATGGTGTCCCAAAGCCATACCTCTTCCTTTCAAATGATAAGCTCACTCAATCTCATGCTACTGTCTGTTTAAATATGTATTGCCAATTACAAATGCCCACCACCATGGCTAGTCCTTTATCTTTTCTACTTACCCACCTTTCTAGCAAACGTTGAAAGTCTTTTTTTTTTTTTTTTTTTTTTTTTTTTTTTTTTTTTTTTTTTTGCACAAATAGCTCCCCTATTCCTATGTGGATAATTCGCTAACCAACAATATGTAGTATACTTTTTGAACTTGATTACCTTCATTATGGGAAAATCTCACCTGAAGTCCCACATTTACTTGGCACCGACTCAATCAACTGATTATGTAGTAATTATTCTAATGTTTGAAGGTACTGTTCTTTATTCCTTTTCTATTATTTATCTTTTCGCTCCTTTGATTTAGCCCGAACAATACAGTATTATTTTAAAAATTTTATTCAATAAAACAAAAATATTTAATCATAGCTGGAGTTTCAAATGATAATCAATAGGATTACCAGTAAAAAACTTTTTTTTCTTTTCTTTTTTTTCTTAATTTTAATTAATTTTAACATGCTTGAATATTTACAAACAAAGGCTGAACGTGAAGCTTTTATTGACAAATACGATAATTTCTTATTTGACTGCGATGGTAAGATATATTATAGAATAATAATCTTTAAATATTGATTAATGAAATTTTTAGGTGTTTTATGGGAGGGTACTCGTGTATTTGATAATATTTCTGAAGCCATGAAACTTTTACGTGAAAAGGGTAAAAAAAAAAAAGGTCATGCAGATTGAATGACATTGTAATTGACTTAACATTATTAGGTAAACGTGTTTTCTTTGTCACAAATAATAGTACCAAATCTCGTGTATCTTTCTTAAGTAAATTTGAAAGTTTCGGTATCCAAGCAACCAAGGTAACAAATATACCATACATCATTTCTATATGCAAATAGATAACTTATCTATGACATCATGTGTCAGGAAGAAGTCTTTAGTTCTGCTTTTGCCACTGCTTCTTATCTTAAGAATGTTTTAAAGTTCCCCAAAGATAAGAAAGTTTATATTATTGGTATGAATGGTATTCGTGATGAATTAGCTGCAGAAGGAATTCGTAGTTGTGGTGGCGAAGAGGATGCAGGATTATTCGAAAATGAAAGCGTCACCGATGATAAGGAAGTCGGTGCTGTTGTTATTGGTCTTGATACAAAGGTCAATTACAGAAAATATGCAAAGGCTTATGCCTATTTAACTAGAAACGAAGGCTGCCATTTCATTGTTACTAACGAAGATTCTACTTATCCTCAATTTGGTTCATTTTATCCCGGTAATGATATTATTGGTATTTTGATGTAGTTTACATACTCATTTTTTTTTTAAAAAAAAAGGTGCTGGTGCTATTGCTGCTCCTATTATTACAGCTCTTGGTAGACGACCTGATGCTGTTTTGGGTAAGCCTGCACAGAATATGCTACAGGCCATTTTTGCAGAGTAAGGGGAAAAAACTTAAACTGTTTATAAGAGAAGGCGTCACTAAAATGGCTTTCTTTCCTTTTTCTTTTTATTTTTTCATCTTAGATATCAACTTGACCCTAAAAAGACAGTTATGATTGGTGATAGATTAAATACAGATATTGAGTTTGGTGTTAATGGTGGCATTGATACTTTATGTGTATTAACAGGTAAAACGCACATTTTTTTTTGGATATAAATAAGGATTTGCAGCCAATGAGTGTAATATTGAATAGGTATTACAACAAAAGAGGAATTGTTATCGCCTGAGAATACAGTTAAATCTACTTATTATATGGATTCTTTTGGTGATTTTGCAAAGAGGGATTAAAAGAAAATATATAGACTATTAGAATAAAAGTAAATATTTTGCAATAGAGCATTTTTTATGATACACTGCCTGTAGTAGACTACTTTTGTGCTAGAATACTGAAATAAATGATAAACCCAGCATTTCGGTAATTCATGCGTCCCTTTTATCACTTATTTCTTCTTAAAATAAAGCTGTTACTTGGATAAAAAAAAAAGGTATCGATTTCCCTTTGTCTCAAGCATAACTCTTTATTGATACATTTCTCTTTTTGGATTTCAAACTACCTAGTTCAAACTAAACAGTCTTTAACTATAATTTTTTGGCAAGCTTTGATAAATGCGTAGTATAAGTTTAAAACTTTCGCCTAAGTGAATTTTTTCTAATATTGCACTTAATTTTAAAACATTATTCCTTTATTGACTTTCAAGAATTAGATAGAACGAAGAGATGTATATACACTTTTTGGTTTATCGTAGTAATCACAAAGGAGGCGGTGCAATATGTTTTGTAATCATCCTTTGAGAACAAGCTCATGATAACCTCAACAAACCTAATTATCTTATGAATTTTAGTCTCTATTTTAAGAGGCTTTGACCTATCCTCTATACCTGTTCTCCTCCTCCTATTTATTTAAGAATAATGGAATTCTTTTTCGTTTTTTTTCTCTTTATATTATATGTATAAATAAATGTATTATATTATCACTTTTCAAAAATTGAACTTTTAAAGTTAATTGTATTAAAGGATGAAAATATAACCGATAATACTTATGTTTGCGCCTTTTATACTATCCATTTCCACACTTAGTTTCTCAACTTTACTAATTTAAGAAGTTTGAATAGATTTGTATTGCTTTATTTACTGTTATTTTCATATATAACGAGTTAGAATTAATTATACAATTAATAGTAACGAGTTAATGCTAATTTAAAGAGATCCATATGTATCTACTATTACTGCTGTGTCAAAATAGTTTGAATGCGATTACATACTTCAATTTTTTCGATCTTTGTGAGTATGTAGTATTTACATGATACTGAATTATTCAGATCAGTTTAATAAAACAATAGTAAAAAAGAAAGATAAAACACCTACGCTGGTGACAAAGATAACTACCTTATAGTCAATATCAGTCTTATTATTATTATTATTATTATGTTGCTTTCTTTTTAATGAGTTACTTGAATAAACTTTCTTAATACTATTTTACCCCCTTAAGTTGTACAATTTTGTTTTCCTATTTTCTTTTACTTTTACATTTCTTCCTACAGTATTTTAGATAAGTTTATTTATTTGTAGACCATTAGAGTTTATTTTTTTTTTTTTTTTTTTTTTTGAAATTTACTATAAATCTTGAGAATGCTATTTAAACATCGATCTGGTATTCACCCAGTAAATACTTGGCTGTTTAAACACCGATATCCACAAAACGTATAAATACTCTTACATTATTAACCTTTCTTTTGTATAATTTTAATTGAACTTAATTCTTAATAAACTATATTAACAAGTCTCAACGTACTTCTTCTGTCTGTTTTCTTTTATTTTTCTTTTATTATATTCTTACCTGTAATGTAAACCACAATAATCCCAAAAGGGTTTTTCTTACCTTTTTTCCATAGCGATCTGACCAGGGCATAACAGCATATAAATACTATGTGCTCATTAATTATTTTTTTTTCAATAAAATTCTTTAGTTTAATCATATTATCTTAAAGAATTTTTTTTTGTTTCCTCTTTTTATCTAGTCATATACACAGATAACTATCAAAATTCTATTAACTGATTAATAGTATCATTGTGAGTTTTTTATTATTAGTTATCCTTATCCAATTACTGTTCGTGTAATTTTGTCCAAATTAGTTAGAGTATGTCACTCAGTCGGAGTGCCCTTAGTATAGCAAGTGTATTTACTAAGCTTTTCATTATCTTTTATTTTTTTGCGTTTTCTTTCTCTTTTTTTTTTTTTTTTTTTTTTTTTTTTGCTTTTTTATTTTTAGTATCATATAATGATACAAAATATGTATTCTAATGAAGCAATAGAGATAGGACAAGGAATAAATTCGCTATCCAGCGCAGAGTATGAATATAGGGGCTTAATTCAAAAGCAAGGTACAATATACGATATGGACATAGAAGAAGATGAAATACTAACAGAAAATACAAGAGGTACGCTTATTTTTTTTGTTGTTACCAAAAGGCACGTTGGTTAATATTCGTAATCTATTTTAGTACCAGATATAAATGACCCTGATTTTTATTGCTGTGTCTGCGACAGAACATATACCAGTAAACTTATCTACAAATCACATCTTAAAAATTTTCATAGCTTCGCAATAGAACTACCTACTCAAAAAATAAATTGTCCTATTCGTTATCCAGATCTTGAACCAGACCCTAGTGATCCTGATTTTTATTGTCGTTCATGCGATCATTCATATTCTAGTGCCTACAGTTTTAGGACACATCTAAGACGTTTTCACGATATCATAATAGAGAACCCCTCACCTCCACAAAATAGTAACCGTCCTATTCGTTATCCAGATATCAAACCAGATCCCAATGATCCCAATTTTTATTGTAGATCGTGTGATCATGTATACTCCAGTTTTCGCAGCTTCAAACACCACCTTGCAAAATTTCATAACATTATTGTGGAACCGCCACCATCGCGACTATCTATGCAGAGTATTAATTGTCCTATCCGTTATCCAGAACTTGAGCCTGATCCCAAAGATCCAAACTTTTATTGTAGGTCTTGCGATCACACCTATTCTAGTTTTCGTAGCTTTCGTACTCATCTTGCCCAATTTCATAAAAACATTATAGTGGAGCCACCATCAACTAATGAGAAACTTAAACGTCCTATTCGTTATTCAAATCTTCAACCAGATCCCAAAGATCCCAATTTGTATTGTCGCTCCTGTGATCATACATATTCTAGTAATCGTAGTTTTAGAGATCATCTTAAAAACTTTCATAACATCATCATCGAATTACCTCCACCACCACAAAATATGAACAATCCCATTCGTTATCCAGATCTTAAACCAAACCCCAAGGATCCTAACTTCTACTGCTGTTCATGTGATCATACATATTCTAGTAGCTACTCATTTAAAAAACATTTAGCCAAATTTCATAATATTGAATTAGAGGACCAGGCAAAATCTTCTGCATTAAATTCAGATACTGAGCCAGATCCTAAGGGCCCCAACAAGTATTGTCGGATCTGTAATCGTAAATATGCAAGTGTCTATGGCTATACAGTACATCTTGAAAAGGTTCACAATATACGAATGAAACCGGTTAGAAAGATGCGCGTACCTAGACCTGACGTTAGGCCAAATCCTAGGGATCCTAAACACTACTGCCGTTCTTGTGACTACATCTATGCCGACACTTACGGCTATAGAGCGCATTTAAAAAAGTGCACAATATCATTGTAGAACCCGCAGTTAGAACAACCATAGTAAGGCCAGAAATTGAACCTGACATAAACGATCCTAACAACTATTGTCGTTCCTGTGATAAAACATATGCAAATATTTATAGTTACAACACTCATCTTAAAAATATTCATAAAATCATAGTGAGTCCTTCAATGATTTCTTTGATAGAGAATGGCAAAGGTGATGATTACTTCCAGGGTTTAGAATTAGTTGAATCGTTTTTGGAGACGGAAAAGGATGATTTAAGATCAATAAGCAGTGATGATCCAGAAGAAACAAATGAGAATGATGAACCAGAGAATAATGAACCAGAGAATACTGAAATAGATGAGGATGAACTAGATCTGAAAAATCCAAACTTCTACTGTCGTATTTGTGATATAAAATATGCCCATAATACCAGTTACAAAAGACATCTCAGAAGGGCACATAATCTGGTAAACCTTGCAACACAACTAAAGTATACTCGTCCTAACCTTAAGCCAGGAGTTATACCTGATATAAACGACCCAAATTTCTTTTGTCGATCTTGTGAAAGGGTGTATTCATGCGGAGAGGTTTACAAAAAGCATTTAAGGAATGTTCACAAGATGGTCACTAAAAAACCGAAAATCCTTTATACCATTAGCAAAATACCTACGAATGAACAAAGTGTAAATAACTCCGATAGTTGTTGTAATATTTGCAACAAAACATATTCAAACAAATATAATTTAAAAAAGCATATGAAAAATGTTCATCGAAGGAAAGCAAAACGTGTAATAAGACAACAAATAACGATCAATAATCCTTTTCTTTACTGCTATTCTTGTAAAGTTGAATATATGACAGAAACTAGTTACCGCCAACACTTTAAACTTTTTCATCCATCTAAACCAGGTGTAGAACCCAATGCGGATGATCCCCATTTTTTTTGTCGCGCTTGTGAGATGAAATTTCCCAATGATACTGTTTACAAAAGACATATTCGTATCTTTCATCAAATAAAATCCACGAAAAAGACTTCAGATCCAGCGATATCGACATCTATTCGACAAAGACATAATACTGTAGTGGCACCATCCTCGTCAGATCCTATACTCAATATCGATGACCCTAACCATTATTGTAATGTTTGCGAAAGACAGTATACCACTAACGGACATTATCGAACTCATCTTAAAAATATCCACAAAATCAAGCTGGTACCTCTTTTAGCATCTTACGTGGCCAAACCAGATATTGAACCGAACATTCACGATCTTAACAACTATTGTCAATCATGTGAGGCCAAATTTTCTAATAAAGCAGGCTACAGAAGGCATCTTCGCGATAAGCACAAGATGCGTTTAACACCCTTAATCACACGTGATGCTGAGTCTAGGTCAATAAATAACCACGAAGACGACGGTGGTTACAGGAAACATACCAAAGACAAGCATAAAGTAACATTTACAACGCCCCTTGAAGCAATCCCCGTTCAACAAATACACAATGACGTTGATAACCGCTGCAATAAGTGCAATATTGATTTTGTTAATCGTAGCCTTTATCGTGAACATTTAAAAGAGAAACATAGGATGGAATCAGATTCATTATCTATTAGAGGACAACGGAACACATCAAAGTCAAATCTTGTGCCTGATGTTTATGATCCAAATAATTATTGTCGCGCATGTAAGATAACGTTTCTAAGGCGTAAAAACTACACAAGGCATTTGAGGGATAAGCACAAGATGAAGCCATCTAAAATTTAAAAAGGATAATGGATTGTTATGCTGCGTCATACATGAATGTCACTTAAAGAAAAAAAAAAGAACCCCCCTTCCTTCTTCTCCCCTCCCCATCCTCCCAACTTTATGTCGAAAATATCTCGTATAAATAATTATACTATTATATCTATTTAACTATATAGCTTCTATATAATAAAATATATAAACATACGCACGCAAAAAAAAATAAAAATATAAAATCAGCTTGTCGATATTTACAATATATTAAAGATGAAGATAAATCATCAAAATATTCTTATAATTTTGAGTTTAAGCTATTGATATCGAATTCTCTTAAGTATAAGATATTATATTATCTCTAAACATGTCTATGTGTATATATACATACATATATAATATTTCATGATAAAATAGAATATGCACATATAAAAGGAGGATTTGCTCAAACTAAACAATTTACAATCCTTATGTTGGTTTAATTTTTTCATAATTATAGACTGACTGCTACGTAATCCATAAATCAGCTTCTTCTTAATTCAAGAAAAAGATGTATATATTTGAATACTAAATATTGTTTCCTAACACATTATTCTTTGATTCAAGATTTATTTTTATAAACCGCCTCAAACTATACTGTCCTTCATCTATTTTTTTGTTTTGTTTCAGCAGAAGTTCTATATAGCAATATCTACAATTCAATAAGGATAAATGTAATTCTGTAAAGAGGCCTGTTTTGATATGGAAGTTTGTTGATTGTTTTTCTTCTTGAAGTTTGACTCATAGCCTAAAGCTTATTCTTAGTTTAATATGAAATTCTATAATTAAGCAACTGTATCTCTCTATATATGAGAAGGATTATTTTTAAAGAACGGCTACTATCTCAAGGAATGATAATATGACTGAGGTCATTAAGTATAGTAGAAATTACGTTTAAAAATTGAACGGAGGATATAACTCATAAATTAGCTGTTTTTTGAGCTCCGATGATAATTTTATTTGGTATTAATTTTTTTTTTATTAAATTATTGCCTTTTCTTTTTTTTTTTAGTATATAACTCATCTTTTATAACATCTATCATGAGCAAAGCAGTATGTATAATAAATGAACACATGTACATAAATTATTAAACTAATATTATTTTGTTTTTTTTCTTTATTCAGCCTACTCAAGAACAACTTGATGGTAAAATCCTCATTGGGCCTTTTTTTTTTTTTGTAACTACATCATCTTACTTTTTTTTCTTTTGTTTTGTTTTTTCTTTATTTATTCAGAATGGAAGGAAGCCTTTTCTTTGTATGATAAGAAAGGTAACAGCACAGTTTCTTCTACCAACTTGGGTGACCTTTTAAGAGGTCTTGGTCAAAACCCTACTCAAGCTGAAGTACAAGAACTCATCAAGGACACTGCAAAATCAAAAGGTGTACCTGAAACTCAAGGTAAATTATAATTAGTAGTTGAGTAAAAGAGTTCTGTTTTAATGAAATTGGGTGGATACCTTTTCCCCTTTTTTTTTTTTTCTTTTTAGAATTTGATATCGACTTTGGTACCTTTTTATCTATTCTTACGCGTCCTGATGGCTTCAAACCTGCAGGTTCTGCTCAAGAATTTATTCAGGGATTCCAAGTTTTTGATAAAGAAGGAGACGGATATATTTCTGCTGGTGAATTACGTTATGGTAAAAGGAAAATAAAGTCGATTTTGTTATCCTTGAAATTCATGAGTTTTTTTTTTATGTTATAGTTTTGACCAACCTTGGTGAAAAATTAAGTGAAGAAGAAGTAAATGAACTTTTAAAGGAAGTCGAAGTTGGTAAAGATGGTCGTATTAACTATGTTGGTAAGTTACTCTATTTTAATGTTTTAGTTTTCTTTTCCTTCCTTTTCCCCCCTGGTTCTAATCTTTTGCTTTTTTTTTTTCTTTAAAAGACTTTGTTACTGTTGTTTTGTCGAATTAAGTATACCGTATCAGGATTGTGTTCACGCGTGATAATAAACACATTTAAACATATTAAAATGCAGTTTTATTATATTATTTACGAGAGCATAAATTAGATAGTTTTGAAACAATTAAAGTCAATATGAGACAAAATTGATTTATATTATGACATGAAAGTAAATGATTTTATTGTTCTGTTATAAGCTTGAAGATCCTTTTTTCTTTTTCTTTTTCTTTATCAAAAGAAGTCTTCCCTTTGTATTATGAAGATATTTTATACTATTCCTTTTCTCAAAATTATACCATACTTTAAAGTATATCGGCATGTGAAAAACCATTCAATTTATTTATGAAAGCAAAAAAAAAAAAAAAAAAAAAAGATAAATAAAAAGCAGATTACGTAAAAATAAAATAAAAAATAGTGTGGAGTAACCACAATAAATCTCCCAATGGAATATCGCCAGCTAAAAAAAAAAAAAAAAAAAAAAAAAATTGGACAAAAAAAAGTGGGGGAGGAGACAAAGAAACAAAGTATTAAAATTGTTATTTTATTATTATTATTATTTTCTATTTTTTTTAAAAAAAAAAAAATAATGTTGTATCAACAAAGTAGAATAGTATTATTATTCTTTATAGTGCTTTTAGTAACATTATTTGGACCTAACTCTACTAATGCTACAGCTTTAACTTATGAGCTCTCTGCTAATGAAGATGCCTGTTTCTATGTTTGGGCAGATAAACCAGGCAAAAAAGTCGGGTTTTATTTTGCTGTAAGTTATTCTATATACATTTTGATTTTTAAGGATTGATCATTTAGTATATATATATACATTCTGAAGGTTCAACAAGGCGGTGCATTTGACATTGATTATGAGGTCAAAGATCCACAAGATGATAGCATTCTTAAAGGAGAACGAGAACGTCAAGGCGATTTCGTCTTTACTGCTAACCAAGTAGGAGAATATTCCTTTTGCTTTTCCAACGATATGTCAACCTTTGCCGAGAAACTAGTGGATTTCGAAATTAGCGTTGAACATGAAGTACGCCCAGAATTTATTGTGAAGAAAGATGGAGGTAATGACCAGCAATTGACGGAGATGGAAGAGACCTTGTTTAGGTTATCAGGTACTCTAACAAATATTGCCCGCACACAAAAGTATTTCAGAACGCGTGAAAATCGTAATTCGGCTACTGTTGCTAGTACAGAAAATAGGATCTTTTGGTTTGCATTTTTAGAGAGTTTGGCTATTGTTTCAATGGCTTGTTTACAAGTATTTGTGATTAAAAGCTTTTTTAATGTGAAAAAAGGTGGTGTTTAAATAAAACAATTCGAGAAGGAGAAAAAAAAAGAAGAAACAAAAAAAAAAAAAAAAAAAAAAAAAAAAAAAACGAAACCTTTTGCCATAATTGATTTAATACTTATTGTTGTGTCGGGATAAAATGGTAAACAATAGAATAGGAAAAATACGGAGAGTTTTAGAGATATAAAAAGATGTACTTTCTGTAATTTATTTTATTTTATTTCATCTTTTTTTTATTGTTTTTTTTATATATATATAAAAAAGCGTGTTGATATAATTATGTTAAGAAGCCATACTGCTCGTCTTGTTAATAAACGAATTATATCTTCATATTTAAGGCCATCTGCTATTGCCTGTTATCATCAACAGCCAATCACATCTGTTATTAATAAGCTAGATAACGGTAATCAAAAGCTATGGGAGCATCTACCTGGTGAAGGTGGTTCGAAAAATGAAGGCGTTGAGACACTGTTAGGCTCATTGAGAGCTGAGAATTATTGTCATCCTGATCCATTAAAAACAGTGGGTCATGACCATTTTGATGTCGCTGTTGTAGGTGGTGGCATTGTAGGCTTAGCGACTGCAAGAGAACTTATACGTCGATATCCTACGATGAAGGTGGTATTGCTAGAAAAGGAAGCTGAGGTAGCAGGTCAACAAACAGGACATAATTCTGGTGTGGTAAAGTTTTACTCTTATAGTTAACAATAGGCTTTCATTATTTATTTTATTTTATTTCTTTTTATTTTGGTTTTTATATATTATAGATACATGCAGGTATTTATTATCAACCTGGGTCTCGAATGGCGCACACTTGTACTAGAGGCGCAGACTTAATGTATGCTTATTGTGAAGAGCATAATTTACCTGTAGAACGCTGTGGTAAACTTGTTGTAGCATGTAATGAAAAAGAACATGAGCAAGTTGAAAAACTGTATCGACAAGGTACAGCCAATGGAGTAAAAGGATTAAAGATTATATATAGTAAAGAGGTATATAAATATATATACACATATATATAAAGTAACAATGATATTTTTTTTTTATATATATAGATTACTGAGTTGGAACCAAATGTGAAAGCCTATAGTGCATTGTATTCGCCTAATACAGGCATTGTTAATTATTGGTTAGTAGGTCAATGTATAGCAAATGAATTAAGGAAATCAGGGTAAATAAATAAATGAATAAATAAATAAATAAAACCCGCATTGCTATATTTATTTATTTTATTTATAAATTTATTGATTATTATAGACGTGTAGATATCAAAACTTCCTTTGAAGCTAAACAATTTCGCAAATCCTCCGATCAGAAAATTGTTATTTCTGGCGGCGAAAAATATATGGATGGCCCTCAATTAGAGGTGACTGCAGACAATGTAATTACCTGCGGTGGCCTTTACGCCGATCGATTAGCTGGCCTAGCAGGAGGAAATCCTCATCAGCACAAGATTGTTACTTTCCGTGGCACTTACTATCAATTGAAACCTGAGTATCGTACCTTGGTTCGACATAACATCTATCCAGTACCTAGTGGAGGTGGTATCCCCGTCGGAGTTCACTTTACCCCTACTGTGGATGTACGTCGTGGCCATCAAATGATTGTCGGGCCCGGTGCTTGTATCACCTTCAGTCGTGAGGGTTATCGCTTCTGGGATATGCAACTCAAAGATATATGGGATAATATAATGAACATTAACTTGTGGTCCTTTGCACTCAAGAATTTGAACCTCTCATTTGGTGAGGTCTATAGAGATTTGAATAAGAGAGCGTTTTTGAAAAGTGCTCAAAAGTATGTACCAGGTTTAAGTGGGGACATGGTAGAGCCTAGTTTCGCTGGCGTTATGGCTCAAGTCTTTGAAAGTGGTGGCAAAGCCGCAGCTGATTTCATTGTGGAACGTCAGGTTTTAGATGGCTTGGTGATGAATGTGCGTAATGCACCGAGTCCCGCTTGCACTGCTGGTTTTGCCATCGGAGAAATGATTGCTGATTGCGCTGAAGAGGATTGGCAATTAAGTAAAAAATATAAGAAATAATTAATACAATTATTTATTAGTACTAGATAAACTAATCTTCAAGTGATATAATAATTCATGTACAAAAAAAAATATATATATAAAAATAAAAAAAAATAAAATAAAATAAAAATAAATGGAATATATGCGATTCATGTATATACAATAAAAGTAAAAATAAAAATAAAACAATAATAATTTAAATGGGCACAGCATCAGTTGTTTCAGATGTAGCAGTGACGTTAGTAGTAACAGTGCTTAGACTATTGGCAGGTATAGTAGTGTTATTCATATTAGTAGATGTAGTGGAGTTATTAATAACTGTAGGAGGAGTACTGGCAATAACAGTAGTCATGTTATTAGGTGTAGAAGGACTAGCATAATTTGTTGCAACAGAAGGTGAGCTTGTAGTATTATTTGAACGAAGTCTTTCCATAAATCCAATGACACGCATCATATCCAAATCTGGTGGATCACTCTCAATAGCTAACGTTAAGGGTTGAACCAATGCATCTACTTTTTCAATAGGTAAACCACAACTACTAGCAATTAAGCGTCGATATTCCATTTCCTTTTCATTTGCTCTCTTTTTCTCTGCTTCTAATTCAGCCTGAAGCTTCTCCACAAGTTTTGTACTGGACTCTAGTTGATGCTGTAACGTTTTAACTTTCTTTTCCAGCTTGTTATCTGTGTGTGGAGCGTCTTGTAGGGTATCTTCGCCCATAAGCTCATCATATGCGTTTAACTTGTCTTCTAGTTCATGTATCCTCTTTCGAGATTCTGCCAATTGCATAGAAACAGGTAATTCAAGCCTTCGATGCGCTTCTCTTAGCTCGTATTTTATCATGTGTAATTCCTTTTTTAATTTGAATACTTCCAAATCTCGTTTTTTTAACTGTTCTTTATAATCGTCTTCAAGCTTTTGAATCATATGTTCGACAGCTATGAAAAGATTAAGTATGAATCGTAAATCAATAAAACATAATTGAACTTACATTTTAATAATTCTTGCCCTTTTGGATTGTTTTCATATTTTGTTGGTTCAAACTCAAGTTCATCGTTATCATCTATGTTAGATATTAATGGATCCTATAGTAATAAATATTTAGTAAAATTAATTCATAATTTTTAATATTTTGTTTTTTTTTCTTACCAAGGCACCATGCTTAATTAAAACGTCGGCAATATCTTGACATTCAATCCTTAAGGCAATGGCCAATGCTGACTCATAATAATGTGTATCCTTCACATTCAAAATATTTTTGAGAATACTTTTCTTAGGCACGGCCTTCACAAATCGTTTTACATAATAGATAGCTGCATCTGTAAAGCCTTCTACAGAAGCTGTTAGAGCAATATGATGTAGAACGGTGCGTCCTCGTTTATCTGTGACAGGAATTGCTTCTGCCATCAAGTCAACCATGTCACCAAAGCATTTATTTTCATAGCAGCAAGTAATCATGGCTGCACGCATTAGGGGTGTTTCACCCTCATAATTAACGCGACAGACATTAGCGCCATTCTGTATTAAGAGTTTAACAATTTGTAACCGACCCAAAGCAGCAGCCCAGTGAAGTGCAGTGTGGCCCTGTTCGTCGATAACTAAATCAATATTAAGATCTTTGGTTAAAAGGGCTGAGGTAACTAATGATGGTGTGTCCTCAGGGTCATCAGAAAGAAAGATGCTCATTAAAAGATTGCGATGATGTTCATAAAAAGGATCTTCTAAAAGATAGGGCTCTGGTGAAACACCCACAAGTTTAAGCTTCTTGCGTGATGTCTGTTGCTTTGATTGATGGAATGGCCTCTTTTGTGATTTGGGAAATTCTTCTGTATTGTTGTTGGGTGAAGGAGGCGCTGGTAAAGCTAAAGGACCTGAAGAAGATGCTCCCTCTTCTTGTTTTAAGTCGTCATTATCTTTTTTATCTTTTAGAGTTGAAGGATCAAAGTTTAATAAAGGCATTAGCCTATCTAATACTTCATATTTCTCTGCTAATTGCTTCCCTCTTTCAAATGGAATCCTAAAAAGTAAAATATATGAATTTACAAAACTTTTTTAATTGTTGAAAGCTCATATATTTATATTTACCAAGTTCCTTGATATTTTCCATATCCACCCTGTACTTTCTCATGTTCACCCGTTAATACTTCTCTTTCGAGGATTTTGGATCTTCTTGTCTTTTCAAAGCCTGCTACTTTTAAAATTTGCGTAGCATTTAAATAAGAATCTTCTCCACGAACCATGGTAGCAATACCATGAATCATCATTTCATAAACTTGAACACCAGAGTATACGGCAGAGTACACTTTGCCAGCTGACATTGCAAATTATTCAACAAAAAAAGATGATAAACTATGAAGAATTTTATTTAATTTCAAATTAAGGAAAAAAAAATGATTAAATAATTGAGAAAAAAATATATGTGATAAAAGAAAAAGAGAGGGGAGGAGATTTTTTTAGTACCAATATGATGCAAAAAAAAAGAAAAAAAAAAAAAAAAAAATCGCGTGCTGCTTCAAAAAAAAAAGCGCGTAAAAGTTCCCTAATTAGGAAATTAATTAGACCTTGCTTATTTATGCATGAATATATAAAAAAAATTGAGTAAGGAACAGAAGGTATAAAATATTGAGAAAAGACAGTAACTATGTATGTAACTAGACTAAAATTATTTTGTACATAATGATTACTTTGCAAACACTTGCTTGTATCATGATAATTGTTAAATCAACTTATACAATAATTGAGAGTAACATTTGATACCAAAATGCACATTATGTATAGAGTATTTTTTGATGAAAAATAAGAAGCTACTTATAGGAGTAATATAAATTTATATTTGCTACTATAGTAGCATCAAAAATTAGAAGGAAGTAAAGAAGGATTATGATTATATATATGTATATGTATATATATATATATATATATATATATATTAGACTTATCGTTAAATCAAAATTGTACTATTTTGAAATGTATGTATATTATTTCTAAAATTGTAAAGTATTATCTGCTAACATGGTATTGTGATTTAGATTAGTTAAAAATGAAATATAAAATATAGACAATGATAAATTAAAAGAAAAAGAAAGAAAATAAAATGAGAATAAAATAAAAACAAAAGAAAGCACTTCAAGACTTATCGTGTAATAGTTATTAAGAGTAAAGTATATAAAGATTATTTCAATATTGTATGTCAAGTATTTGTATTTTGAAAATATTGACATGTATGGAATTATAATATATGATATAACAAATGAAATATGATAACAGTATATGACCTGATATTAGTTGTATATACAAGATTAATCATATATAATGCATGTTATTTGTTTAATGTGTAATGAATCAATAGATATACCAATAAAATATAATAATCTCAAATAAAACATAAATATAATTTCAATAATAGTGATAAAATAATTACATTACAAAGCATTATCAATGTTTGATTGGATGGCTTTATTTAAAAATTATGAGTACAATACCTTAGTAAATAACTACACTGATCTGCAATACGTCGATCATGCTATTGAAGACATGTCAATAGAAATTAAAGTACGTTTAAAGAAGGAGGTCAAATGAAGAAAGAAATTTAAACCGCTGACCAATAGCAAGTGAATATGTAAGACAGGGACAAAATTGAAGTAAGTTTACACATCGATGTTTCTTGGAGGTTGAGGCTTGTCTTAATATTTGTTTGTATTTTATTGGAACTCATTCATATATTATGTATTACTTTATCATATTTTTATTTCATATAAATACAATTATTGTTTGATAGAAATAAAGAAAAGGATCAAACAAGATTTAACTTAAAAATTTAGATATTATCTTAACTGTCTTTATTTTATTTTGACTTATCGGTTAGCAACACCAACAACAAGAAGAAGAAGTATAGTGGCTTGAATTAGGCTATAATTATTATTGATTTTGATAAGCGTTCTAAGCCAAAGTTATACGATAATCTAAGTGTAATCAAAATAATATCCTAATTCTTTGATTCTATCTGACATTTATTTCGCTTTAATTGTACCATCTCACTTATATTATCCATTATATGCACTCTATATTATATTAAAGTTATTCATAGAATATTTTATAACATTCGATTGTCAATTTATATAATTATCATCCTATATTTTATATTTAGAAACATATAAATATATGCATCATTAGCATATGGAATAAAAACATCGTGTGATATTTATTGTAAAATATTAAATGAAAAATATTATAAAATAAAAATAATAAAAAGACCAAAGAAGTCGATGAGACCGAACAATAGTTCTAAAGTCAATGATTTTATTTATGAATTTAAATTGATGTATATTTATAAGAATTGTTAAAGAAGTCTGAGATAAGATGTGAACCATAAAAGTGTTAGTTACAACCGAATAAGTTATGTTATAGATAATGAAGTATTAGAAGTGTGATGGAACGTAAAGAAAAAATAAAGATAGAAGAAAAATAAAAAATAAGAATTGAAAGTTAAAGATTATTTTGTGTCTACACAACTGCTTGTATTTATATTAATGAATCCTGAATCAAAGAAATAAAAATAGCTGTCAAAGAGCATAAGTCATGAAACAGTGTTAGTATTCGGATATACATGTTGTTGATTCAAGAGACTGATTTATATGGATTACCTATTGGGTGTTATAATGATCTGATTAAGGTTTTAAATCGTCTAATTTGAGTATATGTCCCTGATGTCTTTCGAAGACGATCTGAATCCTTTATCAAGGTTATAAAAATAAATATTCAGAAATGATATGATGGCTTATAGTTGACCCATTTAGATGATTGAATGGTAAAAAGTTTTATATTATTTACAGGATGTTATATACAGAGTCTTATTTCATATCCAGGCTTATGGTTTATCCTTTATTATGTAATTCATCTACGATAATATTACTAATGCTTATATCCAGAGCTTGTTCTATAACAAATAATATGTTAGTAGGTTGATTTGATGTTTACTTGAATCCTTATAATAATATTAACTTATTGATATTAAATATCATTTTATTGAAGTATATAGAATTTTTTCTCTTTTTTCTTCCTTTAGTTTTGTTTCTTTTATATGTTCTAAAAAGTTTATATACAAATATATCGAAACTAACATGTCATGTATAACAAGATTAATTATCATAGTTAAGGACTTGACAATACGAAATAATTGATAAGAAATAATCGTGTAAGATGTTAATAGAAATAAAAATGAAGGATGAAGTAAAATAAGTAGAAATAAAATATACAGGTAATATATATATCAATAACAAATAATAAATAACACCAACAATAATACTAATAACGTTACCAATGTAAATATTTAATAAAATTATAACTTGAATAACTGAGAATACCAATACAATTTTTCTTTTATTTTCATTTTACTTTGCTTCACCTAATTATCTTTTACATTATGGGCTATTATAATTTTTTTTAGCCAGTTAAATAATTTGTATTGCTTGTCTACATCATCATTTTGCGAGAAGAGCCAAGTTTTAACCAAGAATTAAATATACGGTGTCAAATTACTGTACATTTGTGGTGCTCCTTTAAGCTTAATCTTGATTTGACCTTTGTTATTTTTAATGTTACATCCGGGACTTGTACAATAATAAGGAAGAATATCTTGTTATAAAATAAATTTTAAGTTGCTCTTCAATTCCTTTTCTTTTACTTTCTTTAACCAGTTGATGTCCTTCGCCATCAATGCTCAATAAAATAATTTACAAGAGCAAATTTAATGCCCAGATTATAACTCTATATTTTATTCTTAGAAAAAATAAAATAGAGGTGTTTAAAAGACAGATAAGCAATATTATTGGGTGAGTCACGTGATTATTTTAAAATCGAAAAGCTTCATATATTATTTAATTAATCTCTAGGCACCAAGTGCCTTGTTAGCTCAGTTGGTAGAGCGTGAGACTTTTAATCTCAATGTCAGGGGTTCGAGCCCCCTATGAGGCGATATTTTTTTTCTTTTTTTTCTCAGCTCGCTGTCTTTTAGACGTCGTTGCTTTTGCTTGGAACAAAGATTTGATTTTGTTTAATAATTAATGGGTGATATAAGATACCCTGTGAAAGCAGTAAAACAAAGGGAAAGAAGAGTGTAAGCAAGACAACTGTAGTAACGTAGCCAATCCTTAAGGCACCACCATCGGCTGGGAATTGCTGTTTTCGCTCAATTTGGTTTTTGACCTTGATGCGTCTACTCAATTATTGTAAATGTTATTGAAAAAAAAAAAAAAAAAAAAAAAAAAAAAAAAGACTTTATTAGACATATTATCTCCCAACACAATGACGATGACATGCTTGATAAAACTTTTGTCTAAAGGGTGTTCCTTTCAAGGAGCTTGAGACTAAGTTTCGTGATCTTTGTGAAAACCATACTAAAGTTTTCTATTAAATTTCAAATAGGTGAATAATTTAAAATCAAATAAAAACTTGCTTTTTTTTTATTGTTTGTATAAAGAAATAGATGTGCACATGTTCATATGATGTTATATATATAACTCTTTCCTTATAATAGACTTTATTGCAATAAACATATATAATTATAAATAAGTGAAAATTAATCTCTTTTTTTTTGGTGGGGGAGGGGTATATCTTAATGATGATAATAAATAATAATTCAGATATAAATTAAGCAAAATCTTCAGGCTTAGGCATATTACACAAAAGAGCCTCCAATGCTTTCCAAGTCTCAACTGTTCTACGAGAATATTGAAGTTGATCATGCACAAAATTTTGATAAAGTAAGGATACAAAAGCTTGTTGTTTGTGTAAATAAGATAATTCACTTGCAAGGCAGTATTTAATATAGATATCTCTTCTTTGTTGGTATATCATTTTTTCGGTATCCTATATAGAATAAGTAATTATTTTATATGTATACTTGTATTTTTTTTTTAAAAAACTTCTTACGGCTTTAATAATTGCATCTAATCTTTCTACTTCAGATTCTAAACCTGGTACACCACGATTCTGATTCACTTTAACAGTATTTGCAGAAATTTTACGATATAGAATGTTGATTTGATTTGATTCTAGATTAGGTTTTCTATTATTTAGCATTTCCAAGAATGCTATACAAATATCTCGATGTCTTTTAAGACTTTCGAGGATGCCTTCAACCGTAGAGGTAATTTCGGCTTCAATAATCATACTGCTTTGATTTAAATAACTACCAATATTTTCATAACCACGTGTTACTTGCCCACAAGCTCGACAATCCGTTGCAAAGCATTTAGCCTCTATATCTCTCAGCTCTCTATTTTAATATATATATATAGAAGCAGAGAGAGGAAAAAAAAAAAGCATTAAAGACCACCAGAATAGAATTGATCTAGTGTAACCTACTTTAAATTTTCTGTATATTTCTTCATTTCTATTGCTCTACTGTCATTTAATTGAACGATTTTTTCTATAATAGAACATAGTATATCATATTTTTCTATAGATTTAGATAACCTTGTATGAATTTGCTCAATACGTATGTTTAAATCTTTTGGTATAAATGCTTCAAGGTCTTTAGTTTGAGGATTGACACGTACAAATTCTTCGTTTACATTAGGCGATTTTGCTTTTCTCCAAGCTAAGAATTCCTAATGATATATAATGCACAAATTCAATATTTTAAAAAAAAATAAAATAAAAATAAAATAAAATAGTTAGTATTATGTGTATTATTTACCGTTTGCTCTGTTAAAAATGTGACCACTTCTTCATCATTTCGTAGTACTGGATGCCGTATAACACAATTTATAAATCTTGATAAACCCTGACATCGTTTTTTAAGAAAGATTTGATCCTCTTCATATTAATTTTTTTTGTTAAGTATTATTTATTATATTATCGAGGATTTATTTGTGTGACTTACTTCCTGAAATCTTTTTCGGTGGGAGATTTGGGATAACTCTGAAGGGATATCTTTTTAATAATATTTGCCAGAACCAGTAAAAATCACTATATCGACGCCTTACAGATGTTTGACGCTGATTACTATGAACCCAATAATAAACATGAGTAAATAAAAAGCCTTCTGTTTCTGCAATGGAAACAGTAATTTGATCAAGATCCGAAAACCATTGATAACTTTCAGTGGATGCCTTCACAAGTGCTTGTGTAGATGCTTTGTCTGTAACAAGATCGACACTCATCACTCTGCTTGGTGTAAATGTAATGTCTACTGTTGCTGTAGCGGATACATCATTTTTAGATAATGACTGTTCGTTGACATTGCTTTTATTCATATTATCAGAAGAGTCATTATTATTCATGTTTTCATACGTTGTAGGAAACATATTTCCATTTGGAGGAGTAGATGAGGTTCTCCATGGATCAACGTCGTAGCTTTGTTGTTTTGTTGATTTACTAGCCGTAATTGGATTTGTACGTTTGATGAAAACATGATCAAGATTAAGTAATGAAGGAATTGGTAAGTCTGTTATATAAATATATATATATATACACATATAAAGAATTAAGAATTTAATACCATAAAAAAAAAGGGGAAGCAGAGAGATGAAAGCTTACCATTACGATGTTGATATACTTTATATAAAGATAATTCTAGAAATATATGATTTATTAAAAGAGAGAAAAAGGAAGATAGACATTTATATATGAATTCTTTTGTTTACCCATATTTTTTTGAGCAAGTCCTAATAATGCTAAAGCTGTATTAAATTCATTTCTTGTAATATAAATTGCATTTGAAGGTACAATCAAAGCGGAAATCTAATTATATAAAGATATATGAACAGTATTAAATATTTATACCATTTGATTTTAATTACCTACTTGTTCAAATATTCGTGGTCCAAGTCCTCCTAAACCTATAATTATTTCTAAGGCTTCAATACTCACTCGATCTCCAACAGGCCCTGCACGTATATAGGCTGTGTCAAATATTTCTGGCAAATCGACCCCGACTAATAATAAGTTTTGAAAAAAAAAGTATATTAATAACATATAAAATAAACGAAGAAAGTATAAATAAGGCTTAAGAGAAACCACCATATATATCCTTATGAAAGAATAAATAAAAAAAAAATTTTTTTAAATGTACCTAATGCATTATTAGCAGTGATATCCTCAGTAATTAAATTGTTCTCCAGTATTTGTGAATGTCCCAGAGATTGTCTAAGCGCATCTACTGATTCAAAGCCTGAGGCGCTCCAGGGGTCTTCTTCTTCTACTGCAAATGAGATGTTTCTTAATTCGGGAAGAAAATAATTACTACTAGGTTGAAGAAATGATGGATTCGCTAAATCATCAGTCATTGACATTTATTATTGAATATTAAAATAAGTATATAAATATATATGAAAAAAAAAAAAAAAGATAGAGAACAAAATAATAATAAAAAGATTGGATGACGTTGATATTTTATTTTTATTTTTATTTTTATTTTATTTTTACACACTACTTTTTTTTTTTCTAGGTACGAATAAACTCTATCATTAATTCGCAGTGTTCAGTGTGAGGAAATAAGTCTACAGATACTGCTTTCGAAGGCTTAAAAGGTGATCCTTGATATTTTTTTGAAGTCGGTCGACATAAACTAAAATTTAAAAATGCATATTTAATGATATATCAAAGATAATATGGTATTATTACCCAATAAAATTCTGCATGGCTTGTTTAGCATCACAGCTAATAAAAATTACTTTTTGAATGGCTAAAGTTTCTCTAATTGCACGAATAACAGAACTATGAACACCGCTTCGAGGAGGATCCAAGATGGCAATAACTTCTTCATGCTTTTCTTTATTGGTTACAATATCTAATCTGTCTTCTACTTTACCAGTATAAAACTGAATATTTGACACATCTATAAATCAATGATAAATACAGTAATAAACTTAAATAATAAAAATATTACTATTCATCAATGCGTTTGCTTTTGCATCCACAATGGCTTCAGGTACCATTTCAATACCAATTACTTGATCAACAGATTTTGCCATAGTAATACCAATCGTGCCTGTGCCACAACAGAGGTCAAGTAAAGTTGTCTTTTTTTCTTTATTAGGTTGATAACACCATTCTGCACATTTAGCATATAAAAGTTCTGTTACTGGTGTATTGACTTGAAAAAATGAATTATATGAAATTTGAAATCGATGACCAAGAAGCTCCTCATAAACGTATCCGTCACCTGTTAGGATTTCAGTTTTGCCCTTATCTGTAATTCCATTCGAGTTACCATTCCAGATTTGAAGCATTAATGTATTCTTTGTATTTTCCTCTCCTTTTGAAAAGAAATGACTCCAATAATTTATTAAATTCTTCTTTTCTTGTACTAGTTGCTCTTCAGTTAGACTTTCTGCATTGATTTGTATCAATACCATCACTAATTATGTATGCATATATATATATATCATTTAACAGTTAGCAGAATTTATTTCTAACGTATAATAAACAAATACATACCATCACCTGTTCTTTGAGTTCTTGTCATCATAGTCCTCCATACACCCCTCTTTTTTACTCTATCATATACCTCATATTCAGACTGTCGTACATATTCCTATATAATCTGCATAAGTATAAAGTTTGAACACTTCTTTTCCTATATATACCTCCATCATCTTTGCAATTTCTTTTGCTTTTTTCGACACATGTAGACACTCATTTGGACTTGAAACAGTTGTTATACCATCTTTATATAATCCTAATACAAATCCAACAGTTTCGTTACCTTCCAAGTTTTTACCGATTGAAAATTCACATTTTGTTCTATACTCATCAATAGAGGGAGAGTGTATGATATCGAATACTTCACATTGCATATCTTCTCTATGTATATTTTAGAATAACACGTTAATTCATAAAACAAGTATAAGAATGAACGGAGGTCAATTATTACATACAATGTCTTTGTCCAAGCTATTTGCTGTTTTCCTACATCACTTATATCTGGTAAAGAATTTAACTTTTTTCGAAGTTTATTTAAATATCGTGCACCTAATTTATGCTTTTTCGCAATTTGATCCTCATAGGCTATTTTATGTAAAGGAGTGACTTGATCTGCTAACCTTTCAGCGATAGGTCTATCATCTTTTTCTATTTCCGATAATCCTCTTTGCTGTTGCTCTTTGGATGGATGAAGAAGCAATGTAGAAGAAGATGATTTTTCAGGAACTTTTGAATACTCTGCAGATAGATTTCTTTTTTTAAATTCAGCTCCATGTAATTTAAATACAGCAGAACGAGCAGCTTCTTCTGTCTGATAAGAAGAAGATTTGTTGTCAGTTATTTAATTATCTTTTTTTTTTTTTTTTTTTTTTTTTTTTTTTTTTTTATAATTCCTTTATAATAATAATAATATGAATACCTCAAAATTAAGATAAGCATAATCCCATTTTGGCGCCTTTTTGTATTTATGAATACCAAAACTTTGAAAAAAAATTTTAATCGCTCCAAGCTCATGAGTTGGTAAATTAGTTATTTTGACTCGATGTACAAAATCATTATTTAATTCTACTGATGAGCTTAACTTGGCTGATCTTGACTTGATGGTGGTGGGTAATCTCAAAGTGGACTCTATATAATGTAACAAGAATTTTATTTTTTTATAATTAGAAAAGAAAAGAAAAGAAAAAACAAAAAGAAGGAGGAGGATGGTTGTGGTTAACAAAGATTCTCTTACGTTTGATTGAATAACGTGATAACAAATGATACATGATAGACAAAAAGGATAAACACTTTGCGTTCCTTGAAATTAATTACAATGAGTGAAAAAAGGGCAAGGGTTTGACAACAATATTCCTATTTAATAAATGTAGACTCCGATCCACATCACATATTGTTACTGACAATGCGACACATTTGTTAGTAAAAGAAAAAGAAAAAAAAAAAAAGAGAAGCCATAGTTGTTTATTATTGTAATTGTTCTTTTCTAACGTATAAAGAGTGATAATGAACTTGGTTAATCATTATCTATTTATTCTTTTATTTATTTTTTACAATGTATATATATATATATAAGCACTTTAAAGGAATAGATTTTTGTTTATTATTATTATTATTATAAAAATGGCTATGTCAGAGAAAAATAAACAGCTTGCAACCGTCATTGGTACATTTACTGTAATTGTTTTAATTGCTGTTGGAATCACTATGGCAGTTGTCGGTACATCCCCTCATTACAAATATTTGATAGAAAAGAGGTCTTTAAACGATACCGACACACTCGATAAAGGAACATCGTCACACTCTAACATCTCTTCTTATGTCGAAAATAATTCAACAATAGATTCATAAAAAAAAGAATTCATTTATATATTGGTTGAAATAAAAGCGTTTTATAATTTCTTAATATTTATACATAAATCTTGTTACCTTTTTATAAAGTGATTAAAGTTTGAAAAAAAAGAAAAAATGCATAAAAAGCAGCTATGTCAAAATCAGTAATGATGACAAGATACAACAATTAATAATTTCTATAAAAAGAAAATTAACAAGTATTTCAATTTATTAAAAACCTGTTTTTTTTTAATAATTAAAAATTGTTAGTCACATGTGTATTATATGTTAGTTTGTCATTAAAGGGGATGAATACTATTATATCCTAGAGACAAATAAAATAAACCCCTGCTCTTGCATAGTAAAAGACAGATCGGCCAAACGGGATCCTCTTTAACAAAAATTAAGTTAAGCTTATTTGTTTTATTTTTTTCTTCGAGTCGAAAGGATATATATATAAATATCTACTCTGGCTGTGAGGGCAAACAAGGTAAGTATAGACAATAGATCCATCTACATTCATTAATGATCATCTTTTGCTGTACAAGTAGTAAACGATTTTTCTTTTTCAAATAGTATCCCAAAGTAGAGACTTGCTCTTCTAACAGTATTTACTTGATTGTGTTCTACTTTAGCATTTGGCCATAATAATCGAGGAATATCTTTTATAGTTGCACATCCTAGATAAAAGAAGAATGAACAATGAAAGTGAATTATATTATAGTACGCGCCATTTGTGTTCATTAAGTTCAAAGTGAAATTACTTTAATAATATCGATTATGTAATAATATGTATTTACATTAATTTGTTGACAGGTCTTTATATATAACACGTGAGTAAGCATGTTTTATTATCATTGCAAATTAATATAACATCCGCTCTTCTTATTGGTTAAAATGAATGAAAAAAACCAATATAACTTTAATTTTTGTTGTAATATTCTCCTTTTAATCAAAATGTCTATTATTAATAAGTAGATTTAATTATTTTTTATAATATAAAGTGACTAGTAACCATATCTCTCACTTTTCCCCTTCTCTTTTTCTTATTGAAAATTACAAAGGTAAAAAAAAAAAATATTGTTTCGTCTTAGTTTTTTTTCAATCATTTTCTTGCTAATTTGTAAAGGAAAATCATAAAGAAATAGTCAATTTTCAATAACAAGAAATTCTTTAGTAAATAATCTTATTACTGTCAATAAATACTTTTTTTTTTCTTGTTACTAATCTCTATTACTGCAAATAAACATTTTCCAATGTTGTTGTTAATATTCATCATGTGTATTTTAACCCTATTCAAACTTTAGCTCTCAGATTTTATTGATATAAATTTAGTTTTGTTACACGTTAATAATAAATGTGATATTATAAAAATATCTTTGTTTTAAAAAAAAAAAAAGAAATTTTGCAGAAAGAAAATTAAATGAATTTTGAATTTTATTAATCATATGAAAGGGAAACTTGTTCTTGTCTCTTTAATTACTTTATTTAGAAGGAAAAAATAATAGTTTGTCTTTAAATATTAAAAGGAGAAAGACAAAAAAAAAAAAAAAAAACAAAAAAAGTATTTATTACAATATAATTTTAATTTCTTTTAAGCGGAGTAAATGTTCTCTGTGTAACATTCTTTAGATTTAAATCACACTTTTCATTTTATTCATGTTCTCTCTTTTCTTTTATTTATGCTTCTTTAACGTTTTTTTTTTATTATCTTTTTGTACATATATAATTAATATTAATTATTTTCTCTTCCTCTTTCCCTTTCTCTTTCTTTTTCTTTTTCCCTTTCTCTCTCTTTTCTATTCTATTCTAATTTGTTTAATATATATACACATATAATAGATATATATATATACATACATACATATACATATACGCCCTCTTTCTTTCTATTTTTTTTTAATCATATAATTCTTAAAATAATTAATTACCATGGCAACAACAACAGTTCAACGTAATAGTATCATGTTATCACAACAAAAGAAATTACAAACAGAACAGAATGATGAAGATATTGTATTAGCAAATTATTTATCTTCTTCTCTAAGATTTGACCAGGTAAATTAAATTAACTCCCTTACTTTTTTTTTCTTGTCTCCTTTTCTTGTCTCCTTTTCCATTTATTTTTTTTCTTATATATACCCTTTCCACATCCTTTTTTTTTTCGCGCCTAATTGAAAAAAAAAGGTGGTACGGATAATCTATATCTGGTTAATAAGCTATTTTTAATTTTTTTTATGCATTTTTTTTTTTTTTTTTTTTTTTTTTTTTTTATATTGGATTATTCAAGCAATAAACTTAAATCTTATTTTTAAATATTTATTAGTCACAACAAAGACTTTGGAATTTTACGACACATTATAATACTACTAATACTAATACTAATAATATTAATAATACCACTTACTATATCCCACAACAACAACAACCAATAAGACCTTATCAACAACGTACTCGTATATCAAATAATTCTACATTTAATTATAATTATCAACCACAACCACCAATTCAAGTACAAAAGTCAATATCGACACCTAATATATCACAGCAACGACGTTCTTCAACAAGTAGTCAACATACTCAAAGGAAAAGACACACGTCCTCTTCTTTAATACAGTCTCCTTCTTCTTCTTCAGAAGCCTCCTCTAAAGACATGAATAATACAATACAGACTGAACGTCGTCCCTCAATTTCGTCTATTCAATCTGAAGTATCTATAAATACAAAATCATCTATTTCGAAAAGAATACGTAAAGTCTTTAGCATGAACAACCTTAAAGGATCCTCTTCAAGTACCGATCTAGCTTCCTTAGCAGATAAAAATGACTCAAATTCATCTGTGTCTTCTTCTATGGTAGGATCACCTTTATCTACTTGTTCCTTTGCTGCAGGAGATGAGAAGAAGAAATCGAAATCTTCTTTTAAAAGACGATCTATTGCTTCTCTATCTAATCTATTTCATAAAACTTCTTCTTCTATTGCAGAAGAAGTAGATGAAACTAGTAATTATGAGACAGTTCAACAAAAAAATGTAGCAACAATATCTAGTAATAATAGTAGTAGTACTGCTGCTGCTGCTACGACTTCTTCTTCACAACAAATGGATGATAGACGCCATTCAACTGGTGACTTGCGTCAATTGGTAAAAGATAAAAAGAAAGAAAAGAGACCTACATTAAAAGTCGATACATCCAAGCCAACTCATGGAACAGCTTCATTACCCAATGTAAGAAAAGGTGGTTTAAAAGGTAATATATTTATTTATTTATCTTAATTCATTCTAATATTTTCATCATGTATCATAGTACGCTCTTCTACATCCTCTTGGAACACTAACACTAATATGAATAGTGTTGCCCCTGATTCACCCAATTCTATCATTTCATCACGTTCTTCATTCACTCGTCTCCCACCGCCACCTCCTCAACAGCGTAATTTTATTCAATTACCAGAACCAGGTCTACCATCACCTACATCCTCTGTTACCTCATCCATTAAACAGAACGAAGAAGATAATCATAATTATCATCATCATCCTCATCATTATACAAAACCTTCTGTTGGATTTCATTATGGATCAGGACTTCATCATGGTTCTCCAAGATTAAAGCCTGCTTCTTCATCTGATAGCTCACTTATCATCACAACTGGAAGAAGGATTCAATTTTGTAGTACAATTCAAGTTCATGAAACCTTCTCTTCAGGTGATTACGATCGTCGTTGTGATACCAATGCAACATGTCAAAAGCTAACCCCTATGATGGCTATGAAAATCAAACAAGAATTAAATGAATATAAATTATCTGAAATGGAAGTTCATGTAGAAAGTAGACAATACACACACTTCTTTTTATAATCAATTAAATGCAAGTCGTATATCCAATCATGCATTTTTATAACTTATTAGAAGAAAGAAAGAAAGAAAGAAAGAAAAAAAAAAAAGGGAAGATGTACTTGTATTAAAAGGGATATAATGAAATAAAGAGCTGACTTGAAGATGTGTTTTTTTTTCTTTATTCCCCTTCATTTCATTGTCCTAAATGTGAATACAATCTTTAAATAGATATTTTTTTTTTTTAAAATGGCACTGGCTGCTTTTTAAGTACACAGTAATCTTTAGTACATACAATATAGTTGCTTCTTACTTATGACTACCTACAAGCTGATCATTCAATCTTTAAAGAGTAATGAATGATAAATAAAATAGGAAGAAAGGGAGGGAGGGAGGGATATCTCCTTGATTTTTATCATTTTATTATTTATATATAATAGACAAAGAGTACATGGTAAATAATAATAATAATAATAAAAACATTCTATAATTCCAAGTTCTTTGTGAGTTGACTTCATACTACTCGGAAATATTTATATTCTTGAGAGCTGTATTTCTCTATAATAATAAACAAAGAATGAATACACGAGCTTCGGCAATATTTGCTATGGCTTGATTCAAATTAATCATTGGATTCCACTCATATCTGTCATAAGATGACTTGTTTAATTTCTTGAAAACGAATAGGTCTTTACACTCTTTTCATTCTGAATATTCATTAGAAACACTACATACTACACACAAAGTCAAAACATGGTCATAGGAAGAAAAAAAAAAAAAGATGGGTAGAGGAGGAGTCTTTAGTGCAACTTTTGAAATAATCAAATTTACTCTTTCACATTTGTATCGTATTGAGTTTATCAAAGCTTCCTTATTCAAGTCATTCTGTGTACAAGGAAGAAGAAAAGAAAAAATTAGATAGTTTAGGGGAATAAGTGAGTCTATGTTTTGAAGGCCTATTATTAAAAGGTATCTCTTTATCATAAAGCTTGATCTTCAAGATAATATTAGATAGAGTTTCAATATAAAGCCCCCCCCTTTTTTTTTTTCCTTCTAGATTAAAATCGTATATAATTTAAATAATAACAGTAACTTTATATATAAAATAGAATTGTATACCTTTTGTGGCTATTCCTATAAATTTTGAAATCTTGAACATTTTTTTTTTTAAATTTAAATCAGTCACAGAATAAAAAAAAAAAAAAAGCCAGGCCCCACACATGCCCCGCCCAAACCCCTCCCACATACTGAAAGAATAGTAGTATCATGAAGACCTTCCATTTCTTTCTCCTCCCCCCACTTCTTTTTTTTTATTTTACGTTTTATTTTGTCAATAAGAAAATAATAAAAAAAAAATAACTTATGTTTTCTACTGTTGGTAAACGTTCCTTTCAAATAGTTCGCTGTATTTCAAAGTATAATGTGAGTACACCATGTTCCATGTATGTATAAACTAATTCAAAATTGAGTAGAATATACGTCAAGCTTCAACAAAGACATCAGGTCATACAGCATATGAGGAAGCACTTAAATTGATTGCATTAGATAAAAAGGAAAGATTAAACATGTTAGAACGTCTGGAGAAGGAAATCACTCGAGCTGCTAAAAGTAATAATCATTCTTCTTCTTCTTCTTCATACATGTATACTAATTAATCCCTTCTTTTCTCCTTTTCAGCTGCTACTCCAGCGCAATTAAAAGCGCTTGATGCATTAAAGTTTGATTTACAAGTAAAATCTGAATTAAATGAACCTGAAGTACAGAAAAAATTCAAACTTGGAGACAGTAAATACAGATATATATAAGAGTTTGACATGTGTTTAATGCTTTGTTATATTTAACCCTATTATCTAGTTGACATGTTAAAACCTGTATATCGTTATATGCGTCAGAGAGAATTTGAAAAGGTATCAAAAAGTAAATTATTGGAGCGTTTATCACAGATGAATGTCATTCCCGATCTTTTACCAACTGGTTTGAATCCTACCATTGATGTTGCTGTCAAATTACTACCTGACGGTCAACAAGTTGAACCTGGAGTATTTTTAAAGCCAGAGCAGGTATAATATGTATATATATGAGTTTAAATAGACCAACAAAATTAAAAAAAAAATTGTATTAGAGTGTTCAATGTCCAGAAATTGAAATTACAAACTTTCATGTCGAACAACGATTATATACATTAATGTTGGTAGATCCAGGTATATATTTATATATGCTTATAAAGGAATATGGTTTAATTATTTTTATTCCTTAGATTCACCTGATGTTGAAAATAAAACATATCAACAATATTGTCATTGGTTATTGTAAGCGTCTTTGTTACATATATAGATAGATATCATATCTAGTCACTAATAAACATAGCAAATAGATCCAATGTGCCTTTATCAACTACGTCAACTATTATAAAAGGAGGTGATTCAATTTTGGATTATATTCCACCTCATCCTCAAAAAGGTACAAAATATCATCGTTATACTCTAATTGTTTGCGAACAGCCAAATGAAGGCCAAGAGAAGGTAGATATAAAGGTCAACAGTCGAGATCATTTTGATGTAAAAGGTTTGGTGCAGTCTTATGCTTTAAAGACCACAGGAGCTACTTTCTTCCGTCAAGTATGGGATGAACAAGTTTCCAAAATCTATAATGAAATTCTTAAGCAAAATGAACCTATTTATGGCAAACCACCTAAAGTAGAGCGCTATATTCAAAGAACTGTGTATTATTAGAAATAAAATTTTATTATATATAGTAGACTTTATAATACACGCCACCCCTTGTCAAAAAAAAAAAAAATGCATTATTTTATTTTATTTTAGTGTATTTTTTTTTCTTTTTTTTTCTTTTTTTTTTTCTTTTTTATTTGTCTTTCATCAAATGGTATTATCGATTTTAGTAAAAAGGCAACAAAGGGCCTTAAGAGACTGGAAGGTATTGAAAGCGCTTTATCAAAAAAGATGGAATCATACAACAATTACAAACGATGATCCCATTCATAAAGTTGATTTGAGGGTTGGAAAGATTATTGACATCAAGCCTCATTCAGGGGCAGATCATCTTTATATTGAACAAGGTATTATTCATAGATAGATATACACGTAACTATCATTCACGATATTCCCTTTTTATTGTAATATCAAGTGGATTTAAAGGTCGAGTCAAGTGATCCTCGTACTATTGTAAGTGGACTTGCCCCTTATTTGTCAATGGATTCACTTTTGGTAAAAGAAGCATTAAAAAATCGTATTTTGAAATAATAATAATACCTTTTTTTTTTTTTTTTTTTTTTTTTTTTTTTTTGTTAATACATATAGAATCAATATGTTATTGTAGTGAGTAATATGAAGCCAAGTAAATTTAGAGGCGTTTTATCACAAGGCATGTTATTAGCTGCTTCATTAACCAATGACGATCAAACATTAGTAAGATTATTATCACCATCATCATCTTCTTCTTCTAAAGATCATTTAGTGGGTGAAAGGATTCAGCTAGAAGGAATCCAATGGGAGGAGGAGAATAAGCCGGATATTGTACTAAAGCCCAAACAAAAAATATTCGAGCAAGTGGCTCTCTACTTGAAGACAAATAAAGATGGTATTGCAACTTACAAAGACATACCATTAATGACTTCTGCAGGTCCTATTATTTGTGAACTGAAAAACGCAACTATTTCATAATAAATAGAATACACATATTATTATTTTTATTTTTATTTTTTTTTTTTTAAACAGTAGGGAAATTTCTTGTATTTAATAAAACTGCTTTTAGACTACGAATATCACTCTTTAATCCAGCAACAGCAGAAGAATCAGAAGGATAGGTATTTGTACGTAAATAAGAGGTAGAATAGTATGGATAGTCTGAATAAGATGTAGAGGTCATTAAAGCGTCTTTGAAATAGGCTAACTCGGAACGAAAATCCTTGTAAATTTTTGTCTTTAACGAATTTGAAAGATATTCTTGAGACTTTTCTGCAAGTTTGCTAATTTTATCAATGAATTCAGCTTCATGCTTCATCAAGGCATCTGTAACTGTCTTTTCTTCTCCTTGATCAATGAGTGCATCTAGATCATCATTTTGTAAATGATAATTCTTTAGTGACTTGAGTAATCTTTCAGAAACTTCTTTATGTTGATTATATCGAATACGTTGGTATTCTGCAATACGATTGAAAATGGGTGAAATAAAATGCTACATAAAAAAAAATAAAAATAAAAATAAAAAAAGAAGGAGTTATATATACATTTATATTATTAGTGTATGTGTATACTAAAGTTTACCTTTAAAAGGCCTATCATACTTGCTGTTAACCCTACAGCGCCCATACCTAAAATAACTGACAATGCAAATACTTTTTCAGCGGGTAGTGAAGGTTGTGGTGGTTGAGGATAATATAAAATTTGAGTAGTAGGAATAAGCGATGGTGTATAATTTCTCAACGGAATGGCTGGTGCAATAGTATTTATAGTAGATATCTAAAAAAAAAATATGTATACATATTATTATTTGTATATACACACACATATATATATATATAAATAATAACAATTACATTAGCAATAGACTGATCACCTACTCTTTTAAATGCTTCATCAATCTCGGCTTGATTCAAACCCTTTTTTTGTAAAAAGGCCATCTTTTTCTCTTTATCGGCTGATCGTACATTAGCTGAAGAAAGAAAAGAGACGGCCTGTTTAATCAAGTCTTCTCTTAGTCCATCAGATGGGAGAGTAGTTGCTGTAGGTGTAGGAATACTATTATTAGTTGGTGATTTTGTGGAATCTAGAGATGATGAAATAGTTGTTTGAGCATCGGAGGAATTATCCTGTGTTGTCTGACTAGTTGGAGGGTTATTTGTAGTAGAAGATGACGATGAATTGGACATTATTAAAACGAAATACTAATAATAATAATAATATGGGGTAATAACAAATAAAAAAAAAAAAAAAAAAAAAAAAAAAAAAAAAAAAAAAATTAAATTTTCACATGCTGACTAAATTTTTGAGTACATTAAATTCGGAGGCTAAATATTCATATTATACTTTTATAATTAAAAGTTATGTAATCAAACCTGAAGAGCAGCATAAGAAAGGTGAATATACCTATTTAGAAGCATAAAGAGAAAAAAAAAGTTATCTATATATTAGGGTTATTGAATGGTTAGAGGCAATCCTGATATTTGCCATATGATAACTATGAAAAGCCCCTAAATGTATCCAAAGACGAATTAATAGCATCTAAAATTGTTAATCCCCTTGATTTCTACTTTGATGAGGAAGTCAAAAAATCGATAGACACTCGATGTTATAAAGTAAATGAAAAGATAAATTTATTATGTAGTCATAATTAACTAGTACCAAAGCTAAAAATAATTTTTTTTTAACAAGGAGAGAAGTATCTGCTGAACCTTTTATACTTGTACATTTGTATGAAAGAAAATAGTCTTAAAAAAAAAAGAGTCAAGTTCTGAATCTTTATGAGGATGTACATCGAAATACTTCATAACATATTACTTGCGCTGCCATTAGCTTAGAACTACCCGCTTGAGGATATGAGCATGACCATTGCTAATAGGCAAAGTACATGATGAAAAAGGAAGAAGAAGAAGAGATTCATTCCAAATCTGGCAGTCATACGAATACCGTTATTACTAAAAGGCATACTCATTTTTTATTGTCATTTAATGCTATTAACACTCAATACTGAAAGATAGGGCTATAGGCATAAACAATCGAGGTGGGACGATTAACTTTGGACTTACTTGATAATTGTATCAGACAACGTAGTTAACAAAAGTCGCTGTTAAAAATATCAATCTATTTTGATACAGCTGTCATTGACAATAAGAACAATCGTTAGACTTTGTATATTGGTTATGAATTTTGATGTCAAGCACGCTGTTGTCTGTTTGTGTTGTGACTATAGTAGTTGTTGAGAAAATTGTCCTATTGAAAGAATGAATCCTTTCGCAATAAAAAATAAAATAAAATTCATCGAAAGGGTGCATCATAAGCAGGCTTTAAGAGAAAAGAAGGCATAGACCCTACAAACTTACAATATGAGCATGTGTTTGTATAATTGCAGCGCAAAAAAAAAAAAAAAAGCATATTTGATCGTCAAGGGGATAACGTTTGAGATGAGAATTGTTAGTTCCTATGAATGATAATTTGTGACCAAGTATATACAGCAGAGTGCAGAAAGGACACATATGGATGACGCTTGATTGAACTATTCTCAATATATATATATATATTTAGTTCTTTCTCATCAACTTTTCATTTATTTAAATACTAAGCAGGAAGAATAACTGTTAACGTGGAAGATTTGAAGATAAAGTTCAATGATTGTTTTCCAGTATAGAATTCAACAGTAAAAATAAATCCATGTGTAACCAAGCTGTCATAAAGTTTGAAAGAGTCCAATCATAACGTGAATGTGTCCCGCCCATTGAATGGTTAAGATAAAGTATCATCTGCTGAATGTATAGATATATGATATTAAAGTATTAATGAATTATACTTGCAAAGAAGCAAATTACTCTTAGTGTAAATGTATTCATTGCTTTTTTCAATTAAACAAAGGGAAAAAAAAAAGGCGTAAAGGTTCTAACCTTTTGGAAATTGTGACCGAGCGGGAAAAATAAAGGATTAATAATATAATTATTTTTTTCCCCGTTTCTGTATCTACTCAAATAAATCAGTAAAGAAAACTACAACATATAGACTTTTCTATTTTACTCTGATAGTCTTTCAATCAAGAATTAAGTTTTTAAAAACTGCCAATTGATATATTAAAATCGGTTTTTTTTTTTTTTTTTTTTTTTTTTTTTTTTTTTTTTTTTAAAAAAAAAAAGACGCTGGTTTGTTTTGCAAAAGTGCAAATTAGTATTAGAAGCATTGTAATATTAGATAGATAAATATAGATATGTATATGTCAAAATTAATGGCATGAGTGGAAAAGTGAATAAAATACAAAAATTAACAACAACGACTTCTTTTTAAAGACCTCGATGTATCACTTGTTAAAGAAAATGAGTGGCTTTCACTCAAGTCTAATTCCAATTGAGGCACTTTGACCATTTTCGCAATATAAGCAAAAGCCTTTTCTACATTGTCTCCATTTTTAGCACTCGTCTCAAAGCAGGGAATTTGCATTTTATCACTCGAATGTGTCTCTGCCCAAGCTCTTGCTTGTCTTCTTGAAACAACTCTATCATCGATGTCTATTTTATTTCCAATAATTAATAATGGGAAGTTTTTTGCTTCTTCTGCTGGTAGTGATGACTGCTTTAAAAAGTCTTCTCTCCAACGTTCTAAACAAGCAAAGTTAATCTCTTTAACCACCTTCTTTCATAATCCAATACGCATACACATAATTCCTCTTTTTCTCTCTCTCCCTCTTTTTTTTTTCTTACCAAGATGCTGAAAAGATAAGAAATTATTCACATCATAAACTAAAACACATGCATCTGCTCCACGATAGTAAGCTACACCTAAAGACTGAAATCGTTCTTGACCTGCTGTATCCCAAATTTGCATCATTACTTTTTTACCATCGTCTGTTTCAACTTCTTTTGTAATAAAATCAGCTCCTTTCATGGAATTAAATGTCAGGAATGCAACAAACTCTCACTTTGATTTTCATCCTTCTATTTTTACTTTATTTTTTTTTTTTTTTACATGTGTGTATTTATACCTATAGTTGCTTTATACGCATTGGTAAAACGTTTATGAATGTACTGTATGAAATGAATAAGAATGAATATAATGGTATCATTGAAATTAATTCGAATAATTTACTTGATTACGAAGACTTGTCTTTTGAAAAAATAAAATAAAATAAAACAAATTAGAAAAAGAAAGAAAGAAAAAAAAGTATTTTAGTTGTCTATAATGATTATACCTTGCCTACACCACCATCCCCAATAAGCACAACTTTAAGAATGTCTTTATGCATAATATATATAAAAGGAAAAAAAAAAAAAAGAGTGCCTATTTATTTTATTTTATTTTATTTAATTTTATTTAATTTTTTTTTTTCTTTTAATAAAATTACAACAGGGAAAAATCATGTGATTTACATATTTCTTTTAACTGCCTCAGGAAAATGAATTGTTGTTGCCGTAGAAACTATCGAACCTTCTGGTATTACTATGGTTGTAAGGTCTGTTTCCATAATAACTGATTCACGATTGAATTCATCCTTATAGTTGTTATTTGGTGTTATCGTAGGCGGGCCAACCTCTATACAATTATTACTATCACAAGACTTTCTTAAAATCAAACGGTGATCATCCCCAATATAGAAATAGGCTAAAGGTAAGAAACAAAAGAAAAATGTACTCAATATAGCACATAGCCAAAAGAATCCCACACTGGCATATAAATAGCCTCCCATCAAAGGGCCTATACACATGCCTAATAATAATAATAATAAAAGAGACAATATAAGCATTATTGTTGTTATTATTATTATATGTATACTTATTTTTATATATTTACCAACACCATAAGCTGCGTTAAATAGTGAATAACTTCTTGCTAGTCCATCTGATGAAACAGAATTCCCATTTTCTTTATCAACAACTTTAGCAATTTCCGGAAAAACAGGAGCTTGACAACCCGCAATCGTGATCCCACCCATAATGAGTATAGGGATTAATGGCCAAAATGATCCTCTTTCCTGACTTGGGAAGCCAATCAAAAAACAAAAAGGGGTAGAGATAAGTAAGGAAACAAGTGCAACAATCTTAGTTCCATATTGGTCACATAACCAGCCACAAATAGCATTTGCAATAATAGAGGGTATCATATAAGCTAATACAATTAAACTACAACCAGCCGCATTAAATTGCCATTCTTCTGCTAAGCGCATTGATAACGTAGGCTAAAGAAAAAATAAAATAGATTTTTTTTTTCAAATAATAATAATGAAAAAGATCAGTTAAAGAAATATTATATGTATCTACGCATATATATATTTTACTTCAAACGAGCTCATAACAGTCGCTACTATAATAGTCAAAGCTAGAGAAACAATCAATCTTGGTTGTTTTAAGAGCTGGAGCCATGTTATAGATTTTTTTGGTAGTTCATTTTCGACAGTTTTGCTAACATCATCATGACTTGACTCAAACCATTCCTTAGGTGAACTTGAACGTTCAATAATAATTAAACGCATAATAAGATCAAGGCCGCTAAGAATCATAGATGCAATAAAGGGTGCTTCATAACCAATTTCACTATATAATACTTTTTTATTGGTTAAATTTAAATAACATCCATTTATAGTATACACTTACATCCTAAATGGATGTAAAATGAGATATTTATGTTAGTTAGCTATACAATGCATGATATATATATGAAACATCAAACGCGTATATACCTCCAGCTGGTAATCCTACCATCATGCCTAATGGATAAAAGCCAATAAGTTTACCCATTTGTGTTCCTAGTTGTTCTCTAGGCCAGTTATCCGCTATAAGACATAAACACATTGTCCAAACACAAGCATTAGATATGCCTTGTAAAATACGAGCCACTAGTAACATCATGTAGGATGTACTCAACATAAATAATACATTGGCAGCTATTGATGCGGTTGTACCTAATAGCATAGGTAATCTTCGTTGTTTTATTCGATCACCTAACCATCCAAATATAGGTGACCCAACTAAATAATAATAATAATAATAAAAGAAGTTAAAAGACATATGTGCGTGCGTGTGTTTTAAAAGAAAACAAATTATCTACTTAATAGTCCAACAGCATAAAGAGCAACTAGTACACCTGTATCTCGTGAAGTCATTTCTATATTTTCTGTAATAGCACTTGATTTTGAATGATCTATCCATTCTTTATCCAAGTTCCTTATACGAGCAACAATGAACGGTGATAAAGGAAACAAAATTGAGTGTACAAATGTCTAATAACATGAATAATACAATAAATATAAAATGAGAATCTTAGATTTTATATATAATATATATATATATATATCACAATACGCTAGTAAATAATCCAATTGCAGCTGTTGAAAATACAAAAATATTGCTTGATCGAAATTCGAATAAAAAAGGCTTTGTTTTATTATTAGATGGCATGTGTGATTTTATTTCTATGTCAGTATCAACAGACATAGCGATACGCGAACGAAATAGTTTCATTATTACACTACAGTGAAGAAAGAAAAAAGAATAGTGTAAATTTAGTTTGGATATATTTTATATGTTTTTTATAACTTTTTTTTTTATAAATATACATGTATAAATGTAAAACTGAAAGGGGAAATGTGAGGGGGTTGGGGCAAGATATTCGATGCTTGATTTATGACATGAACATACAAGGTTTTAGGGAGAAAGAGAAGCAAAAATAATAATAATGATAATAATAATAAAAAAGAGGTAAACAAGAAAAATAAAGGAGGGGAAGGGGGAAAAAAGAGAGGACAAAAAAAAAAAAAGATTATTGTAACAAGTCTATTGTCAGTTCATAAATATAAAAGGTGACAGCATTAACAGGGAAACCTCTTAAAATGGTTGCTCCAAGTCCTCTAAAGAACACATGAGGACCTTCTAATTTGTAAGATCGAATTACACAATCTTTTATGGATGCATATGGACGATCTGGTAAAATTCTTGTATTTTCGTTATGTTGTGTTTGCTGCATTTGAAGACGAGATTTGATAACATCAATGGGATAAATGGACGTCCACGAGACTGTCCCTGCTAAACCTCCTGCTAATAAGAGTTTCCATGCATCATTATCAACCCCTGATGTATTCACTTTTAAAATTCGTTTCATGCCTTCATAAACCCAAAAATAAACCCCATAGCTTGGTGCATCTCGGATCAAAGTAATAAGGCCACCTTGATAAAAACCTATTTTAAATTATTAGATTATTAGCATGACTCTATATATATATATGTATATATAGAGGTGTATGTATTTATGTATATATAAAAGACCTTTTAAACCATTTGCAGCAAAAATTTCTTGAGTCACTTGCATAGTAGACTTTGGGGCTTTTGTCATTTGAGCTTGGATTTTAATTAACTCAGTAGGTGTTGAAAAGAAAAAGCAAGCTATACCAGCACCTGCTCCAGAAAGATAGACTTGAAATAAAGAAGGATCTTGAGATGGATACTGATGCTGAAAGAAACGAAGAATAGAGCCATAAGAAACAAATAATAAAGCGTTCAGACCTGCTAAACCAACTATAGGAGACAATACACCTTTGAACATGGAACCTAACTTTAACATAAAATTCCATTTGTATATAAAATGAATAAATTTATATTTCTATATTACGCATACCCCCTCTGTTTGAATCATAGTTTTAAATGTCTGCCATGAACTCGGCCTATCTGAGCTCATTAAAGCACCTTTAGGTGTAGTAGGCGCCTGTAAACGTGCCTAGAAATATACATATAAAGTTTTAATAATCTGCAATATTAAATTTAATTTCTTTTTTTCCATACTTTTAATACATCAAGTGGACTGCCCACGATAATTCCTGCTGCACCACCAATCCAACCTAATAAACAATTGCTTAGTATTTAATGTTACTTGTCCCTTGCTTTTCCCCCTTTTTTCTTATCTCATGAAAAATAATGATATTTACCTGCTATAAAATCATTTACACTTTCAGCTAAAAAAATGTTTTACTGAATATTAAATGCTTCTTTTTTTTCTGTTTTTTTTGTTTTTTTTTTTTTTACTTCATCTCATTTACCCATTCACTAGAAATCTTGAATTTTATTCAAAAATAAAATAAAACAATAAAAATTAACAATACAATAACTAAAGTCAGTCATCGGGAGATTAAAAGGGATTTGGTTACAGCTTTATTGTGGAGTTTTTTTTTTTTTATAAATATCTAAAACGGTCCATTTAATGGAAACTGTTTATTATTCAATATCAGTAAAAAATATATATATTTATATATTAATGAAATAACAGAATAGAGTTAATTCAATTTAACATGACTATTTTGGACTTACAAATGCTAACTATATACAACAGTAAGCTAGCGATTAATTATGAATAAACCATAATAGCTCATTTATAGAAATGTAATAGAGGTCAAAAGTCTTTTGCATACATGTATTATTTCAGTATAGGAATATTTATTTTTACTTGTATATTTTTATGGATATCTGTAAACTTATTTAAACTAGCTTCTTTGATTAAGCTATACTTAGTTATGTGATATTTGGGAGGACTCTAACATGGCCTTAACAAGCATAAAGAATACTATTACACACTTTCTGTTTAGATATTAAAGTAATAAAGAGGTTAATTCAATATTGAGTTAAAGTGAAATATCGTCTAGATAAAAGCAGATTTAAGCATAACTTGTCCTCTCACTAAAGAAAAAGTATACACAATAAAATCAGAATAGTATAGATTATACGATGGAATATTATTTCTTTATGATAGTAAGCTGCTTTACTTCTCATCGCCTATAAGAAACAAATATAAAAGTCTTTCGATCTACATTATAAACCCTTTTTTTTTTTCTAGCTTGTATCGTTATCATACACAAAATGTCTACTTATCTTGTATTATTGTGAATTTACACTATAATAGCTTATCTATTTTGTATTACATATCTTAAAAGGAAAAACAAAAATTAATGAACATACAAATAAATGGCTGAAAAAAAAGACAAATTATTTTATTTTACTCTACGAATATACTTTCACTATCTAAAATATAAGAAAAAGAAAAGGATGTAAAATTGATAACATTTTCCTATTTTACATTGTTACTTTTTATACGGAAGAAAATTAAATAATGTAACTGTGTGTATATGTGTGTGTGAGTGAGTGAGTGTGTATGCATGTATTAAATGTGGGGTAACACATATTCTTATCGATTTCATATGATTGTGACTGTAATTTACAACAACGACCTCCTTATTCTTATGAACTATAAAAAAGTAGATGTTCAAAGTTATTATTTTTTCCCTTTTCTTCTTCTTCTTCTTTATTATTACTATTTCTTCTGTAGGTAAGTCATTAAATAATACTATTTTATTCTTCTTCTTCTTCCCTGCCCTAGGAGGAAATTCTTTTTCTCATAGCTAGCACAATATGTAACGCCCTCTGAATCAACAAGACACCCTATCTTGCCCTCCTTGAATTAGGAGGACATTGTAGGGTATCTTGTTGATTCAGAGGGCGTTACATATTGTGCTAGCTATGGGTTTTTTCTAACCTCCTAGTAAAAATAAAAAATACAAGAACAAAGAAGGTGCAACGAATCCTAGCCTCCACGCGGCCACCTTTGGACTGCAGTAATTATTACTGTTGACGAATTGGGGATTCAATTTTTTATATATGAAATAAAAATGAAAATAAATAAATAAATATCTCTTTTTTTTTACGCGTTTTTTATAAATATTTTTTGTATTTCTAATTTGTCCTTAAAAATGTTGAAAATAACTTACAAGTAGCTAGCATTGGAAATAAATAAAATAAAATAGAATGAACTTTTAAATAGATAATACATTTAATTATTGAATAGACTTGTTCACTTCAACCATTGAATTAATAAGAATCCTATATATATATATATATATAAAGGAAGAAAGTTAGTTTCTTATTCAAAATTATAAATGGTGTTTGCACATCGCGAACTTATTTAAGACACACACTTTAAAGACTAAATGAGCATTTATTGCCTCCAGTATTTTTTATTTATTTATTTTTTCATAAGACATAAATTTGATATTTGCACTCTTTTTCTATATTCTTCTCAGTTTAACTTAACAATGACTGCAATAATAATTGGTATTATATATATATATGTATATAGAACGTAAAGGGATTTAACAAAAGGATAAGTCAAGTATTTCACAACACTATATATGAGTCACGCTTAAAATTGAGATATGAAAAATCAATTACTATTATGCTTATAGACAATATAATAATAATAAAAAAAAAGTCAAGAATTGGCGTTAAACTTGATGAAATGTAAAAAATTGCAACAAATGTAGTTTTATGTCAGTCTTTGGAAAAGAAAGAGCTTCTTTCAACCTACTATTATTTTTCTTTGTTTCGCTCATTACAAAAAAAAAAAAAAAATTACATTTTACTACCTCTATTTAACTCTATTCGAAGGAAGATCAATTTTATTAATATTAGTATTGTTATTTATTCATGTATGTGCAAATGAAGAGTGGCTCAGGAAGTATGTACCACTTTAATACTTCAGATTAAATGCAACTCAAATTAGAATTCTTGTAGAAGGAATATCATTTACAGTAACAATAACAATTACTACTAATGTATTTCTCCTCCCTCTTAAAGGAAGCATGTTGTATCTCATCACATCTTTTTTTATTTTTCACTAATATAAAGCCAAATGTAATTCTTATCATTATTATTCAACTGAGCCTTACATACACATATTCATGTAAAAAGGTTGTGCCTTGCCTTGTCTTTAGGACTATATTTATTAATGTATACATGTATATATACATATACATTAGCTTATTTTATTTTTTTCTTTAATAGTAATAAAATTGTATACTGTCTGTCAATACTTGCATGTTATAACATGTTCTGTACCTATACAGATTAAACGTATATATTAGATATTCAGTGATTCAATAAAATCAGGTACTATATCTACTTGATTGATGTCTCTGTAAATGATAATATATAAAAGTAGGAATCGATGATATATATATACATATACATACATATATATATTTTCAGCCACAATAGAAGAATAGATATATGTATATCAAAGGCTCTTCATATTATGTCATTTTAATCAAGCATGGCTGAATTAACATTTGCATATAGAAAACAGTTAAATGTATGCAAACAAAGCTTGTGTAATCTTATAAAATAGGTAAATGTATAAATACAGTTGCAGTCTATTCTACCTTTTTTGTTTATTTATTTACAAGCTTTCTCTTTTTCTCTTCATTTTCAATTCATTTTATACGTTTTTTTTTAAAAAAAAAGTAATTATAAGAAAAATGAATAATAAGAGTGAATCATCATCACCATGTTCTCTTTCAATCTCTATTAGTGCTAAAGAGACACAACACGTAGTTGAACCAAATCATGAGATTCAACAATTGGCCAATAAAAAAATTCCATCAACTCGAATCAATTCTGATATGAATGCATGTATTCATCAATTCTCTTTAAATGATACCACTAGTTCTAGTGAACATAAAGTGTTTACTTGTAACGACTGTGGTCAAGAATTTAACCGGGCTTATAATTTAAAATCACATAAAGCAACACATTCAGCCTCAAAATCATTTCAGGTTCCAAGAAAAAAAAAAAAAGAAAAGAAAAAAGAAAGAAAGAAAGAAAGAAAGAAAGAGAGAGAGAGAGAGAGAGAGAGAGAGTGTGTGTGTGTGTGTGTGTGTGTGTGTGTGAACATGTTTACCAGTCTAACGATGGATGTTAACTCTTTTTTTTTATATCTTTAAAATAGTGCTCAGAATGTCAGAAACAGTTCTTACGTTTACATGATTTAAAGCGACATCAAAAACTACATACAGGTGAAAAGCCATATCGTTGCTCTATATGCTATCGATCATTTAGTCGACTGGATGCATTGAAACGCCACAAAAAGGCAGAAGAAGAGAGATCCAATTGCACCATTCGAAATTATCATGTATATACCTCATCATCACCACCATCTTCGATGTTAACTCCTTCAAAATCTACTACCACTAGCAAGGGAAGTCTATCATTTATCACTTCAGAATGGCAACAACCATCTATTTCACCACCGAAAAATGTTGCATCAAATCAAGTCTATTTACCCTTTATTCTACCATCTCATCAATCAGATCCAAACGAACTTGAAACTTTAAGACAAAGAATACATGATTTGGAAATCGAGGTAAAAAAAAAAAAAAAAAAAAAAAAAACGAAAGAAAAGAAAGAAAACGAGATAAATAAAAATGGCATATAATAGAATCGAGTACTGAGATCTCTTATTCATAAAGAAGATGAAGAGTTGGCTTCTTGGTAATTAATTAAAAAAAAAAAAAAAAAAAAAGAAAAGCTCAAGATTGTATTTAATATTTAATTACTTCATATAAAAATAAGATACATTACAAACTTTATAGTTCATGTATTTTAAGATTAATTATAGTTTGACGAATTTATTGCATATACATATTAACTTTATTTGTACATAAAAAAGGTGACTTTGTAAATGATATAATAAATTATAATAGAAAAGAGACTTTTTACATATTAGTTCAATGATCATGAATGTTACATTAAAGGTAGTAAGAAAGAAGGGAGAGGATGGAACACATATAAATTAGACATTACTATTATACATACATCATATAGAATAAATAGTACAAGATGTGTAGAAAAGAGGGATAATATACATTGAATCCCTTATAATGAACACAAATAAGGGTTTTTTTTTTCTTCTTCTTTTAAGAAATACAACATGAAGTAGTCGAGGAATTATTTAAGAATAATGACCATTGATCTTCAAATCGATCTATCCAAGAAATAATGATCAAAACTCTTTCTCTAACAGTTCTCATGGCTAATAAAGGATACTTTTCATCATCACTCAAGGGTATTATATTTATAATCCACCAACTAAAGATCACCCGATCCCGTTGAGGGCCTCGAAGGATGGGCGGATTAGTTAGAGTAGATAGCCAGCGTAACATATGATTGGATGAATTCTTGGTACCATGTTCAATTAGTTTCTCTACAAATATAGCTAATTCATGTAATATTTCTTCAGTAGATTGTATTTGTCGATTCTTGATCACCTTTTCAGGTAGGGAAAAAGAGGTATGTCTTTGAGATGTCGATGGTACTTGTCTTTGAGGGGGAAGAGTAGGGGTAATAGGATGAGAAGGCTTATGCCGAGTAGCGGATAATCCTTGAATATGCATTTGTAACCAAGGTGCTCTATTGACTTGAGTCTGAGGATGAGCTTGTTGTGCCCAAGATTGGCGCTGGCCCCAACTTGACTGATGAGGCCTTGGTATTGATCTATGGACAGATTGAGTAGAGCCAGTGGTAGCTACTGGACGATGGATGCTAACTGACACAGGCCTTGCTGATAAAGAAGGTGACTGTTTCAATTGTTGCTGAGCCTGTTGGCGAGCTCTTTGAGCAGTTATTTTTAAAATTTGTTGTTGCTCCCATAAATTTTCTTGTTCTCTATCTATATCATCAATCCTTTCAATATCTGCCATATGATAACCATCTACTAAATCAAACCTGATGACTTTAAAACGGTGTGAACCCACTGCTTCAACCATCGATCGTCCATCTGGCAATGTTTGTACATGAGTTAATTCAAGCATTGTACCGTATTCATAAAAGGGTAAAACAGACTCAGAACTTCTTTGTCTACGTGCTAGACACATTGCAAACCTCCTTCGATCAGATGCCATAATACGTCTTAACATGAGTCGATAACGTGGCTCAAATATATGAATCGCACACTGAACATGAGGGAAGGCCATACTTCCGATTAATAAAGGAACACGATGTTCACCACCCAAGCTGCCAAGCCCTTCTTCTTTTGCCTCTTCATCCTCACTATAAAGTTCTAATAAAATATCATTCAAGACTTGAGTTGTGGATGGACAAGACTCAAGACTGTCACGACAAAAGGGACATAGACGTTGATGGTCAAGAGACCGTATAAGACAGTTTTGACAGAATGTATGACCGCATGGTGTTGTAGTTGGGTTTGTAAGTCGAGTACAACAAATAGGACATTCAGTAGATGCATTAAAAGACTGGCGTAAAATATCGGGTGATAAAGATCCTAATTTGCCATTGTTAATAATTGATTGCATGGATTGGATGATAACATTAGGTTGAATAGTTGTTGTATGAATTCGATCACAATAAGGTGAAACACATTCTAATACCAATGTAGTGTTGATATTATTAGGAATGCAATTTTGACATACTGTATAACCACAAGGTAAAGTAAAGGGTCGAATTAGATTTCCTTGACAAACAGGACATGTCGTCAATAGCTGAATGACATGAAGATCAGTTCTAATATTTTCTTGTTGTCTTTGCTTTTTATGTAGTGGCTCTACTCCCACAGGTGAAGAATTGACCTGATCACGAGAGCGCTTTTTACTGCGAACTGAACTGTGCAAGGTAATAATGAAAGTAATAATACTATAATATATATAATATATATATAAAAAGAAGAAGAATTTTTTTCTTATTATATTATATTATATATAAAGAAGTTCTATAGTAAATTGAATATAAACAAAAAATATGTATGTATATATGTATTTATAAAGAAAAGAAGAAGAAAAAAAAAGATGTCCAATATTCATGTTATCCTTTTTTTTTTTTTAACTTACAATGTGCTTAGTGTGAGTATAATAGAGTGCTAGTAAAATGATAAAATAATCATGGAAACAATGGAGAGAAAGTAAACAAATTTGTTACTAGGAAACTGTGGTATTCGATCGATCTTTCTTTTTCCCTTTTTTTTTTTTTTTTTTTTTTTTTTTTTTTTTTTTTTTTTTTTAAATTATTATTATTTATTTATTTATTTATTTTCTCATTCATTTATTTATTTTCCGAAATCATCGATCGGAAACTGCGATAATAGCTTTATATTATTAAATTAAAGGTGCGCCTAATAATTCGATTGGATGTTTTGTATATACAGGATGTAATTGTCTTTCAATATAAGTAGAAAATGTACTTGAATTTGTACCATAAAAAGTATGACCTTGAGCTGAGATGATAGCGTCTACCATAGGAATAAGATAAGAATTTAACTTTATTTTCTCTTCAATGACTTCAATCTTTTTCAATTCTTCTAATTCTTCTTTAAAATCAGATAAAACAAAAGTACATGGAAAAGTAGCAAATATTTTTCGCAATAAAGGATTAGAACGTGGATTAGGACAGTCTGTGGCAATAAAGAGAGTTGTTTTAGCAAAAAGATCGTTTCTACCATCTCCGGGCTGACAGTTTGATAAATGTGATTTTCCTAATCTATTTTGAAGAGTCTCCTTTTCTAGTGGATGCTGAACCCAAATAGGCCTCTCAAACGAGTTATTTGTAGTCGCATTCTCTCGTTCTCTCAATTGTCTAATTTCGTATCCTGTATTTTCTAATCTATCTGTATCATGTTGATTGTCATATTTTTGTTCAAGTTCTTCAACAGACAAGTCAGTAAAATGATTGACTAATTCGTGATAGATATCGTCTACTTGAATAGATGCACGTACTTTAAATAATCCATCTCCTACACGAATATGGATTCCTACAAAAGATTCAATTCCTCCTAGTCTATTCACTATATTGGATGCAACACGTAATAATACAGGATTCTTAAATATCATTTCTCTACGAATAAATCTTAACATCTCTTTATGTTCCTCATTTTGTGCTAATACTCGATAACTGCCAAATAAAGAACCAAAATGAAGGACTCTTTCTTCAATGGCCTCTAGCGTGTTTATCTCTATACGGTTTATGAATCGAGATAATGGTGTCCTTGACTCTGGTAAATCATAGATACGAAATTCAAATGGTGAATAATCTTTAAACAGATAAATATCTTTGTCCTTTAAATTTAAATTATCTTTCATCCATTCTAAGCTGAGGTCATTTCGAAAGATAATACGAACATGTTGTTTTAGTTGACTAAAATCATAAAAGAATGACCAGGGCACAGTTGTCCATCTAAAATAGTTGAGACACTCAGTAGGTAATGGTTCATCACCATGTATGGCTTGACAATAATCAAGACCATTTTTAGTTTGTAACAAAAGACGTTCATACATTTTATCAAATCGAAGCCAAGGAAAAGCAGGGTTACCAAGATAGACAGAAGGTAATAATAGGGTACGATTTAAATAAATGGATAATAAAAGGGCATTTTCAAGTTCAATACGTTGGTTATGGAATCCAGAATGGGGTAAATAAGTTATAAACTTTTCATCAACTGAATCTGCAGTAGATGGTTTATAAAACTCAAAGGGTTTAGGGTAAAGCACTGGTAATATATTTTCGTTTAAAATCTCCTTTTCTAATGAACTTGTTTCTTGCTCTAGTTGTTCTTTCTGTTGTTGCACTTTTTCAAATAGTTTGTTTTTTGTAGTCGTAACTGTTGTATTAACATGGTTATTTATAAAATAAACAATAAAAACAAAAAGAATGAAAAAAATAAAGCCTTTTCTAATGAATGAATTGAAACTAATGTCTAGAATAGACATTATTCATTTACGAAAAAAAAAGAAGAAAAAAAAAAAAAAAGAAAACTAATACAATTTATCATTATGTGGTTTACTGCAAGTACATGCGTATATGTGTGACATGATAATTATCAAAAAATGATAATTGTTCGTGAGAAGAGACTTTTTTTTTTTTTTTTTTTTTTTTTTTTTTTTTTTTTCCATTCTTCAGTTACAAGATATTCTCCTTATTTTCCTTTTTTTTTTTTTTTCTTCCTTTTTTTTTTTATAACTTTAACGAGGATGACCAAGACATCATCAAGCACTTCAACTTCTATTTCTTCATTACCAACTAACCAGCAATACATTGATGACGAAAAATTCAAAAAGATAAAAAGAAAATTAAAAGAAACTATGGAGGTATTTTTTATACTATTATTATTGTTATTTATTTTATTTATTTATTTTTATTTTATTAGCTGAATGATACATTATCAAAAAATTTTATTCGTGCAAAGAAAAAGATTCGTACTTTAACATTTGAAAGAAAGTAAATATTTAAATACGTTTATTTTTTTTTTTTTTTTTTTTTTTTTTTTTAGAAGATTTTTTTCTAACAAAAAAAAAAAAAAAACTTGTTTGTTCAGTTTCCTATTAGACAGTATTGCACGTATGAGCCATTATCCTTCTTCCGATGAATTCTGCTTTACAAGTGCTTCTGATACAGACAATAGTGAAAGTGAAGGTAAACTATATTTATCTATCTTGAGTCTCCTTTTTCTAATTAGGAAATCCTTATATGTATATATATATAATAGTAACTCCTTTCACAACAGCAATGACATCTTTAACCAATAGTAATAAATCAATAACCACAAGAGTTCCACGGCGCGTGACATCCAGTACAAATGATCAACAGCAAAAAGTAACTACCGTTGCTTCTGCTCCACCTAAACGATCAAAGATCAATCGCATTAATTTAAAGACAAGAAGAGTTCAGCCTATTGATAGAGATGAGGATGGTAATCCTATTTTGCCACAACAAATTGGCGTCTTGACTGTGATTAGTTTGGGCACAATTGTAACTGATCGAGATACATTTCATAATGAAAGATATATTTTCCCAGTAGGGTATACAGTAAGAAGGTTAGTATTATGTGTATGCTTTTGTATGTTAATCTATCTATCTATATCTATATACATATATTTACAATTTCATATATGGTTTGTAGAACATATCCTAGTATGATTGATCCAAATAGTAATACTGTTATCACTTCAACTATCATTGATGGAGGCGATGGTCCTCGTTTTCACGTTGTTGCTGCTGATCAACAAGATCAACCTATCATTGCTAATTCTGCAACTGGTGCTTGGACTGTAGTTGTACGTAAATCAAATGAAATCCGTCATCGAGAACATTCTAATTCTGCAAGTGGACCTGATTATTATGGATTTAAACATCCCACAATTGCTAAAATGATTCAAGATTTACCAGGTACAAAGGATCTTAAGAATTATTTATGGCAAAATTTTGAGGAAATGGAACCCAGAGCTGCTAAAGGTGTTATGGCAGCTGCAGAAAAGAAAAGAGATAATTTAGAACAAATGGGTAATGCTAACCGTAAAATATCGAATTCTAATAATAATATCAGCTATCCTACTTCTGATACTATCGCTCTAAAAGAAGAATCAACAAACCAGGAAAGTAATGATGATGATCATAGTTACAGTATAGATAGTCACCATCATCATATGAAGAATACAAACCAGGATATTCAGCCCATTCATACGACTACAATCAATATAAATAGTGATACATCACCTTACAATATGATCATTGACTCTGAAGAAGAAATTGATGAATTAGGTGCAAGTGATAATGAACAATAATAATATTCGCATTATTCTATATTTCATATTGTTATATAAACTACACTACACTTATTACTGATATCTATTACCCATTCATACACACATTTTATTATTACTATCATTACTATTATAATCATCTTAATCTTCCTTTTACTTTATTTCGCTTCATAAATAAATAATAACTCTGCTTCTTATTTTATTTTTGTTCTTTAAAAAAAAAAAAAGACATTTGCATTTGCATTTGTAGTTTTGACTTTAAGATCGCCCTTCTTTGTTGAATCCATCTTTTCTATTGCTGCTGGTCTGTATCGAGAACCCATCAAGTGACCTTTATCAACAAAGTTTATGCTTGTCCATCCTAAAGGATCAATTAATTTAATCTTATTTGATCTACTTGTTTTTACTTCAACAAGGCCCTCGAAATCAGACGTCTATAAAGATGATAATACAAATCATTAAATGATGTATATATATATATATAGATATATAGATATATATATTTATATACAATATGCAAAATAATATACCATATAAGCATGTATTTCATTATTTGTAGTCTGTGCAATCACTTCAGTATGATGATCTTGATTCATATAGAAATGCAAAGGGCTATTAGTAGTTTGAATATTTAAAATTGAAGTTACATTCGTAGAATTGACTTTGATTTGTTTATTCGTTGACCTTATATCTGCATAGTCTGCAATGATGGCCTCAATCAGGACATGTCCATTCGTTGTGATTGCCCTTAACTCCCCTCTTGATTCAATTAAAGCTTCAATATCAATATTTGAATTCGTAGTAAGAACTGATATGAGATGAGTTGCCCTTATAAGCTTTTTAAATCGTATGAAACCATTTGTAGTCGAGATGTGAATAGAATCCGATGCTACAAGTGATTGATCTATCTCAATAGGACTATTCGTTGTCTCAAGTTCAAACCTCTTGCCCTTCCAACTTGAATTAAATCGGATAGCGTTATTGGTTGACTTTAATGATAGATGATCTATTTCAGATAATAAATGCTCATCAGAGGCTTCGATGTATGTATTTGGAACGTCGATTCGTAAAAACTGTATCTTCCCTTCATTTGGTATATAGATAATGGTATCCAAGCTAACACATGATGAGAGACTTGAATGAGGAAGATAAATCTCAAGTGATGTACTTCCATTTGTATGATTTATTAAATTATATGTTACTTTAGAAGAACTTGATACAGCATTCCTTTGAGAAATGGAAGCAATCGATCTAACCAACCCTTTGTCTTCACCATCTGTCATTCTTTCTAGTCTAATATGTCCCTTTGAAAGTCGTCCCCCTATAACCCGAATACTCAGACCATGACTATCATATTCAAATTGTTTTGTAAATTCTTGTCGATCAGTACTGTTCCAACAAGAAGCATTCTTTGTATAAAAGATAGGCAATACAAAGAAGTAAAGTAAAGCAAAAAAGCCAATAAAATAAAACAAGATACGTGTTAACCTTTCAAGACAATACAATTTTTGCCCTTTGCCATTATTATGACATGATTGTTGTTGTTGTGGAGGCGGAAGTGGTATTATTGCTATATATTGAGTACGAGTAAGTATGCGACCTTTTTTTTTTTTTTTTTTTTTTTTTTTTTTTTGTTACTCCAAGACTGCGCCTTTTTTTTTATTTATTTTTGCAAAACTTACTATTATCATTTGTTAGGTTGGGTTGAATAATTCTCCAAGGCCAATTATGATTGATTGGATTTGAGGGTGGTGAAGAATCAACAACAGCACCATAATGTGGATAACTAACAAGAGGAGAAGTAATAGTAGAAACTTGCTGGTTATATCCTGGAGGTGGATAAATACTATTATTTGCCGTGGATAAATGTGTTTCTATTAAGGGTGGCGCACTTGGAAGTGATTCAGTTGTAGATGGTAACATTGGTAGATAAGGGGGAGGAGAATGCCAATAAGGATTCTCTGTTGGAATAGCAGCATCAGAAGTTGTATCTAACTTTTTCCTTTGAGAAGAAGATCCGAAGAAACTTGGCTCAATTCTACTGTGACTGGAAGACTTATTATTTCCAGACATATTTATAAAGAAAAAGAGTAAACTTCTCGAAAAAAAAAACAAAACAAATCTCTTTATGTATCACATGTTTAGTTCAGAAAAGTAGTATCATATATAATTCAAATAACGAATAATTACAATTGGATAATATTATATATTGTAAGTAGCATAACAAGAAGCTTCTGTTGTATAATAAAGATATGCATGCATATTTGTTTAAATCTCTTCAGATGTGTACTCTAAAGTTAAAACGCTATATCACTTGTTCAATCAACTATAGTAATATCAGACTACAAAATATTTAATAATGGAGACATTCAAAGCTATCTTTACTATAATAATACAGCTCAATTCTCTGTATTTATATTTTAAAGAAAGATAAATCTTCTTGAATAAAATTTTAGTGTTTAATCATTAAAGAATAAGGATTCATAATGCACTTGGGTTATATCCTCCTTATGAACGTATTCATGTCTATAAAGGAACTAGGAATTTTATTATGCTAACGAAATGATTCTTGATTCACGTATTCCATTTTGGTACTAATCCTATGATGAATTATTTATGCCATACTTTAAAGGAATTCCTTGTAAAGTAAATATAACCTAATCGCATCATTCATAACTATTAAGATGATGTAAATAGCAGGATTTTTAAACTTAATAAAGACTATAAGACCTAAAACTAATTTGTACGAGATCAAGATTAAATTTTAACTACCTATGTGTACATAGTATTCTGCTTTCACAGAAGAAAAAAAAATCCTTTACTTACTCTTTTTTTCTTCAAAGTATAAATGTTTCCCAGTTCAAAATTATGAACTGAAATGAAATATAGATGTTAGACACTATATAAATAAATTATTATTATTATTATTTTCAAGAACAACAACAAAAAATATAAATAAAAAAAAACAGAGCCCCTTATTTTCTTATTGTTGTGGGCTTTTTGTATAAATAAATATATAAAAAAAAAAAAATTAAGCTTTTTTTTTTGTTTTGTTTTTTTTTCTCTCTCCCTCTCTTCTCTCTATTTTAGATAAAAAAGACATCTATTTTAATATTTCTATTTCTTTCTTATCTTAACTCTTTCTTTAGTAAATAAATATATTTATTATTATTTATATCAATATCTTGACTACATTTAGACTCAACTTCTTTATAGTTTAATCTATAAAACTTTAACCTTATAAAATAATTATTATAATAATAAAATGTCGGGTAATAATAGTCTTTCTAGTAAGGATACTTGGTCTTATTGTCCTTGTAAATCTGAAAAATATCCTCAATTTGATATCAAGATGTGTAATTATTCTACTTCTCTTGATCCTCGTGGTTATATTCCAGGTAAACTCGTTAAATACACGTAATATATCCAACTTGATATTCATCTTAATATAGTTTACCAATATAATATTAAAGATGTGCCAGTTATGTGGGATAGAGAAACAGGTATATAATAATAATAATCATAATAATGTACATCCTATTAAATATATATATATACACGCGCATATACGTTAGGATATGTTCATTTCACTGGTATTTGGAAAATACTTGGAAACACTAAAACAGATATTGTCAAAATAATGGATGCAAATCCTAATTTGAAAACAAAAAAGATTCGAGGTGGCTTTCTTCAAATTCAAGGTACTTGGGTTCCTTATAAAGAAGCTCACTTACTTTGTAAGAGAAATGCTTGGAACGTTAGAAATGAACTTATACCTATCTTTGGGCAAAGTTTTCCTTTTGAAGCTCTTTCTCCTAATCATGAAGATTTTGGTTGTCTTTGGTTAGATCCGAAAAAGAAAGATACGAACAATATCAAAAAGAATAGTTCTCTTATCAAAAATACTTCTTACACTACCGCTTCCACAAGCCGTAGTAGCAGTATGAAACCTTACACCAGATACGAGATAAGAAAATCAATAGTTCGAAGAAAACCTCCTATGAACTATATACCAACCAGACAAAATTCTCTTTCTTCAACAGAAAGTAATATATCAGCAGTAGCACAATTTATAGATAAAGATAGCTTACTCAGTGATGATATGATTTCCTTATCAGATGATTCATCTTCAGCACACTCCTGCCAAATCACACCTATTCATAATAAATTATCTTTATTACCTAATACCTTTCATACCACAACTACATCTCAATATTCTATCTGTCCTAATACAACTATGCTTATGAATTCTTCCACTTTTTTCCCTTTATTATCACATATAAATCAGGAGAAGAGTGAAAAAGAAGATATAGAAATAGTTCAAGCAGCTCTTGCATTACAAAGACTCTCTCAAGATGATGGTACAAGGCCCTTTCCACCTTTTGATACCGAAGCTATTCCTTCTAAAATCATTTTAAATAATCAAGAATTTACTATCGTTTGGGATTAATTTAATATTATTAGTAAATATTGATATATATATATATATTTATATATTTATATGTATTTATATAAAAACTGATGTAATATTTGCCATTTAATAAAATATGCATTTGATAAAAATGGAAGCGTTTTTAGTCGTCATTATCATATATTATTATTATTAACTATAATATATTTGTAACCATTTTTAGACATGTTTTATTCTATAGAAAAATTCACTACATAATTAGTATAATTAACGCTCTACGTATAATAGTGACAATACAATGGACTATTAGGTTTTTATCATTAATATGAATAAAATTATGTAATAATATCTATTTCAAAAGAGAAGGCAAAAAAAAAAAAAAATAAATAAATAAATAAATGAATAATATTGTGCTTATAATTCATGTTTGTAAATAGGTAAATGCAGAATTAATATTGATATGTGAGTTACACTATATCTTTATTATTCTCTTCAAAATATAAAAATTATTTTTTTCTTTTATATAAAAACTTAATATTAGCTAGCATGTGCTTTGACTAACTACAAAAAAAAAATTAGTATATGTATGTACAAGTAGTTTATAAAAAAAAGGGGTTATTTATACTCGAAATAAACTAGTTAAAAAGGGAAGCATCGTTTCATAACTGTAAAACATGTTTACTTTTATATCTTGCACTGTATAATAATAGGTATAATTATTTGATTTGTGAATACTTTTTGGTATATCCATATATTGTGACGCAATGTATCGAATTTAATTTCCGCTAGATTTACCTACAACTGGCTACAATTGGATTTTTTTTTTTTTTTTCCTAAAATAAAATAATAATAATAAAATATACTCAATGTCAACGGACGGTGAAGGATCGAAAGAAAATAATTCACAGATACAACAGCAGACAACAACTCAACATACTTCACCAGCACAACAACAGCAATCGATAATTCATCAAGAACTTAATTTTTCAATTAATGATATATTTAATAATAATCATGATGTTAATGATTCTTCTTTTCAATCCATCGTCCAAACATTAAGTAATAATAATAATGAGGAACACATCACCCCTTCTTATGCTCATTTACCTGCTGAATTACAAGACCTTTTTAATACAAATGAGACCGATGATTTATTATCTGTTCAAGGTAACCATACAGACGCGTCTTTACTTCAAGGAGACATAGCAACCATTTGGAATAATAGGTCAAATCTATCTACGTCTCAACCATTTATACAACCCAATAGTAATCCAATAGCTTCATCATCTTCGCTTATTTCTTCTTCAGTTACTAATTCACCCATTACTACACCTTCTATTCAAGCAACACCAGTGTTACAGCCTTCGTCCCATCCAGTTACGCCAGCAATACAAGTTCAGACCCCATCGCTTCAACCCACTCCAATAATGCAGCCACCACCACAACAGCAGACAAGTAAGTGAGCAATAATAATAATAAAAATAAATTCTAGATGTTTAAATTATTCTTAAATGTATTTTTCTTTCTTTTTCTTTCTTTTTTTTTTCCTACAGATTCTCCAACTACTTTATTAGATAATATTGTTGCTCAATTACCACTTGATAGAAAAGAAAAATTTATTCAAATATTTAGACAATTACAAACTAGTTCAATTACTGCAGCACAGTTTTTAACACAAGCTAAATCCTTATTAGGTCAACAACAATATCAGCAATTAGAAGATTTAAAAAATAAACCTGCACCTATAGTACAGAAGCCTGCAACTGATGACGAACATAGAAAAAGACCTATAGGGAATTTACAAAATAATACCGAAGGAACTCAACAATCCATACCAGGAGTCATGTAAGTAACCTAATAAATAAATAGAAAAAAAAATAAGAGTGGAAAGAGGGAGAGACAATTTCTCTAATATGTATACATTATAGTACGCCACAATTAAAAAAAATAAAGACTGAGCATATACCACCAGTGAGTTCTTCTCAAACACCCTATATACAAACTGCACAACAACCTCCAGTATTATCTCAGCCTATATCACAACAATCACAGCCACCACTACCACTCACACAAATACCTACCACTTCTCCCGTTGTACAACCTTCTACACAACCTGTATTTAAAGCACCTGCTACACCTAGTATTGCTGGTTTGCAAGTGCCTTCAAAGGCAAACGTGCCACCTTCATCTAGGTAATATATATATATATATATATACACGTATATAAAAGCTAAAATCCATATTTATTTACTTATTTTTTTTTTTTTTTTTTTTTTTTTAGTAAACCTTCAATATTAAATGGGCCTACAACAGCTACAGCTACAGCTACAGCAGCAGCAGCAGCAACAACAGCGGCAACAACAACAGCGGCAACAACAACGACACCAGCAGCAACAATGACACCAGCTAATACTGGAGGAGATAGAATTGATTATGATACATTAACAGATGTAATGGGATATGCAGGGGTTGATTTAAAAGAAGAAGCCGAGCATTTTATAAAAGATGGAGATTCTAGTGGTATATTACCAGATGGTATTGATCGATCCAAGGCTCAAGATTTTATGAATACAGACATGTTGCGCGAAAAGATATTAAAATATGGTACATAAAAGACAGAGTAATTCTATAAATGAGTCTTTGTTAATAATATTAATCCCATTTTATTATAGCTAAAAGTGTGAATATAAAAGAAATTGATAATGATTTTGTCTCATATATAGCACTTGCTACTCAAGATAGACTACGTAGAATATTGGAGGCTATGGTAGCTGTATCCAAACATCGTACATTTGATCCATTTGGACCACCGCCTTTATCAGAAGATGGACATCCATTATTTAAAATTCAAGTAAAACAAAATGTCCAATTACAACTAGAGACTATCTGTAAAGTATCAAAAAAACAAGATAAGATCATGGACCAAGACAAAAAAGAGGAAGAAGAAGAAGAGGAGGAGGTTGTTTTTAATAAGGGCTGGTACTCTAATAAGTCAAAGACGCCTCTTAAAAGCATAGACAAGGAAAGGAAAGTGACCATACAAGATGCTATCTTTGTTATGGAAAGAGATGTTCAAGGTGGTAGAGGGACCAACCAGCGTACATTACTCAAATCTTACAATGGATGGTTATATTAATAAAAAAAAAGGGGGAAAAAGAGAAAAACAAAAAAAAACAAAAAAATTTTTTTTCTTTTTTCCTTTTCTTTTTATATATTTATTTTTTATCATTTTCATTTTATTATTCATATAAATAATTTTGGCTAACCATTCCAATAAGGATATTAACATGTTATAATATCCATAAAAAAAAAGGAATAGCAAATAACCAATTTTGATCTTTCCTACCTTTCCCGAAGGGCGACAATCCATGGTTATGGAAAATAAAAGGAAAGACCACAGGATAGAAGTAGGTGTAAATATGTTGAAGAAAAAAAGAAAAAAAAATTGTATACTTCGAGAATTTACTTTATTTATAATTGAAAAAAAAAAAAAAAAAAAACAATAATAACGAGTATTGATAAGCCACATAATAAAGGACTGCTAATATAATTAAAAGCACGCTCAGCAACAAGAATATTTAGCAGTCATTCTTTTATGTATACAAATATAAAAAAGAAAGGAGGGTGGAAATACAAAGAACAACAGCATCAAATCATTATATGATCACTTACAGAATAGTCTAATAATTTCATGAGCTTGTCTCACATACTCTTTTTTTTTCGTATTTTTGTAAGATTGCTATTATATGAGTACTAATAAATTGTTTATTATTATGCAAAAGTTAAAACCTATTCATGTTTGTATGTTGGGTAATAATACAGTGCGTCCACCCTCAATTGGACACTTTTTTTTTTTTTGAAAACTTTGGTTAGATTTTAGAAAAAAAAAAGATTACTACCATTTTGAATTTCATTTGGACATTCTTGTGAGAGCCAATTGGCCACTTTTTGGAAACTTAGTTGGTCATTTGCTTGAATTCATTTGGTCACTTTAGATCTTAAACAACATCATATGGGTTATATACCGTATACAACATAATCGCAGTCGCATAATCGTAGTCATAGTCGTAGTCATCCCTCTTTTTTTTTATCAAAAGATGTCTGATAAAGGTATTGATTTCGCTTTGGTAGCTGCACTAATAACTAACTTTTTTTTTCTGTCAAGATCTAAGCTCAATTCGTTTGCCCTTGAACTGGAAAGTTGGTTCAGATTTGATGAGCAAGCTGTTGTTTAACAATCCCATGATTGTGAATTTAGTTGTACAATCACTACTAGGTATTTTATACTTGTCTATATAAATGTACTATGTAGGTCTTAACACACATATTGTTATGTAGTCAAAAAACATTCCAGCAGATAGTTATAAAGTAGCTCCAAACGAGTGAGCCAATAATTTTAATAGTACATTCATAATATACATCTCACAAAATGAAAGTGATAGCAGATTTACACCTATAGTTATTAACATTCAAGAAGTAGTTGATTCTGATTCGATGTCAAGTACGATTCTTTTTTCTACGCTTGCTTTTAAAAAAAATAAGATTCTTCCGACAGTTTTGATCATTCCTTCCAAGCCGATCAATAAAGAAGAATTAAATATTAGTGAAGACTCATTTTTGATACCACTTAAATCTACGTTTTGGGCGTACAAGTGTTTTTTGTTCTCTCCTTCTGGTATCAGTAGCGCAGATGACAGACCCATACCTACAACGTTAATTGCACTATGTCAATTTATCTTAAGCCCCAATAAAACGTTTTCTTTATATGAGGCTCAATCTCATAGTATTTGTTTTATTTGCGAAGCAAAGAGTTATGATGAAGAAGAGTAGATTTTATTTTTATTAATAAATAAATATTTTATAGTTTTCTTCTTCTTTTGATATGCCAATAGGATGTTTTCAGATTAGTAGACGATGAATAAGATTTGAAAAATCCTTCAGCTTTTCCTTTGTCAAATATTGACTTCTATTTTTTATTTTTTCCAACTATGCTGTTGGACTCAATAAATAGGATATCTTCTTCATTATACTTTGTGGTGCTGGCTGTGTTGTGCTGGCTGTGTTGTGCTGGCTTGAAGCCATTGACAACAGCTCGTTTTGCTTACTTATCAAATCGAAACCGTCATTAACGCAGTCTTTTAATTTTTTTTTTGGAAAACTCTTGGTTCATCCTGCTTGTTTTGAGTGCAAAAGAATAGGAAAGAGAAAACAGAAAAGATAAGTCTGTGGAAACTCTGTATAGTTTATTTCAGAAAAATAATACAAAAGAAAAAATAATATGGAAAAATAACAAGGGCTATTTATATGTTTTTTTTTTTTTTTTTTTTTTTTTTTTTTTTTTTTTTTTTTTTTTTTTTTTTTTTTTTTTTTTTTTTTTTTTTTGCAATATAAGTGATATGAATAGGAGTATGATTTGCTATACAGTGCGTCCGCCGTCAATTGGACAATTTTTTGAAAAAGCTGGTCAAATTTTTGAATAAATTTGCCCACTTTTTTGAAACTCAATTGGTCATTTGTTTGAAATTCATTTGGTCATTTTATTTAAATTCAATAGATCATTTTTTTGATCATTTTATCTGAGGTATATTTTGTTACTTTTTTTTTATACCATTATTTCGAGATTATTTTTCAAATGAGCATGAATATTTTTTATGAAGATGGTGCTGGTAATCTCATTGATGAACAGGGCGAGCAAGCAAAAGCATATGTTGAAGAGAAGTCATTTCGTTTGAAAAGATTAACAGATCTACGAAAATACATTAAGAACAAGGATCTCCAATTTGAAACGATCAGTTCAGACGATACAGTCATGAAAGAGGCTAGTCCAAAGAAAGAAAGACCTCTTGAGTATAACATTTATACAATGGAAGACCGTAGACGTTACTTTTATTTTTTGAAAGAAAAACTCATGAGACCAAAAGATGCGGCCATAGCCGCAAATGTAAATTATAACACAGCGCGCAAATGGAAAAAGGCTTACGAGAATGATCCGGAAAGGAAGATTCCTATCAAAAAGACGAATCTGAATCCCAACAGACCAGTCAGTCAACTGAACGAAGCTCATAAAGTTTATCTAACCAGTTTTTTTGATGATGACTCAACTGCAACAATCCAGGACGCAGTTGAAAGCTTGACAGCCAACTTTGCTGGCTTACAAATAAAAAAAACAAGAGTAGCCGAGTTCATGAAGGAAGAATGTAATCTCAGCATCAAACTTATTAACCGACACCCTCTTGCCAGAAACGATGATAAAAATCTTAAAGCTCGTGCTGAGTGGGTTGAGAAATTGATCAGCAATGGCGTCAATTATCTCGACAATTGTATATTTGTTGATGAGTCCGGGTTTGACATTAATATGCGTCGTAGTCGTGGTTGGTCACAGCGCGGTACGAAAGCAACTACCACAACTCCCTCCACCAAGGCTACCTCACATACTGTTCTTGGTGCAATATCAGCTAATGGTGTCGTCAATGTGAGTATGCGAGAATCTGGAAATGTTAAGAGAAGGAAAGTTGTAGGGGCCAAAAAGAGAAAGGCTCCTAAAGATAAATTAACTATTCCCAGTGGCACTACTGGCGATCATTATCTTTTGTTTCTTAACGATACTATGGATATTATGGATGAGTTCCCAGAAATGAAAGGATTTTTTATTGTTATGGACAATGCACCAATTCATGTTCCTGCTATAATTGACCCTGTAATTGTAAGTCGGGGCTATAAGCCATTATACCTTCCTCCCTACTCGCCCGAACTCAACCCAATAGAACAATTTTGGGCCATTCTTAAGGGAAAAGTAAAGCGAAGTAAACTTAATGATGTTGAAACGCTTACTTCAAGAATTATTGAGGCTAGTGAAGAAGTACCTGTTGAGCATCTTCGAAATATTATTCAACATTCCATAAACCAATTTAGTAATTGCTTAAATAAGGTCCCTCTATAACTTTCCCTTAACATTATATAAAGTATAATAATTTTCAAAAAAAAAAAAAAAAAGATCAATTGAATTTAAATAAAATGACCAAATGAATTTCAAACAAATGACCAATTGAGTTTCAAAAAAGTGGGCAAATTTATTCAAAAATTTGACCAGCTTTTTCAAAAAATTGTCCAATTGACGGCGGACGCACTGTAATAAAGCATTATGTGTAAATGTTGTCAGTATAAATGTTGTCAGTATAAATGTTGTCAGTGTAAATATTGTCTCCGAATAATTCTGCATATTTCTCCTTAAGTTGTCGCTGTTACTAAAAATATACCCAATTACTATTTCTGGGGTAAGCAACGCGTTCATATTAATCCACAGTGAATACTCCAGCTATAACAATAATACCAATTATTTATATGCCACTATTATTATTATCATCCTTTAAGATGTTATTACATAACAATATTCAACATTATAGATGCATATATAAATAATTATATGAGTCATAATCCTATTGAATTCTTATTATTATATAATACAATGTATATGCTTATTTTTAACAATAACTGTTATTAGAACTGAATATAAAATGAATATTATGCTGTGAAGTACAATACACCAGTTTTATTTGAATAACCTCTTTATTATGTAATAAATGATAGTTTATTTCTATTTACTTAGTTGTAAGGACAACTACAATCATAACACTGTTATCTTCATCAACAACAGTCTCAATTCGTCTTTTCACCTGCTCAAGAAGTGATTGCAAAGGTTCTACCGATTTATTTTTATGCTTTAGCTCTGCCATTACCAATTTGTAGGAAGTTTGATAGAGCTGTTGTACTGTATGATCTAGTTTATGCTCCAATGTGTTCAAAGACAAACTGCCTGAAGTTAAGAAATAGCCCAAAGCGACAATAGGATCCAAGGGCGTTTGGTTTAGACATGCTTCAATGGAGCTTTGCGAGATTAACAGACACTCCTTAGCCCAGAATTTTGAGCCAATTTTCAAGAATGGGCTTCCATTATCACCAACAAACTCTTTTTCTACTTCAAGGCTTGAAAAGCCATTGATGGCAAAGATTAGCACAATTGGATATACATTATATCGGCCTTCGCAAGAGAGCGAATACCGAATAAGTCTACCCATAAAATTGCTAGAAACTTTACTTTGAAATTCAATTAAGATTGGAGGTGTTTCTACAGTCGATTTGTCCCTGACCGAGTAAACAACATCAGACCTAGTTCCATCGGCCCACTCGTTTGGAGTTACTTTATAACTATCTGCTGGAATGTTTTTTGACTACATAACAATATGTGTGTTAAGACCTACATAGTACATTTATATAGACAAGTATAAAATACCTAGTAGTGATTGTACAACTAAATTCACAATCATGGGATTGTTAAACAACAGCTTGCTCATCAAATCTGAACCAACTTTCCAGTTCAAGGGCAAACGAATTGAGCTTAGATCTTGACAGAAAAAAAAAGTTAGTTATTAGTGCAGCTACCAAAGCGAAATCAATACCTTTATCAGACATCTTTTGATAAAAAAAAAAGAGGGATGACTACGACTATGACTACGATTATGCGACTGCGATTATGTTGTATACGGTATATAACCCATATGATGTTGTTTAAGATCTAAAGTGACCAAATGAATTCAAGCAAATGACCAACTAAGTTTCCAAAAAGTGGCCAATTGGCTCTCACAAGAATGTCCAAATGAAATTCAAAATGGTAGTAATCTTTTTTTTTTCTTAAATCTAACCAAAGTTTTCAAAAAAGTGTCCAATGGAGGGTACACGCACAGTATGCTTATTTCTTTTTAATCTTATGCAGCACGTAATCGAAATAATTTATATGTAAAGAGAGAGTGCGTGCGTGTGTGTGTGTGTGTATGTACCTTTTTTTTTTCCTTTTCATAGATACTAGTACAAATAGAGTCTCATGACTTTATAAAAATGGTAGTAGAACCTGTAACACAGAATTTCCCCTTTCATGAATTTTCGTTTTGTATAGATTTTAATTGTATGAAAGTAGGATGTTCTAATATGACCTATCTTAAATTTTTTTCCCGAGGAAAGTATCCTCTACTTGTATTATCAATTTGGTTTTCATTAACATAAATTAACTATGCGAGATATAAAAATAGAAATTTTGTTCGTCAACTTCTACTGGTCAAGTTGATGATGATAATACCCCATATTATTGAAGTTTACTATTTAACTGATTTGTGCAATAGTAATGGCCAATCATTTTTTATAACAGACATTATAGTTCCCTCTTTTATAGCACTTAAAGATATATGCACACATATATAAAAAAAAGATGGTCACGTTATTCTTTGCATATAGAATTAATATATTCTATTCAATAATGTACTTCTTGAAGATACTCCTCCTTTCATAGATCGCTATGTATCATTAAAAGGTAAAGTATTTCGATGTATGACAAAGAATAGTTACAGCTATTGACAATAATAAGAAGAATCTATAGTTACATGTTATCTCAAAGTATATATAGATACGGTTACATTCTATTTTGAAATCCACCTATCAATGCGATTATAAGAAGCATTGACAAATGAGTTACTTATTGTTCTTCCAAGTAGCAAAGCACGTGGAAGAGATTCGTGGTTTTAATAGACGAATGTAAATCAAATAGCTTACTCTTATTATATAACAGTGTACTTGGGAAATTATTTTTAATGAGAGCCACCACAGTATGAAATTGCTGTAATATAAATAAGGAAAGAACAAAATTCTATACTCGGATAATAAAAGAATTTACATTGCTTTAGAAAAGTATTTTAGGTATCATGCCTTTCTCTTGAATACCTTATATTTTTTTGTATTTCCTTTTATAGACCCTTTCTATTATTAAATCTATTAAACAAAATGGATAAAAATACTTTAAGATTATAATCTAACAGAAACTTATAAAGCAGTAATATTGAATCTTAAACATATGCTATTGTCAATAATACCCGTATTCTTCTAAAAAAAAAATCTTTAAATACATCCTTCTCATATTATAATCCTACAATTATTTCACATGTTTGATGATTGACATGCTTTTGTTACCAATGTCTTGTTCTCATTTATAATTAGTACAATTACAAATAACAACTATATACGTTCAAGAATCTTATTTATTCTTGTATTATTCAATATAGCTAAACATGTTGATATTGATGGCTTCTTTTTTTTTTTTCTTTTTAAATTATAGATTAAATTCTGTAAAAAGTATAGTATTGATTCTTCTCTGACTCTATTTTCAATATCTGTTATATTTCTTTTAAATAGCGGTTGAAGATATACAATCCTTATTCAAGACTAAATAAAATAAAAATAAAATAAAGTATATCATATAAACTACTTGTAAATGATATAAAATATCCATAAATTAGCATGCATTCAACGCATGGGTCACTTTTTTTTTCTTTTTCTTTTTTTTTTTTTTTTTTTTTTTTTTTTTTTTTTTTTTTTTTTTTTTTTTTTTGTGTAGCAAAACACGTGTATGAATACGGATTTCAAAAATCCCTTTTTTTTTTGTTTTTACTGCTTTCTTTATGCCATATTTATTAAATTTTATATCCCATATTAAACATGAATCATTGTTAGAGGTATACACACACATATATACATATTTATTTATTTATATCATATTTTATGATGCTGTATTTATCTGTATATGTATATTCATCTTTGTATATAGACAGTGACGTCAATTGAGTCAAATAATACAGCTATTCAACTTCCTTTTAGTGATTGTACAACAAGTCCAGGAGATACAATTGAAATTATTACTCCATCTGATAATAAACGTCGATTGTTCGTAAAGACTTTAATTGATTCAGACTTACCTACGCCTTTTCATGCAATTTATGTCGATTTTACGAATAGTAGATATATTACAAATACAGAAAGATTCCATGTTTTTCAGCCTCAAGAAGAATCAAATACCTTAATAAATAGTTTAGATACTTGGCTTACTTTTCATTCTGATTATAATGTTCGTTGGATGATTATTGATGGCATTTCGCATGTTGAACATGTTCAACTCTTAAAACGATTACAAGTGAAATGGAATTTTATTCTTTTATTTCTATCTTCTTCATCCAATCTTACTAGCTTAGTTGATTATCAATTCAAGTTTAGAAGAGAAGGTGAAGTAGATCGTCTTATGCAATAAATGTGCAAATGTTATGTGTAATACAAAATAAAACTTTATCTTAATTAGGACTCATTGTTTTTAATAATCAAAGTTTATACACATATAAAAAAAAAGGGGGGGCGGGAGACAAGTTGACAACGACTTTCTTCCTTCTCTTTTTCTTATAAAATAAAATAAAATCCTTCTGTATAATAATATGCCAATAGCCATTGATAATAAATGCAATATGCGTCAACAAAAAATTGATTCTTTTCATATAGCAGTAATTGAAACAAGCCTACAAATTGCTGGTCATATTTGTACTGTAATGTATTTTTTGCAAATGCATATTAAATACAAATTATTAACATATATACAACTATATACATACTTAGGTCTTTCATATTGTACTCGAAACTAATACCCATCATTTTTCATTAATACGCTTTATCCAAGATTTTAAAGAATTAGATGCTTTGGTATATATATAACATAATCCTTTCTTTCTTTCTTTCTTTCTTTTTTTCTCCCAACTTACTTACTTTATCTTTATAGCTTTCAAGGCATTTTCCTACATATCGAATTGCATTGCCTAATATACATCATTTTTATCCACAACAAATCTCATTCTTTCACACCTTAACAAAAAGGAAAAAGAAAAAGACAAACTCTGAATTGTTAGAAGCTTATCTTTATCAATGTCTCAAAGGTACAATCGGTCGATCTTCCCTTTTCAGAGATTTTTTATCTATACAAAGAGATGAGGATAGAATCATCTCAAAATCGGCTGTACGTCAACTTGTTTCACAACAACATCATCATGTATCACAATCATCATCTATTCATCATGAAAAGCGAATACTGTGTGAATCTCTACCACCTTCTCCTCCATCTTCAATTTCTATTACTCAATTTCCTGATTATCAAGAAGATTGTCCTGATCGTCAACATGAGATAATACCTAAAAAATCAAAATCTATTCAAGATTATCAGTTTATTAATGTACTTGGGAAAGGAGCTACTGGGAAGGTAAATATTAAAGCCCTACAATACATCTTTTTTTTTTTTCCCTGCATAGCCTTATAAAAATCTTTTTATTTAAATATTTATAGGTCATCTTAGTTAAGGAAAAGAGTTCAAATGATAATCAATTATTTGCTCTAAAGGCAATTACAAAATCATGGAATATTACAAAAAGAGAAGTGAATCATATTCGTATGGAACGTAATATTTTAGCTACCATTTCCTCTCTTCATCATCCTTTTTTAATTCAATTACATTCTGCTTTTCAAGATCAACACAGTCTTTATCTAGTATTAGCTTATCATGCAGGTGCTGATCTCGCTACCTTGTTACAACGCTATATCTGTTTCCCTCCTGAACAATGTCGTCTCTATGCTGCTGAGATTGTCATGGGCCTACAAGAGTTACATCGAAATTTTATCCTTTATAGAGATCTTAAACCTGAAAATGTCTTGTTAGCAGCGGATGGGCATATTGTCTTGACTGATTTTGGATTGTCCAAGATGTTTAATGATAATAACCATTTTGATCATCGTACAACCACCTTTTGCGGCACTCCTGAATACTTGGCTCCTGAAGTTATCTTGCAAGAGGAAGAGTATTCCTATGCTGCTGACCTTTGGAGTTTAGGTATCATGCTTTATGAAATGATTTCAGGTATCATACCCTTTGCTGCTTCTACACCAGCAGACATGTATGAACGTGTTCTTTATGATGATCTTGTTTTCCCAGAGCATTGCTTCGCTAGAGATCCTGAAGTAGTAGATTTAATCTCAGGACTCTTGGAGAAGGACCCATTAAATCGTTTAGGCGCTGGATTAGGTGGTGTCTTTGAATTACGAAATCACGCTTATTTTATTAATCATTTAAATTGGAGAGATGTTTACAGAAAGAGGACTCAACCCATCTATGTGCCCTATCGTCTATGTGAGACGGACTTGAGTCATTTTGATACGGATTTTTTAAATATGTCAACTAGTGTGTTTGATAAAGAAGAGGATATACAATTACATAGTGGCCTTTATCCTGCAGGTTTGTCGGAAGATGCATTTCGAGGATATTCATATTATCATGATGATGATGATGATAATTCGCAATCATGTAATGACAATGGTTCAGAATCTTTCTTTTTTGATAAAGATGAAGATTATAGCGATTATCAATACTTTAATAGTAGTAGTATGAGTGATCTTGAAGAAGAAGAAGAAGAAGAAGATGATATAATAGATGTTCCTACTTCAAAACTGTCCTATTACTATTCACCTACAATCATTTGTAACAAGACACTTAAACGTAAAAGATCCATGATCATGGATTCTTCTTCATTTAGTTATTTATAGACACACACACACACATATACTCTCTCTCTTTTGGATACCATGGTTACAATCTTGATGATTCTTATTTTTGTATGACTTTATATGCTTCTCCTTTTATGTAATTTATACATTGTATAGTAATAGTAATAGTAATAATAATAATAAAACATTTATATTTAATAAACCTGTATTATCGTCTTCTGTTAAATCCACACACATATTAATAACTTTCAAACATGGGATGAAACTTCTTCAAGACTGACTGGTTAGGATAGATTCTATATTACTGACTCTGTTGAGAATAATACTATTACCTTGTACTTACCAAATTCAAATTTCTACTATATACATGTATTTATTTATTTAATATACTTTTATGTCTCTATTACTTGTGACTAAATCAAACAAATTGAAACACTAAAATCTCTCTCCCTCTCCCCCCTCCAGCATAGGAAAATAATAACCAAAAGTCTATCCTTAGAGCATATTCATAATTTCTATAGTCAAGAAATCATATTATACTCCTTTTATAATCATATCCTCTTATGACTCATAAACACTCGTTGAATAGAGTAAGTATATACACAAATAGCATAGAGAATCGTTTGAAGAATGCTATTTAATACTTACAAATGGACTTGATTTTGCTTATAGTCTACACTATGTTATGAAATTGAAAGGATAATAATAATAATAAAGATCCAAGTCTATTTGTAAAAATACTGGAGAAAATTTATTTATATAAAACACAAGATGATATGTTTTCTTCTTTTTTTTTTTTTTTTATTTCTTTTTTTGTTTCTTATTTGCTAGAAATGGCTGCTTCCAAACTTGTTGTACTCGTCTTACTTTTTGTTCACCAAAGCCAGGACACATGGCCAACTCCTCTGTCTTGGCCTCTGCCACTCCTTTCAGAGTTCTGAAAGTGGATAATAACGTCAATACATCTGTCTTATTAACACTCTTTATTTGTGTTAAACAGTCTGTCATCTTTGCTAAATATTCGTTTTCTACACGTTCTCGAATCAAATCAGGTGCCTTGTGTTCAAACATTTTGTAAGTCTCTAAATATCGCCCTGCTTCTTCTAGGCTCCAAGATAGCATCAATGTAAAATCACTTAGGATGGCAATACGATTGATTTCTCGAATGGCATCGTGATAATTTTCAACATCGACGTGCACAAGTAAAATTCGACAAAGATAGAGCGATTTGAGAGAAGTAAGTCGATCATAAATATAGGAAGGATAGAGTCGATGATAGCGTAAGCTAAGATAAACGACACCTGTGGTTTGTCCTACAACGTAATCAATCTTGATTGCATTTGAAAGTTCCCATGGTACATTACGAATGTGTTTTAAAAGTGGGTTCTTTTGTTGTGTAGGATTAACTAGGATAGTATTACCTGTTGTCCGTCGAAGAGTAGTAGATCCTGTGTATGTATGAATAGGTTGTGATATTTTTGTAGTAGTATTAGCATTAGTAGTAGTGTTAGTGGTAGTGTTAGTGTTAGTAGTAGTAGTAGTAGTAGTAGCAGTAGATGTTAATGGACTTTTATTAGTAGCTTGTTCTGCTCGCACTGAATTGAAAATAGAATTAGCTTGTTTTAGTTGTTGTTCTCTTTTCTTTTGAATATCTTCAAATGAGGGTATATTGAGTGTTGATTTATCGTTGTTTGACATTACCAATAGATTAATAAATTATATATTATTATTTGTTTTGAGCAATTTTAAAAATATGCAGAACTGTTTTTTTTTTCTTTCCTCTGCGCATTTATTGACCCAAGAGCGTATTTGAAGAATCTGAGTTTTTGTTTCTACCAAAAGAAAATTGACTAGCATACCTTATTTTTTTTTTTTTTTTTTTTTTTTTTTTTTTTTTTTTTTTTTATATACTATTATTATTCTTTTCTTTATACAAATAGAGTCAATGGTGAATATAACGACTGGAATTGCTAATTTAGTATGCATTGGGTTTACTTTAATTTATATTGCTGGTTTTTATATATTTAAAACACCAGGGGATCGTAATGATCCACCTGTGATGAGAGCTCGCATGAAGGCTGTCATTATTGCTTCTATTATATCAGCCCTTATTGTTATGTTTCTCTTAAAGTTGACAGGATCCAAATATAATACTGCTCAAGTACTAGGAATTGATCAGCCCTCTCATTTTATATATATTTTTAGTTATCTACGACCACTTGTGCTAACTTGTGGATTGTTTCTTGGACCTTTAAGTATAATGTACTTTGATCAGGAACTTCCATTTCAAAAACATTTCAATTTCAAAAGAGATGTCGCGATGAATATTATGAGCTTATTAGGACAACGTAATTATATAGTGGTAATAAAAGAGATAAGAAAGTTGACAAGTTTAATATTATTAATTATACTTTGTTAGGCTCCGTTAACAGAAGAGTTTGTTTTTAGAGCTTGTATCATTTCTGTACTAAAGCAAGCAGCTTATTCTCGTACCTATTTAATATTTGTCTCTCCATTTTATTTCGGTATAGGTAATAGATACAAGCTTATATGTTACACCCTTCCCTTTTCCTTTTTTTTTTTTGGGAACTAATTGTATAAAAATACAGCACATCTTCACCATGCTTGGGATAAATATCAAAAGTTAGGTAAAACGAGATATGCATTTAAAATGGCGATGTTATCTTCATTGTTTCAATTTGCATATACAACACTATTTGGATGGTATGCAAGCTATTTATTTCTAAGGATGGGTAAATTATGGCCACCAGTATTATGTCATTCGTTTTGTAATATAATGGGATTTCCAGACTTTAATGGGATTTCTCATAGACCGACTTATGAAAAGACAAGTAAGTTCCATATAATAAATAAATAAATAAATATATAACTAAACTTTATTTTATTTTAGTTATCTATTGCTGTTTTCCAATTGGTATCTTATTCTTTGTATACAATATCGACTATCTTACACTTCCATCTTCTGTAGGTGGATCGATCTATTGGAAATAAATAATATATCATTTCTTGTCATTTGGCTTTTTATCATGATCCATAGCATTTTCAATCAATCTTTTTGTACTCTCTTTCACCAAGTAAAAGGCATCTCCTTTTTGCATACTTGACCATAATTTAGAGAAAAAGGCTTGTTGACTGCCATCCTTCCAAGAACTAATATATCTTTGTGTAAAATGCTGTAATGGAGTAAATGTCCTCTGAATAGCTTTGGAGACTAAAGAATGTAAATAAATATATATTGTTTGGTTAAAAAAGAGAAAGAAAGGGAGAGAGTATAAATATATATGCGTGTGTATGAACTTATTTCTACTTACTATATTCGCCTGAACGGCTTAATTCTTCTCCTAATTCCATCCTATAATAATCTGGATGATTTTTCTTTGTCATGGTTCCTTCTATTAATAAATGTTCTTTACATCGTTTTGGTGTCTTTGCTACGGAAATCCAAGTGCCATAAAATGGATTAAATTTACTCTTTTGTTCTTGTTGCTGTTTTAGCAAATTTTGGCTCGTCTTTAGAAAACAAACCATACTACATTTTTTTGATTCATCAATAACATTTTCTAGTTCTGCTTTTATGCTATCACTACTACTAGTATTGTTATCAGTATTGCTCTCTACTTTTGTTGTGGCTAAGAGTAAACAACGCTCCTTCCAATCTTGATTACTTCCTTTAGGTGCTGCTCTAACAAATTCGAATAATAAAATATTTAATGCAGAAGAGTTTTTAGTTGAATTATGAACTTGATTGTTATTCGATAATGGAGTGGAATCGTCAGTGTCATTTGATGAATCGGATGTTGATTTAGTTACATTGTTATTGTCTTCTGTCGTTTCTTCAGACCACCAAGGAGAAGTTAAAGTAGAAGTATCTTCAGGTGGAGGAGTAGATAATAATGCTTGTGGAGGTAATAATCCTTTTTGTTTATTGTTTTCTTTATTATTGTCATTTACCATCTTGTTGCAAAGAGTACTAAAAAATCTACTTTGCATTTAATTGGTTTTTTAAAATAAATTTGCGTATCATAGGTATTGTTTTTTTTTTTTTTTTTTTTTTTTTGTGCATGTTATTTTTAGTTTTTACGCATGAGCTTTTTTTTTTTTTCTTTTTTCCTTAATATTCAACCAGGTTTGACCGTCACATAGTCAGCCTTACCTAAATCTAGCACTTGTGCTATGATAGGCTACTATGATTACGACTCTAAAAATTCATAATGTATCTACTGCTTTATTCCTAACTGTGATTGAATGTATTCTGAATTGATGAGTTTTTTTTTTTTTTTTTTTTTTTTTTTTTTTTTTTTTTGGTATTCTTAAACTAATACGTTATGTTCCTTTAAAGGCCAAAGTTAATGTAAGACTACCTATTTTTATTTTATTTTATTTTTTTTATTAAAGCTTTAGCCAATTCTTCCAATTCTTCAAGTTTTGTCTCCTCATCAAGCACTTTAAAGAGTGGAACTCGACAAATAAAATTATTAGCGCTTTTAATAAGTTCAGTATTTGAAAGCTTTCGTTAACAGCTAATGTTAATATTATTATTTTCTTCTTAAACAATAATATTACGCATTCAGTACGATTGATTTTATCCGGCTTTATGTATAAATATATATATATATATCTGTTTAAGTCAAACCAGTTATTGTTACTTTGGGAAAAGCACTTTAATAAAGAGCTTCTTTTATACAATATACTAAAAAAAAAAGTAATATACCTGTATAACTTATAAGAGTGTACAATATGTCTATCCTTAACTTCACTGTTATAGCTTATGATATTAATTGTAAAAAGAGCTATAGATATACATATTACCTTCTATTAGCTTTAATTAGAGATAAAATGGTATTCTATTTAATTAAATATAAAACTTTTTATTTCTTTTTTCTTCTACTTAAAGCAACAACCATACAGAGCTTGAGAACAATAAAGAAAATGAATGCTACCTTGATAATATTCAGGTTCTATAACCTGAGCAAATCAAATGAATATATACAAGTAAATTATTAAGAATAACCAGAAATATTGCTTCTTTATCTCACATCACATACTTGAAGTAGAGTAGAGTAGAGTAGGTCTCAAAGAAGATGATTGATTGACCTCTAACTTGTATTTTTTTTTTTTTGGTTTTTATTGATATAGTGTCTACCTGTTTATGTTCTCATGTCACTAGAATCTAATGGTATCAAAAAAGACGATGATCATTAAGAGAGGAGAACTACTATTTGTATCTTATAGAGTAAATTGTATCTTATTTTCCAACTTAAGGAAAGGCATACAAATGTAATTGATAAATCTATTCGAAAACAAGTCTTCATAACTGTGTTTACTTTAATGTACTATTGACATTTGCAGCAAGTTAGTGTACACTGTTAAAAGACTTTTCTGTATTGACAGATAAATCAGAAACATACATACATATATAGGTTGTAAGTGAAAATGAAGGAGCACCCTTGTTAAAATGTTCCTATTGTGTGAAAGCACCTTTTCTCAGAGTAAACAAAATTAATATGCATGTAGAAGAATTCCATTTGTTAGCCATTATGAATAATGTTATCATTAAAATATTAAAAAAAAAAAGTAAGCGTAATATCTATAAAGTATAGTTATTCAACATATTATAAACTATACAGTAAAGATTATAATAGCTATAACATAATCAATAAAAACTATCTAAATAGGATTTCAGGAAAAAAATTTTCAGTCCTGAAAATAATATTATAAAAGACACTTTAGAATGATTCAGCAGTTAGTTAGTTAGTTGATTTATTTATTTATTTTTTATTAGTAAAATAAGTACTTTTTTTATCTGTCTTTTTATTGTTAATTCTATATTTGACTATCATAAGATAGTGTAAAGGTATAGACCTTAGATGTTATCATGCAAGTGAATAAAGTATGTTACTTTTTTTATACCTTTATAATATATAAATATACATGTATATAGAAAGGATATGTAGGGAAACAAAGAGGGACCTTACAAAAATAGAAATCCAATACTACCCTATTTAAACGACAACTAAATGAAAATGAAAAAGGACCATGGCCTTCTTCATAGGCCGTATTATGGGAAATATTCACCTTTATACGACACATTAGCTTAGTTTTTACCTAATGTCAAATGATTATATGCTGACAATACTGTCACTCATTGCCTCCAATCAAAATGTATAATACCATCACTTTAGTCTTTGTGATATTAGTAAAGTACACACCATACTTATTAAATACCTGAACGACCCATAAATATCATATTTAATTCCTTACTATATCGAAGACTTGTTTTTTTTTATATATTATATTTTATTGATCATATTTCTATTATTAAGCTATCATGTATTCATGATGCTAATAAGAAGTTTATGCAACATTCTACTGAAAAATATCTCCCCTGGATTTGTTACGTGAAAATTGTTTATAAATAATAATAATAATAAAATATTACAGTGAGCGCTGTATCATATCGCAGCGACTGAGATTCATAAATATTTAATGCAGAAAAAAAAAAAAATAAATAAATAGTAATAATTGGCTGTAGACTAAGTTTGATGATCTGGTTAGACTTTTAAATATATTGTATTTTTAACTATACAACAGGAAATATTCAAGACCTGAATAACCATTTATTCTTTAGTAACTAGTGTATTACATTGATAGTGTTGAGCGTAATTCACAGATCAGAAAATTTTAAAATACTGTTTAACATTAATTATATCTCTGATCTGTAGCTAAAAATATATATTAATTCTTTTGGGAAGCTTTCAACATTTCATAGAGAATCTACTTTTAGGAGTGCTTTTTCCTTATTGAATAATTCTGCTATATTTAAAAAAAAGAAAAACATTTATACTGGAACATTGTGTAAAAACACAATATCTTCCAGATTATAACTTTTGCTCTTTTAATAGTTACTCATGGTTCGCTCTGTATACGCATTTCTTAGTCGTGAATTTGATCTTTTTATATGTTATTTTTTTTTCCTCTTTTTTATTATATTTAAAGGAGTTACAGCGGTACCAAGTACAGCTTATAGTAGTATTATGATATAACCCTTGATGCCCCCCTTTTTTTTTCCTTTCAATTCATAGCATTGAATAAATATATACAATACGCATACTCTTCTTCCAGCTTAAAATACTATAATTTACATTATAGCATGCTTTATATATTTGTATATATTTTTGACAAATAATACGTGTTAAATTACATTGTTCTGGACAAAGATTTATTTTTTTGGGGAAACACAAAAATGATCAACAAAAAAGAAAAAAAAAAGTGGATGATCAGTTCAAAAGCTATTCTGAAAATGGTAAAAATTATAACTTGTAATTAAATAAATAAATGAAAGTTTATTTTATTTCTCCCTTTTGCATCCTTATCTTTTCTTACATGTAAAGTATATTTGAAGTTACTTTATTATATAAAAAGTGTCGTGCTCTTTTTTATAGTTAAAAATAATATTATAGCATGTTATACATTCTCTAATAGTCATATTCCCTCATTTGATAAAACGTTATTTACATGCTTAAATAAACATGTACAAGTTTCAAGTATGTATGTATGCTTCTCCTTTGTTTATATCTGCATGAGGCTTTTCTTCTTTTTCTTCTCATTCTTCTCATTCATTTCGCCTCCTTTTATTCTAGATTCCCCTTTGTAAAAAATAAAAATAAAGAATACATTATAAAAATATACAATTTTTTAATATAATAATTCTTATCAAAGTGTGGAATAATTAAAAAAGTAACGGTGTGAGCTCTGTGTTTCCCCCCCCCACTTTATATTAATAAAATTGTATATTATATTATTATTATTATTATTGTTATTATTGTTATTCTCTCCTTAAAAACAATCGGACTTCCTTCCTCCGAAAGTAGTACAGTACATTGTACAAAAATAAATAAATTATGCATACGATTCAATGCAATATGAATAACTTGCCTAAATTTACACTATCTCCTTTTAATTAGTATATCCAAGCAAATTCAAATTAATATAAATAGGGACCTTTTTCTACAATTAAATTTTCTTTTTTCTCTTTCATTATTCACACACAAACCCTTCTCTCTTCTTATAATCTACTCTACTTTTTTATTATCAAAATTTCTGGTGACCTTTGGTGAAAAATATTTAAAAGTTAAGGAACCCTTAAGAGATTTGTGCTGTTGAAGTATGCAAGTTGTATTAAAGATCTGGGGTGAGGACTTGTCCAATGGCAGAAGAAAAGAAGAAAGATGTCAAGACTCCCTTGCGTTTGGAAGACCATGACACAGCCCCCTAGGCCATACTTCAGCAGCAGAGTTTAAATATTCAGCAAGCTCATGAGGTTATTTTTTTTATATATATATAGATACATATAGGACTCATTTTTCTCTGATATTACTTGGTTATGGTGGTGCTGAATAGACAAACCAGCAATAGGTAAATAAATATAATATAAATTATATCTAACATTAAAATTAACTAATACTAATTTTATACTAAAGAATAAAATATAGGTAGGTAAATCTACTAGCCTCAACAGGAGGAAGGCTACTCTCCTGTATATTATATAAATTTTAATAAATATAATAAATTATTTAATTGTCACATATAATATCGTCTTTTTTTATTATGATTATTTTTATTATTTGTTAAATATCATGAGCAATAAATCATAAGCCTTTAGTTTCTTATAAAAAATAATAATAATACAATCTCAGCATAAGCCTATATTATATTAAAGTATAAGAATGTAAAAGAAAGCAAGCTATTGAGAATGATAATAATATAAATATCAATATAATCAAGTTTAATATAAAAAAAACGTGTTTATAATACGCTTTATATCATAGAATTAATTATACTAAAATAATTTTCAAGTTTTCAAAATTTGAACATTTCTATTAAACATCATTATTACGATTATTGACAAAAGATTCCAAAGTAGGAATAAACATCTGGCTTTATAAGTGTAAACATCTACTACATTATCTATGTATACATTCTTCTAAAATAATACATGGAATGTATATTTGTATATTTATTTATGTATCTAGAAGGAAGCATCAGAAAATGTATACAGACTCTATATGCTATATGTAAATTAAATAATGGATATTAGCAAAGGAATTTATAACTAAATTTAACAAGTTAGTATATACACGTAATCTAACAGTTCTTAAGGTCTTTATTATGTCTTTATATTAGTAATTTGAGGTATGATGTGCAAAAGTGTGAAATGAGTAAGTTACAAATTAAAATGAACTTCATTGACCCATCTTACATGAACGAAAATGAGTGGATCAAACATCCTAAATAAAATAGATAAACCTCATTAAATCAAGTATTCTGAATTGATAGAAATCCAATTTTATAGGTTTATTCTTATATTTTACTATCAAAAAGGCTGATTCAATATTATTGACGTATTCAGGCACCACCAATCCCATCATTGTCTGATTATGTGATATAGCGTGTCATATATGGCTTTACTAAAGTAAGCATATCAAACTATCCATTATTAATAAGAAGACTTTTTAGTCAATATTTTGTACTGCTGAATATTGTAAAATCATTATTTTATATATAATAAGACAGTTTTTTTTTTTTTTTTTTTTTTTAACTCATTAATAGTGGTACATTGAATCAATAATCCACCTACTAGTAGCTCTTAATAAAGTATTTTCTTTTTCTCTCTTTTTAATACTAGATTTACTCAAGGAGAAAATGGGTGTAAATACCTTCGTACATCTGATGACAAACTCTTATGTAATGAATGCGCTTCAAACTTTGTTTTATTTTATTCTGTCTCAAACTTACCCTACTATTTTCTGGAAATAGTGTATTTTAGGAAAAAAAAAGAAAAAGAAAAGAAAAGAAAACTATATCAAATTCCTTTTTTTCCAAATTCAGGCAATCAGAAGTTGTTTCACATTGCTGCTATCAATAATGTATGTTACTACAATTTTTACACTTTAAATTTGAACGAAGTTAGTTTTTTTCTGGACGGATCAAAATAAGTGTTTAAATATTTAGTTTACCTTTTTTAGACAAACGAAGAAGAAGTGAGATTAGTTTTTAAACAAAGTAAACATAGTTTTCAGACGCTTACCTGTAAAGCATTCAAACAACAAAAGTTGAGTGAATGTGGTCATCTAAATACACTAGGTAGGCTGTGTTTATTACAGCGATAACTGTGGCGGTGTGGTGGTGGTGGTGGTAGTGTGTTGAAAAGGTGTTGGTCTTTCTCGTCCTTACCAAATGCTGATAGAGATTGTCATCATGTTTTGGAAGGCATTAATGTCTCTTTGCCAAAGAGTATGACAAGAAGAACAGGCAAGCATACTCAATCTAGTAACAGGCGAGGCTGGCATCAAGGTTAGAGTTTGGCATTTACTGCATACTTTGGATGTTCGGAACTCGTCAATTGTGATTGTGATAAGTTGTCCAGCTGCTTCACGCCTTCTCAGCGCGCGCCATAAAATACCCGTCACCCCACATCTGAGCGTCCTGATTTTATTGGTGTTCTTATTGAACATTCCACTTCCAAATACTATCAGAGGAACCTTCGTCTTGTCTTCTTTGTATTTGATGGGCCTCCATTTGTTCAGTTTTTCTCTAAAGAAAAAAATATTGAATTAATAACTGTTTGGGAATATTCAAGTAGAAAATATTAATACTTGATAGCATCGTTCTTATTTGGTCTCTTCTTTCTTTTCTTCTTTTGTTTCTTCTTTTTCTACCTCTTCTTGTTTCTCCTACTTCGATTATGTTTGGTGTCGCCGTTTATAAGCATATTGACCATAGTTTCTTGCGCTTTTTGCCTCCCTTGATAAAGTTGGAAGCGTTTTTTTTGCAGTACTGGGATTGTAAAAGTTGAATAAAGTATTTATGTTATCAAACAGATATTGAACATAATCTAAAAAACGCTCCTGGTTTGATGTCTTGGTTTTGGGAATTCTTGATTCAATATCCTCTATTCCGTTTTGACTTTTCAAAAATTGCTGCTGGGCAGAAATAAAAGTCGAACCAGTAAGATGATAATACTCTTTAGTACTGCAGCGGATTATTGGGTGCCCAGACTTGTTTAAACCACTCACGGCAGTGAATACAGACTTTCGCCTAGGTCAAAAAAATTGGATGATAATCCTTTACTACTTCTGGTAAAGTGAAGTCGTAAAGAGTCAACTCAAAGCGTTGCAAAGAAGGACCGTAACTGGCTTGACATCTTTTGTAAAACAAAAAAATCCACAACAAACCCATCAGTCCGTATCAAGTTTCCAAAAAGGAACTGGTTGTTTCCATGTGGTGTTAATTCAGCAATGCTACAAATATAAAAGTAAGAAATACATAAGTCTGATTTGATACAGTCTCTATCTATACTCACTTTCTGTATCGCAGTTTCCCAAAATTGGAAACATTATAAAACAATCTTAGCTGTCTTCAGGTGTTATATTGTATGGGCGTAAGGGAGATCTTGTTGTAGAATGATTATCACCACAGCATTTCTTACAATGAAGATTGGTTACATTATCATTTGTGATCTTTTGTCGTTTTGCTGTTTGTTTAGCTTGCTTCAAACTTTCGCTTTGCCTTTCTTTTCTTGCTTGAAGCTCCAATTATACGTGATCATTATTATACATAAATAGTATAATATTAAATTGCCGTACCATCATCAACGGCTGCTTCTTTGTAAAACTTGCACCTGTAGTAGTTTTTATTGAAATGTCCTACTTCTTCACAGTCGATACACTTGGCGTTTGCTATAATATCAGTTAGTAAAAACTTTTATATACATTTTTTTATTAAGTCTTGACCTTCATTAAATACTAGTCGATTGTTGAAACCCGTTTCTTTCTTTATTTTAATAATGCCAGATTGATATTCATTAGACATGTTCAATAGAGTAAGAAAGTGAGAAAATCAATTGATGCCTGGCTCATACGCTGGCCTTTTATATGTGCAATTCTGCTTGAGATGGACTATCTAGCTCACTCCCAAATCCCTGAACCCTCTGACCATCATCTTCTTTCAATACAACAACGATTTTCTGATAGTTAATTATCATCACTTATACATATACTTTAACATTTTCCCTTTTATCCCAAAAGGGTTTTTCTTTCCTTTTTTTCCATAGCGATCTGACCAGGGCAAAACAGCATATATAAATGCTATGTGCTCATTGGTCATTTTTTTAATTTTTTAAATAAAATTCTCTTTAATCGTATTCAGTCTTTACCCTACCGAGCGAAGCATCATTCAGCTATCTTGGAATTCCAATCAAACCTGGTGGACTTATTGACACTGCTGCCCTCATCAATCTCAACACTAAAAAAGCTAGATCCTCTATGAATCAAATTTCCTCTCTTGGAGTCAATCACAAAGGGTTTAACCGCTTACTCTCAGTACGTTTCTACAGACAAATGATACGATCACAAATGGAATATGGTCTTGCTATCTGTGTCTTGAATAATAGTCACTTTAAAAAACTTGAAGCTTGTCAAAATGAATGCATTCGATGTATTTTTAGTGATTCTGCTAGATCATCAACCAAAGTAATGCTGCACCTAGTACAACAACCTTTTATGACAGCCCGAGCTATTATTCTGCAAGCCGAATACCTTATTCGATCAATGCAACTACCCGACGATACATTACTGAACAAACTTCTACCTCATCTTCAAATGTCCAGCAGCCATTCTCAATGATATAAACTAACAGTCAACCCACTCTGGAGAGAATGTGTCCCTATCTTGGACGAACTTGATAGAAAGGTTTTCAAACGGCTCTGTCTGCGTTTTCAAAAAACTCAATATGAAAACCTCTGTCAGGGTTTAAATTCCAAGCTGATTCGTGCATGTCGTCCTAATATGATCATCGATCCAATTCTTTGGCTGCCCATGACGAATACGGAAAGAAGCCAAGTCATCCGCTGGCGCCTCGGTTGGCTACCTGGCGATATACCTCGTCCATGTCCCTATCTCCTTCTCAAACGTTCGGTCGTACTCATTCTATTGAGTGTCTACATATGCACCATCGACTCCAAATGCCAAGAACGGTCACCGACCCACTCTCCTTCCTGCTCAACCAACTACCTACTAAAAAGCTAAAACGCTCACAGGATGTGGCTCCTTGGACAATCCGTTGGCCAACTATTTGTATCATCCTACATGAAATGGATTATCTCTTTCACGAAAAACTACCTCCATATCCTCCCTCCGAACCTGGTTCACTACTGGTGAAATAGTTACTCAACTAACAGTGCTAATATCCTTATATTGTTTATGAATTTTATCTTACTTTCTTTTTTTTTTTCTTCCAATTACTTTATTTCTGTCTAACTCGTTATATTTATTTTATCCTTTTCCCTTTTGTCTCAAAAGAGGGCTTTTCTTACTTATATACTACTAGAACTGACTAAGGCAATACAGCAGATGAAAAATGCTATGTGCTCATTTGGTCAAAAAAAAAATAATAATAATAATAAAAATTCAATTTTAAACGCATCCAGTCTTTTTTTTTTTTTTTTTTTACATGTTGTCAAATCAAACTCAACAATTTTTTTTTTCTTCATATAAAAATAAAAATATTCGTAAGTTGAATACCCTTTTTTTTCTCTCTCTGTCAAAACGCGTTATTTTACTTTTTTTTTTTTTATTAGTGAAAACATGAGCTCAACTGATTCATTTATGCACGATTCTACAACTACTTCAGTCTCTTCTTTTACAACATTAAATAATGATAATAAAGATCAATTCTCGAATAAATCCCCGTCTCAGATTGACGAAAACTCATTAACAATTCGTTCACTCGTATCTACAAAAGAAGCAGGTGTCATTATTGGCAAAGGTATATATATATATATATGTATATATGTATATATTGCTTAAAAAGAAAAAGGAGGGGAAGAGGAATAAAATAAGTCTAACAACATAATTTTAGGTGGTAAAAATGTAGCTGAATTACGAAATATAACAGGAGTCAAAGCAGGTGTTTCAAAGGTGGTTCAAGGTGTTTACGATCGTGTTTTAACTGTAACAGGTACATTAGAAGGTGTAGCAAAGGCATATACTCTAATTTCTAAAACATTATCGGATAATGATCCTACTTCACCCATCATCATTCGTTTATTAATTTCTCATAATCTCATGGGAACTGTCATTGGTCGCCAAGGAGCCAAGATTAAACACATTCAAGATATATCAGGTGTACGCATGGTAGCTTCAAAGGCACTATTACCACAAAGTACCGAACGTGTGGTTGAAGTGAAAGGAACAGCAGACGCTATTCATAAAGCCATTCTCGAGATTGGACGTTGTCTGATTGAAGATAAAGAGAGAGCTTATGGTACAATTCTATATAACCCTACAAAAGTGATTATAAATGAAAATAGACCTATTATACGCACCGGAAATGGCTCTGACTTTAGTAATAGTGATATTCGCATTCAAAATATTTCAATTCCAAGCGACATGGTGGGTTGTATTATTGGAAAAGGTGGTTCAAAGATATCTGAAATTCGTCAATTATCAGGTTCTCGTATATCAATTGCAAAGGTACCTCATGATGATTCAGGAGAAAGAATGTTTACTATTCAAGGCACACCTGAAGCAAATGAAAGAGCTCTTTATTTACTTTATGGTCAACTTGAAAATGAAAAAGAACGTCGTCTTAGAAGTGTCATGAATGATAATACACCATAAAAGCAACATACACAGATATAATAGCATTATTATTATTATTATTATTATTATTATTACATCTTTCACTCCAACTTTCTGTAATTCCACTCTAAAACTCTTATATGGGCTCCTCCTACCCCCTACCCTACCCTACCCTACTTCCAATTATCATCCTCCTCATTCAGCAAGCATCTAAATTATATATAAAAGTAATAATAAATCATACTAATAACATCTCATATTAATCAATATACGATTATCTTTTAATCACAGAATCCATTCATTGGTAAACAAGAAATATATCTACAATAGGGACACTCCTATAGATTGATATAAATAAGCTCATTATTTATATGGTCTACTTCTTATAATTACATACCTCATCTATTTTACTTGTATCAAAATGATGTATCAATAAAGCCAAAAGTGCCCCATATAAGCATAAAGATAGAAACCTTATCAAGTAAATTCCAATTCGTCGACTATAGCCTATCTTCCTGCTGCCAATATTTGATAAAAATAAACTCAATAAGATACCTGCAACTAACCCGCCTAAATGTGAAAAATTATCGACTCTACAAATTAATTTGTATTAAAAATAGATAAACTTTTCTTTTTTTTTTTTTTTTTTTTTTTTTGCAAGTTACCCAGGTAACAATCCAAGTATAAAACTGAATGCAGTCCCTAGTAACAACTTAATCATATATCGAATTGCTTGTTCTAATCGTTTCCAATGAATAAATAAATCAACATATAAAAATCCTATTAAACCAAATAAAGAGCTACTAAATCCTAAAAAAGCTATCTTTCCTTCCCATCATCACCAATAAATAAATGTTAGAATTCATATATGTATTCCTTCCTCCTTCTCTTCTTCTTACGTGTTGTTGCTGGTGCAAAGTTAGCCCCAAGTGCATGTCCAAAGATACCCGCACCAATATAGAGTATCATAAATCTCAAGGAATTCATGACTTTTTCCACTTTGATTCCAAACCAACATAGGATAGTCAAATTGATAAATAGATGAACAAGTCCCGTATGAATAAATAAAGGAGTGAATAAACGATATTTTTGATCTGGAATTTGTGATAAATGAAAGGTAGACATACCACAGATGGTAGCTAATGAACAAGTAGAGTTGGCGACAATGTGAGGGTCTGCTAAATCAATCACAGGATCTAATAAATACAAGGGCGAACCTGGTGTTGTTGTTGTTGTTGTTGTTGCTGTTCTTTTAGAGGAAGCAGCAATTGTATGAAGACAGACATAACGAGCATCAAATGGCATTGATTCAATAGGTCTCATGCATGGTGGGAAACGAGCTCCAACTTGAACCATGATCTCCATAGAGGGTCCCAACATGTAATTAAACGGTTCTAGCTCAAAGAATTCTCCTGTATTTTGTCGGCTCAATAGTAATTCACCAGAAAAGAGAAGGATGTTCAAGAGTACGGTAATGTATGTAAAGAGAGGCCAGTGTTTGACGGTCGAAAAGGGTCCCCAATAATGACTGGATAAAAGCCAATGAAGGCGTTGTTGTGATTTAACAACAGTAGCGTCAGCAGTAGTAGTAGTAGAAGAAGAAGAAGAAGAACATGTATTCATTTGTTTTTCTTCTGATGAATGATGATGCATAAATGATACTACATTGCTCGTTGGTGAGGAGGAGAGATGATATGAAGGACTATGTTTGTTGGCTAACTCATCCACCGTCAAGCTTGCTTCATCAAAGGGCATAATGATAAATGTGTCCTCTTCTGGCTGTGTAGAGGTAGACCGTTTTTTAGTGATCTTTACATGGTTTAATTTTGTATTATAATTAGATACTGTGGGTGAAAGGGATGCTACTACGGAATCTGTTAGTACCGTTGATTTATGAAAGGGAAACATAATACTTTTTTTTATAAAAAAAAGGAAAAGAAAAGAAAAAGAAAAAGAAAAGAAAAAAGGAGTAGAAGAGAGAGAAATGAAAAAGAAAGGTTAACATTAGTCTATATACTATACATTTATTAAACTTACTTTGTTAATAAAAGCACTTGGAAAAGAAAGGCTAATCCTTTTTTTTTCTTTTAGAGAAAACATACATAAACAAGGAAAAAAAATTTTTTTTCTTTATATTTATATATGTATATGTATTCCATCAATATATGGTACCCAAAAACAGAATAAGAAATGAAAAATTATTAAATACATTTATAGGATAAAATGTTTTATTTCTTTTTTCTTTTTCGTAAAAAAAAGGGGGGGGGAGAACGAATAGGAGGGATGAGGAGAGAATGGCAATAGTTTTACATAAGGAGTGAGGGTGAAGGTATGTATGTGTGTGTGTGTATGTGTGTGTGTGGGTACAGAAAGTCGAACAAGGAAAAGTTAAGTTTGTCTTGCTCTATGACTTCCTTGTGCAAAACTAAGAGGAATCAATTTGTTCAATTCAACTCTAGCAACCACACTAAGATCTTTAGCATCTAATACTAAAAGGAAAGAAGTGGAACGTGCAGAATCCATTACAATACTTATTAAGACACCTGCATCTTCTGCGTTAGTTGATGCTTTATCTTCTTCTCCTACGGATGTTTTACTGGTTGGTCTAGGAACAAATTGTGCTTGACTTGGATAACAATTCTCTTCATGCCAAGAAGCTAAAACAGTATGATTATTTATATCCTATAAGTCATATATTAGTACAAGACTATATACATATATATATAACTTACAATTTTAATAATACTATCCCAAATTTTTCCTTCTTGAATGGAACTATCAGCACTAAAACCAAGTCCATAAACAAATGAATATGGCTTCATTTTATAATGAGGATTTACTTGAGGTAACTCCAATGTAGTCTCAATTAGTTTCTGATAACTAATTACTGGGATCCAAGCATGCCATCCACTTGCTCCAGTCGCATTTTCTCGAGCATTAGATCCACCTGTCACATAATTCCAAATGGAACCGATACGAGAGGTAATGGAGGTAGTGGAAGGTATAAAGGAGTTATTAGCTACATAAATTGAGTGTGCCTCATGTTCAGGATGGTTTAATATATATCGTCTCACTTCTGAAAACGCTAAACGACCCATCTTTTCAGGATGGCGCAAGTTTTCGGTTGATAGTTGTGAAGCGATTGTATCATCTTCATAACAAACTATATCGATTACAATATTGCCATGAATATCCTCAAAGGCGTTCACTTGGTTAAAAGAGAAAGTAGCATCAGAACGATAGCATGCAATCACGTCCTTTTCTTTACGATTAATAACATAAAATAGGGTCGGCTCTGAAGGATAAAAATTGAAAGAATCAAGGATACTCTCTGACCAAGCAAATTTGACTGCCCCTGAGTTGGCTAACATGGGATGAATCACCATGACAATATAATGAGGTGTTAATGCAAAGTTATTAATCCAACCTGTAGGAGCATTCCAAATGGTGGCAATTAGTTCTCCTTTAGGATTTTGTTCAGTAATAGAAAAGAAATGATATTTTGTAGATCGATAACCAATTTCCATTGTAAAGTTAATGTATTCTCCTGTCTCTACATCAAATTGACCATTAGAACAAGAACTGTACCCCTTAAAATCTGGATTAATTTCGTTCCATGTTTGTATACGAGTAGGTTTCAAGTCAAATGGATCTAATTCTTGAATCTAATGCAGCATTGTTAGTTCAACTTTTTATCATTACTATTATAACTATTATCATACTGTACATGATTTGCAAAATCTTGACAAAATAAACGGCCATCAATACCAGGTAAATAGGGTAAGATGCGTTGTCCACAAGGCACACGATCAGGTTTTAAGGTCTTGCCATTATTCAAAAATTTGATTAATATGGTTTGATTAGGGTTCGTTTTAAATAATCCTGCGGGGAAGTTTGGTGCATAACCATGGTGATCACGAATCTTTTCTGACAATTTTTTGTTAGTTAAATGATGACGATACGTTATTGAGTTTCTTTCACCATTGATATCAAAACGATTTACCAAAGGAAGACTATAAAGAATAGTAATTAAAAAAAAAAAGATGAATACGTCTATATACATATGTATATACATATTTGAATGTATTTATAACTTTACGCATCAAACCAGTGTCCTAAAGTAAAAACGGCTGTTGCGCTTTGAAGTACGCCATCGATTTCAATCTTTCTTGTATAACGAACATCATAAATACCAGGACCAATAGTATAGTGTTCTCCAATTAGCCAATCTGGTAATTGACCATCAACAACTAAATCAACTACTTCTGCTGAATCTGTAACGTTATAAAACCCCTAAAAATAATATATGTATATACATATATTGATAAATATTGATATACTTTATTATAATGATAAAATATAGAACCTTAACATGATTGGTGTCATTTGAAGGATTAGACAAGTCAGTTGTTGAATAATTTGTATTGGTATTTCCAACTAATACTGTAGGTGGTTCAAGAGAATGACCATTATATTTTTCTTGTTCAAAAGTAACATCTTCTTGAGATACAATAGTGTTAATGTCTTCAATAGCTGCAATTTTATTGTCTCCCATGTTATTAAAAAAAAAAAAAAGAATAAAGAAAAAGAAAAAAAAAAAACTATAGCATAAAAATTTTAAATTTCTAGACCAACTTTGTAATAATTTATTACTCTATTTACAAAAATATTTATTTATAAAAAATATAACACATGAAATTTAATAAAAGTGTCAAATACTAACAATAGAAAGAGTAGTAGAAGATGCTTGATTTCCTTCATTTAATAGAGTAGAGGAAAAAGTAATGTCTTCATCCTCTTTCTTCAAGTCTTCAAGACATATAAAAGTATCACTAGAATTCTTTTCTCCTTCTTTAGTTAATCCATTGTTATAACAACGAATACGACAGCAATGAACGAAGAAGAAATGTATAAAAGTGGCAATGCATGGATATCGATAAGGTATATAGACAGTCTTTGAATCATTTACATGAATAGTTGTCATAAAGTTTCTAGTTTCAGTTTTTCTAATGATGAATGCAGGTGGTGGAGTTGATAGTATTCTTTTTAGTCGTTGATGTTCGATACTCTCTTTCATATTAGGGATTATGATGTTAAGTCTTCGCATAGGAATCATCTTGATATATTGTTGTTGTTGCTGCTTTCTCTTTCTAGATGTCCATGCGATTGATAGTCGGTTACTGAAAGATGTATTATTATCAGGAGGAGGAGAAGGAGAAGGCTTATGAGGGCTTGAATATTCATTATCATGTACATTAAGAGCTGTAGTAGACGATAATTGTATAAAATGAATTGATAAGGGAGAAGTAGAAGAGGATTGAATTGAAGAATAAAATGAAAGAGGAGACATTGGTATGCATTTACTATTTATAGTTTGCGAATTAGTTTCATCCTTAATGAGGGTTGATTTAGGTATTAAAGTATATTCAATCACATATTTCTGCACACACGTTTTAAAAGAAGATTTTATAAAAGAAGTAATTGTAGGATCAGTGAAAAAGACGACAGCTACAAAAAAGCCTTGTATTGAAGAAAACATGGTATCTAGCAAAGTTAAAGAAAAACTAGGTGTAATATTGGAGGAGGTGCTGATTACCATTTGCAAAATAAAACCGAAAATATTTGAAAGAAAAGGTACTAAAAAAAAAAAATGTTATTTAAGATTGTTGATTCATTAAATAGTATAATAATATTTACCTAGAGGATATATAATACAACGTAAAACTACTTTAGTAAATACATTATTAAGTCTTTTTTTAACTATTTGATATAATTGCGGTCGAATATTTGGATCCATTCTAGAAGCAACTAACTTTTGTTCATGAATAAGTTTCTTTATAGCTACTATAGAGCATAAAACAGCGATTATATTAACAAAGAAAATGAATGCATAAAAGCACATCTATAAAATAGATAATGAATGATATAATCTTTTATTATTATTATTAGCTATAGTTATTTTATTTACTTACCCATTTGTCAAATTGATTTAATCGACTTTCAACGTATATCAAATACAAACAACTAAGGTTATCATCATATTTAATAGCACTCTTCTTCGAAGCTTCTTTATAAACAGATAAAGAGATACCAATCGAAGCATAAATGATAGCTGATGGATAATAAAATTTTTCCAGCAAGTCTCTTCGTTTTATACTTATGACAAAGACTAAAACCAAGTTCAACCCCACTAGAGTCAATAAAGAAGCGCTTAAAATATTTAGAAAACCAATAACAATATCAGCAGCCTTACAAAAGGGAGAATTACTAAATTGATTTGTTATTATAATATTTATAATAGCGTCAAGAATATCCAATAGACTACACATAAAGACACAACGTAAGGAAACTCGATTTGCTTCACGTCGATAATATTTAAGCATATAGATGTAAATAGAAATAATCAATATAGAAGCAATAAGTGATATAGATGAAGTAATAAGTGACGTTGTTTGTAGTGCAATAAACTCCTTTATTGAATATTTAAATACGCTAGTTTCCAATGTATACTGATTCCATTTCTCAAAAGCCAACATAACTCTTTTGCTGGGCTTCTTTCTTTTCTTTTCTTCTAATTTTATGATTTATCAGACTGAGTTGTAAAATAAAAGAGAGAAAGAAGATGAAAAAAAAAAAGAAAGGAAAGGAAAAGGAAGAAAAAAAAATATTGTAAATTCAAGTTGCATCTGAAACTTGATTGAATTTACGTTTAAGACATGTCTTTTTTCTTTATTATGTGAAGTAAAATATATATATATATATATACATACACTAAAAGCAATATTAAAAACGAATTTCTTTATAAGCACGGTAATTCACTGTCTAATAACGTATTAACTATGATATTTATTTATTCTCATAAATAAAGCCTGTGTTATATAAATCGTGTCTAATTTAATTCTCTATTTTATGCATATCCTTTTACTAAATATAGTAAAAAATATTTAAATCTGTCATTCGCAAATTTTTTTTTCTTTCTATTTAGAAAATACAATAGAGGGAAACGAGTTTTGCATGTGCATAATAAGTAAGGGTTAATTTGGTAACAATAGTTATGAGTGAGTACGGGCTTGTCTGTTTTGTCTTCCCTCCTCCCTCCCCCCTTTTTTTTAGAAGAAAAAAAAACAAAAGTACAGCAAATCATTTATCTATCTTCAAATATATTTAAAGACAATAAAAGACACTCTTTTATCAAGTAACCAATTTGTTGCTATTGTACCTGACTGTAGATAATGTTTATTAAAAACTATATCGACTATATAGTTCCATGACAACTGCTGAGATACAAACTGTATTTTAATATATACAATATTGTTTTGTTTCAATTGGAAAGTCACTAAATAAAAAAAAAAGAAAGTTGTGCAGATCTTTTTATAATTTAGCGATTGAATAGCATTGATAATAGTCCGCTAAAATAGAAACAATGGCTTCAACTCTCATTAAATCATCTTTGCTTGCTCCATTATGAATAGCTCCATGACTATGACCTACAAGTTGAAGTGGTATATCTTGAATCATTAATCCTGCTACAGTTATTAAACTTGTATCCTTAGCGTTTAAGATAGAAGTTTCACTTAATATAGGTCCATATAATTGATTTAATGCTGTTTGTGCCAAGTCAGGATGTGTATTATACATATTTTTAAGCACTTTATCTGTATGTCTATCATATATATTACTAAATAATGATTTTCCTCTTTGTCGTTCAGTTTGTACATCAGACCATGCCTCTTCATTTCTATATAACAATGATAATAATTGTTAATATGTATATGTATATATATGCGTGTATACTAATAGTAATGAAGCTAACCTGATTGGCTTTGTAGGTAGCAATGTCTTTATATTATCAGGGGTAATATTAGCTAATTGTTGTAGTGTATTTATTGTCTTTTATATAACAAGCAAAGTTAATTTTTTTTTATTATTATTACTTGATGCATAATAATTTACCTTTGGAAACCCAATAATAACAAAACTCTTAAGTATAGCTTCCCTTAATCTTAATATAATTTTAGCAAAAAGTTGATTCTTTTCTTCTTTTGATAAATGATTCATTTTATCGATTTTATCAGAAATAACTTGATAAACAATTTGAATGTCGTTTGGCTTGTTCACTGAACTTATAACTACTGCCTATAAAATACTACCCATTATATAAAATAAAATTGATACGATTATTGTTTTTATTCTTACAGCTATTATATACCAAACATCATTAAGAATGTTTTGTTCATCATGTTCAAGATTTTCTAAAATTTCTTTTAATGACATTATTAATTTTGTGAAAGAAAAAAAAATTTTTTTATTATATTCCACAAATGAAATAAAGTAAGGGAAGGATAAATATTTTAACCATCTTTTATATAATAAAGTTATATACAATACTAAAAATACATGTGTAAATTAATTAAATCACAAAGACCAGACCAGATAAGCCTTTCATTTATCTATTATATGACCTGTTATTATGTAATATATAGCCATATTTCCTTTTACAGTCGAAGAAACTAGGTTGGGCCAATGAGAAAAAAATCGGGTCGTTTCAAAATTGAATTAGGACACCATTATGAAAATGGGACAGAGATATGAAAGTGGGACGGCGATACGGAAATAGGACATATTGAGATACTTTTAAATTTTGGGCGAATGAAAACTTTTTTTTCAATAGGTCAACTAATCTGTAAATATAGGGTGTCTTGCTGTTATACAAGACATAATGTTATTCAATTGTTAAGGCTATTTTTTCCACAAATAATAATATTGTTGTTAGTATATGAGGTAATGAAATCTATATTAATATCAAGATAGCTTACTCCGCCGAAACTCTTCAGGTCGATTATTGTTGTTGGCAGCCATATACAAAAAGATAGAGCGTATGTTGAGACTCGCCATGTGATCTCTGTCCCATCGAGTATTACAAGTTTGACAGTTGAGAATTGGATGGATCATCATATTGGAGTTATCACGTTGGTTGGAAGTACTTCTTGTATGACATCTGGGACATATTAGACTTGTGAAATACTCATCAATCATAACGACGTACTTTCTTGAATTTGGCTGTCTGCGTCTGGTTGTTTTGACATAATTTAGCAAAGCTTTTCTGAATGCCTTTGTTGGAGAAGGTACATTCCCACGAAGCCCACCGAACCGAGCAGAACCAAACGCCACTACAATAGGCCTTTCAGCTTCACCGGCATTGTCTCTAGGGGCTAACGGTTTCCACTTTTGCTGATTTGCTTGCTGTATATCAGGATTGCCTTCTTGGTATTTTTGGCTATCTGTAAACAACCGTTTACACATTTCGGTCAATGCTTTTTGCTTGCTTCTTCTATAGCCGTGATATTTGAGCTTTTTCAACCTGGTTGTGTAATAGCCTTTAATTGCCTCAAAGTTCTGAAATATATATCGCAAAGCTTCCCAGTTACACGTCCTTGTTGATGGTGTATTAGAAATCAGATGGCGTGCGTCAATATTGGCTCACGAATGATGACTTGCTGCTCCATTCTTTCTAAAACATGGTATAACCACGGCAAATACGAGTGTAATCTAGCATAGTAATCTGCTTCAGTCAGGTTCAAGCCATGTAATCTTTGGTGGTATTCATCAATAAGATTGTTGATTGAGGTTTTGTGAGTGTCGGCAACTTCCAGATTAGCAGGGTAAATTATTTCTTGATTGGTACAAATAGCATTATATACCCGCTCAGCTAGGTCGCGTTTGACACTATTTCGGAAAGGGAGGTCTGGAAATTCAGTTGTGTCAGAAAGCCTCGTAAAGAGATAGCGCAACGTTTTTGGCTTGAAGTTGGTTCCAACATGATTCTCTATAAGTGTCTCAAAGCTACACATGACTATTGAGATTAGTATGCTATACTGAATGTTGGGGAACTGCTGTTGCCTATTAAAATCTTCTCCCATTTTATTACTAAATTGTAAGAAAGCTTTAGGGATCTCGGCATCGGTATTCTTTCCTTGACCAACAAATAAAGCATCAAAGTTGTATAGTTTTTTGTGAGTCAGTTTTGGTACAGCCTCGACCAATAATTGATGGGTATCAGCATAAATGACAATAAAATAGGAGAAAGGGGATGTCATTTAAGTTTTCATTCTGTAGAATCGGTAGATAAAAAAGATATAAAAAAAAACAAAAACGGTGGATTAATCTAGATGCTTGTGTGAGTGTTTATTCAATGTAAACTGACTGAAGAACTTTATTGATCCAAGATGATCTCCTTTTACATACATTTATCGTTATTTGTTACTTGTATGAATATAATCGTATGAAATTGTCAGTTTTCTGATCCACTATTATCATAACATTGGTACCTGGACTACATACGGAGCCCAATATTACAGAGACCTGAACTTTCTTTCTGGAGTGATGCTGTAGGTGAGTACAAAGGTCGTATTGGTGACTATGCAACCAGTCGAGAAATTGAGAACAGAAACATCAAATCTCGTTGTGTGTCAATTACGGCTGCCTACACTGCTTTTAGTGGCTGTGTTGCTCAAGTTATGAGAAGAAATGCCAGCGGTGCCAGCACAGGGAACATGGTAAGGCGATTTATTTACTTTTATTTTTTTTTTTTAAAAAAAAAAAAATAAAATAAAATTTACATTAAATATCATAACGAAAAAATTATAAATCCTTTATAACTTTGTTAATGATAGTGTCATGTTGACTGTGAATCTCTTTTTTCAAACCAGATGTCGAGTTTACAAGTTCTATGCACCATAAATTCACACTATGATAAAGTCTGGACTCTTGCATCTCTTTATAATCAGTTTATAAACAATCAGCCACCTTGATACCATATTTTTCTTTTGATTTGCACGAATACGTAGACTATGTGAATTATCATGAACCTCTTTTCAAGCTGACAGCTTCGTCAGATTTTTATGCAAATTAGAATAATAAAATTGATTATTTCTTTTCGTTGATATTTCACTATGAGACTTCCCAAACGTAAAATAACTATATAAAAGCATGAGGCAATTAAGATAGATGTAATTGGATAGCCAACTTGCAGTTTCTAAGGACTTGATGTATAGAAACAGTTTCCTTTTTTGACAATTAACTAATATACTAAAATGATTGGTTTGTGGCGACTTGATTATTTTATAAATGTGAAAATTTTTATGAATATCTATAAATGGCTGTTATTTTTTTTTTCTTCAAGAGTATTATTTTTGGATTATCAGTGATGTTTTTAGTGCCCGTCAGGACGCCCAACTGGTCTAACCGGTATTAGCTGCAATGACACTTGGTCTTTCTTCTAGCTTTTAATTTAAAGATAGTGCTCCTGTGGATCTGGGAGATGCTTTAGTTTTGGTTTGGGGTTGCCTAACAAACTACTAAGGCGTGATTGGGGTTGCCTGCCACACACTTTTTTTTTGGGATCAGACGACTTCTTACCTTCTTGTGGTTGATCCTGTTAATCAAAACTGCTATAGTTTTGAGAACTAAAAGAAGTACTTTATATAACTTTTTGACTTTAATTAAAATAAAAAATGTTGCTAAAAAAATATTTTGAAGTGTTTCTAACTGTCTTGTTCACGATAAGTAGACGTTTGAGTTGAACTTGTTTATGCTTTTGTTCTTCATTAATGCCTTTAACAGGAATTGGTTACGGATAAACTTCACTGAAGAGACCCAAGGATCATTTATTTGTTCCCAAATACCATTTCATCTGCTTGCTGTTGTACAGATATGGGTAACTTTGAAGACTTGAAAACAAGAGTTACTGATGCCTGTAGCAATGTACCTGCAAGACACACTGGTGCTTTTATTCAACATTCAGTGAACCAGTTCCCCAAATGCAGAGATCAATTACCTCTTTAAATAAAAAAATATAGTTTTGTTCCATTTTAACTGCAACTTTTGAAGTAAAACAGTTCTATTTTTTTTTTTTTTTTTTTTTTTTTGAGAGGATTAGATATACTTTTATTTTTTCGTAGTTAATCCTACTACTAAAATTAAAGCATGAAAGCATACTTTGTGTTTTGAGATACTAAGAAAAGTATTATCCCTATCCATTCTTTTACAGCATTTATCTCAATTCATATAAAAATAAAGAATTGTGTATTTCTCGATAAAACTAGGCAAAAGTTCTTAAGCCACATGTAATAGAGGATGGTAAAAGAAAAAAAGAGTGATCCTATAAAGATAGTATTGCCAATTTCAAAAGAAACTTTCATCACTATTCTTGGATCTATTTCTTCTCAAGGTGTCATTGACATCTCGTTGGGAAAGCTTGTAACAGTGCCTGAAACAACACCAAGAATTGATACTCGAACAAAACATTATTTAAATAAAATAATGGATATTTCATGCAAAAGGATTTTAAAGTGTGATGGAGGATGCATTTATTTGCAAACCAGCCATTATTTGAAAAAAAAACAATTAAAGACAGAGGATACAAATGTTTTTATTTACCTTCATATTCATCATCCCTTCACCAATCCACACTCAAAGAACGAATGTACCTGTTACAAACAAATTTTTTTAATTCGTTCCTTAAGCCTTTCAGAAGAAGATACGCTATTGATCCAAATTTATGCCTTTTTTTTTTTTTTTTTTTTTTTTTTTTTTTTGCGTACTCCGGCCAATAACTTTTAATGGTGTAAATTTTTCAAACAATTCTTATGGCAATTATGTGCACTCATTACTGATACTATTGCGCCTTTCAATTTATTTGTTAAAGTTTTCTGGACGAAAAGATTTGATAAGCGATATTATTCGGTTCTTTTTCTTTGTCTGCCATCCACTATTGATCCTATTCTTTAGTTACCTATGGCTCAGGCTGGAGGCAGTTGTGCCCTATGCTGGTATCTCTGTTGGTTGCCTGGTAGTATCCCAAACCTGTATCTCTTTCGTCTGAACGATAAGTTTATTCAGTGGATCTCAGGCTATTGTTTGGTTAAATATGCACTATTGATTACAAATAATTAATGCTGTGGTTAATCCTTTATCCTTTTTTACTTCATTATCTTTCTAATAAATATAGAAAGCAACCTATCATACGAATCAATTCATCCACTTCTACATAGATTATTCCTTGGCTTATAATATGAATTAGTATACTCTTTGAACTTGATTACCTTCATCATGGTAAAATCCCTCCTGAAATCTCTCTCCCCTTGATACTGACTTAATCAAATGATTATGCAGTAATCAATCCAGTATGTAAAGATGCAATTCTCTATCCATTTTACCTTCTTTATCTTTTTTTTTTTTTTTTTTTTGTTACTATCAACATATTTTTGTTTTAATTTCCTTGTTTTTCCCTTTTTTTTTCGATCTGACCTGGGTAATGCAATTCTATTTTATTGTGTTGCGCTTAAATGGGGTTTAAAATTTTTACTCAATAAAATGTATGTAGATGCGTGTGCATGTGCGTGTGTGTGTATGTATGTATTTAATTATTGTAATAAAAAAAAACTTTTTTTTTTCTTTTTTTATCCCTTTTATTTTATTTTTATTTTTTTTTAAGGAAAAAACAAAACAAATTAATACGTAATTAACAACACCATTTGTAGACATGTCCATAAGTTCATTAGGAACAAACGACTTTATAGACCTCAATAAAGCGTCGTTATTAGAAGAAGAAGAAGAAGATGATTTAGACTCTCAGTATAACAAAAATTTATGTCGTTTTAGATATAGTTTAAGAAGCATTGATGAAGCAGAGACTGAACGTTTTAGATCCAGTTTACTTACACCTACCTCAAAGCATAGTAGTTTAGATATACATTTAGGTATAAAGAGTCCTTCAAGTCCATCTTCTTATCCTGAAAGTATTGCTTTCTCTAGAAACTTAGGTATAAACAAATTTCCTTTTTTTTTTTCCCTTTATTCATATTACCCTATCTGAAACAAACCCAACATTATTTTTTGCAGGAAATGAAGATACTATTGATTTAGTAGCAAGTAAATTTAGAGATTATTTTGATTATGACCTTGATGACTTGCGTTCTTCAACTGAAAGTATTACTAATAGATCGTCTTTATTACAAAGAAAAAAGAGACCCATTGGCTTGTTAGCTAGGTATGCATATATTATAAACAAATAAACAAAAAAGATCATGTCTTTTTCTTTTTCTGATTTTTTTTAAAAAAAAAAAAAAAAATCTGAACTTGTATTTTTTTTTTTTTTTTTTTTTACTCAGTTTGAATAATATTGAAGAATTAAAAGTTGGAATGACAGAAGAAGACGAACTCCTTAAAAAAAATAATGATTTACATCTTTCCCCTAAGTCTCCTCATCATTCTTCTAATTTACGTTACACTAAACATACCAGCTCTGTTGTACAGACGAATACCAAAAGAAAGAGTATAGACTCAACTGCACTGAAAAAGTTAGATAACAATGAACAACAAACTATCTTAAAAAGACATCATACGCTTAATAACGATCATAGTCGCCCAACTGTAAATAGTCCTCTTGCCACTAATGCAACTATGACTCCTTCAAGATCTAAAATACCTTCTAGAATAATGACTCGATCAAATACGATAACCGCCACAACAACATCTAATGATATGAATCCAAAGCATAATCATGCAACAAGAGTGGGTAGCTTATTACCTCAACCTATCAGTAAAAGACGTTGGAGTAGTTATGATGTACCTAAAGATAAATCAGTATCTCAAAATGATAAAATAACTTCACGACATTCTATCCTAATAGCTAATCCTACCAATAACGGTCATTATCATCATTCTAATAATACACTTATCATTGTTAATAATTCAAAGAAACCATTACCAAGTCAACATGATAATAAACCTATTCTTGATCATGCTGGTAAACCTTTAGAAGCATCTACATTTAAAGTCATCCGACGTACATCCTCCCAAGCGATTCGTGATAAAAAAGAGCGTCAACCTATTCCAATTTTGATGGATAAAGAACAATCAGATAAAGGACACACTTTATCCAGTGATAAACGAATCTCTGCTCCTCCTACTCTTGAATTTAAAAAGCAAGCAAAATATAGTACTGACAAACAATTAACACCAAAGACTGATAAATCAAGTTCATCGCCTTCTATCATTATACCACCTGTTCGACATAGCAGTAAGTCGGCAGCATTCTCTGTAAAGAATAGTCAAGGACAACACATCACAAAGACAACACCTCTAACTGTAAATACAACTACATCATCATCATCCACTAAAAGATACTCTACCTCTAACTTGACGACTCCAAGATACAGTAAATCAAATGAAAAAGATGAATCCATGTTATTTAATATGATTCCAAATACAAAAGAAGTTCGATTCTCTAATCCAATTACAACAGCAACAACAGCAAAAAATACTAAATTACCATTTTATGAACAAGTCGTTCATGTCACTGCATCTCATAGTTCAGGAGGATTTTCAAATTCGACCACATCTTCTTCTCATTCAGGCGATTTATATTATGATCCTCCTACTACTAGTCATAAAAAGGATTCACCGGTTGTGGCAACTATATCTCCTCAAAGAAGGAAATCAACTACCACTGCTAATATTGAACAAGTTTATCCTAAAAAACCAACTGAGTATCGTTATAGTAGCTACTTGTCATATTTAAAAAATCAAAGAGAACATTCTTCTCCTGATAATAATAATGGTCAAGATACCTCTGCTGCATCCAAGTTAATAGCTTTATCTAGAAGACAAAGAATTTCATCAGAAGATAATATAAGTCATTATAAAAATAATCATCATCATAGTCAAGAATTACCACTACGACAAAGATCATCTTCAATACATCAATACTCCACTTTACCAACACGTACTAGTTCAATTCGTCTTAATGATGCCATGGTAAGTTTAAGATATATATCTATTTAATTCTTTCTTTATTTCTTATATGTTTATCTATATTAAGGCTTATAATACGACTCCATCTTTACAAAATAATCAGCAAGATCTTTCTAAAAGATCGTCATTTTGTCATAAAGAAGGAAATTATAATACTATTGAAAGTGTAACAGCATCAGCAAGAAAAGCACTACGATTAATACAACAACGTAGAAGTAATCAATCTTTGGAAACTTATTAAAAAAGAAAAAAACACACACACACACACACACACACACACATACATACATACATAACGCATAAATACATTCATACTATAAATGTACATATCTAACCTTTTTTTTTTCCTTTATATATATTTATATATTTATATGGCTGTATAATTTATTCATAATTATTAAAATAAATGGGTATCTATCTATCATCTCTAATAACGTTATTCAAATCAACTTGATCGTTTACACTTGCTATACACTACTAATGTGTCTTTTGTTGGTTTCAGTCATCTTAACATCCTTTGTTACTCGATGAAAATAATAACCAATCAATCACAATACTATTTCTTACATAGAGTTTCATCTTCTTTTATATCCTCCAACCTTCCCCCCTTTTTTTTTTGTTATTATCATTTTTAACTACGATTAGTAACGTTCATCTTTGAAACAAAATTTACTCATATTTATAGAAAGTAGATGGTCAGGGTCTTTCAAAGATATAGCTGTATCAGCTGAGTAAAAATATATATGTGTGTATATATAGCTTGGCGCAAATAATAGACACAATCGTATTTTAAGCCATAATGAATAATTATAATAAAATGAATACATGAAAAAAAAAGAGGAGGAAGTAGGAGCTGTTGTGATAAATGATTGATATTTTACATGTTAATATGACTATCATTCTTTTGTTTTTTTTTTTCTTTTTTTTTTAAAAAAAAAAACGAGTTCTTGTTATAAAAAAGATGAATTAAAAATAGATACTCTACGTATGCTAAATTTTCTTTCATGTTTTACATGATTACTCTTATTCTACTACAACCATGTCATTTCATTACCTTATTGGCTTGGTTTTTTTTTAAGAAAGCGGAGGAGAAAGGTATTCAGATGAGAGGAACTTTAATGATGAAGAAGGTACCGATCCTAAACATCTTTGTAAACAGTCATAAAGAAGAAGAACCATGATTCAATCTGCAGCATGTATATATGAGAAAGAAAGATCATAAATAATTTAGAATATCTTTTTTTTTCTTTATATTAATAAAGAAAAAAATCAACGCGACTTTTTTATATCCATTAATGAAACCCATTTCCTTTTATTAATCGCGGTACCAGGTATAAAAAAAAATGATAGAGAGAGAGAGAGAGAGGAGGTGCCTTTTAATCTTTAAGTAATATAAAATTCAAATGGCCAAGTTTTTTATAAATTAAAATAGGATCTTGAGACAAAGCAAATCAGATTATAGTTAGAGTCAATCAAGGGGGGGGGGACAGGGAAAGAAAAGTTTTTTTTTTTTAAATTGCGGTGAAACTTTACTTTGCTGATCTTTATTTCGGAGGGACAACATGAATTAAGCTAAAATATATCCATATACATATTTATATAAGCTTTTTTTTTGTTTTCTTTTTTTCTATATAGTTAATTAAGATCTTTGTTGTATTGATTACAGGATCAATTTACTGTGTGTACGTGATTTTCAATTCAATTCAATTCAATTTAATATACAGTTATGTTGTACATATTTTTGATTGTTACTGCTTTCATTGCTTTTGTTCAAGCAGTCCCTATTGAGCCCCGCGTCATCACATCCCTTTCTGGTGTATCTTATAATTCTCGTAATCCTGATGGTTCCTGTCAAACGACACAAGAAGCAATCGATACTATCAAATCAATGAAATTGCATGGTATCCAACATATTCGTACTTATTCTCAAGGATGTAATGCACTTCCAAACATTATAAAGGGAATCGAAGCCGCTGGGGGTGGTATGACGGTGCTTGCGGCGGTTTGGATTGATGGTACCTCAAATGACGATAAAGAAATTGCTTTACTTGAAGAGAATCTAAACACAATCTCAGATTTGAAAGCCATTCGCGGTATCCTTGTTGGTAATGAAGTCCTCTTTAATAACTATATCACTAGTTCTCAACTCGTACAAAGATTGAATTCTGTTAGGGCCATCTCGAGGGGGATCCCTGTAGGCTCTGCCGAAACAGATGGAAGTTATAGTGATGAATTAATCGCAGCCTCTGATTTTATGGGTGTCAATATTCATCCTTACTTTGATACCTCAGTTACTACGATAGAGGATGCTTATAAAAACTTGGTTCTTCGATTTAATAACATCAAAGGTAGAGCAGGAGATAAGACGATTTATATCACTGAAACTGGCTGGCCCAGTGCAGGTTCTGGTTCTGGTGCTGGTCAACCTAGTCTTTCTAACATGGAAGCCTATGCTACTACTGTATCAAAAAGCTCTTTACCTTATTATTATTTTGAATGGATAGATGCTACTTGGAAGTCTTCTGCTAGCATTGAAGGTCATTTTGGTCTTTTAGATTCCAATGGAAAAGCTAAATTTAAATTCTAAATATGTATCTATGTAAAATAAAAATAAAAATAAAGTATCACATGTTCGAAATAGAAAAAAAAAAAAAAGAAAAAAAGCAGGCTATACTACTCATTTATAGCATTGTACTACTTGTTTGAGTCCGGGCATTTATAAATTAACTTAAATGGAAAAAAAAAGTGTAACAGTAAACGATTTTTTTTTAAAAAAAAAAAAAGAAAAGAAAAGCACAATGAATAATACTGTATATTTTTAATTATTAAAAAATTATACATGCATAATACTACATACAAATGATTTATTGAACCAGGGAATTTGGAATTATTATAACATAGAAGATACAATTTTAAAGTGTTAGTATATATGTTTGTACTCTCATCTATACCTGTTTCAACAGCATGTGTTTAATATGAATTGTTCGTTTGTGATATGATGGAATATCTCACAATTGTATACTTTTTTTTTTTTAATTAATTTTTGATCTTTAATAAGAGATTGTATGTATTCGAGTTTTTTTTTTTTTTAATTATTGTTCTTTTCCCCTATGAAACTAATTATGTTTATCTTTAGAAAATTACAATTATTATTATTATTTAATTTAATAGTATGTCCAGTAGTATTGATCTATGCACAACTTGGTCCCACCATTATCAAGCCAGAACAAAATGCGACAGTTCCAGCAGGAGGTCAGTTTGATATTGTTTACGAATATCAAAATATGGGCACAGGAAACTATTCTATCGATATTCAAGTTTGGCAAGATGCAGCAGTAAGCCTTCCTATCTTTGATATTGTAAAAGACCATAAAATTAAATCAGGTAATTCATCAGGTATTCAAATCAGTTTCAGAATGAATGATTCATATACTTGGAAGGTTCAGCGTGGTCTCAATCAAACATTTTGGTTAACAGTAACAGAAACAGCACAGACAGCATTTTATTCAAAAGGTATTTCGCTTCGATCTCGACCTGTATTACTTCATACAAGTCATGCTACAAAGATATCACTTTCTCTTCCTATTCTTATTTCACTTGTTGGATTCTCCTTTATACTCATGATAACCCTGTTTGTTTAATTTCATTACTATTATTCTCGACAAAAGTAGTAATGCGCATGAATACCCGGTAGCTACATTAAAAAAAATCTACGCTGAATGTTATAATATTAAAGGTTAATAAAGTAATTTCGGATTTTATTTTTTTTTTTTTTATTTTTTTTACCTGTCAGACACAATTGATAATCGTTACTAAATATCGTCATCATTATTATCAAAATTTGATTCATAAAGTAGGGACCGCTTTTTTTTTTAATTACTTACTTCAAGAACGGATATGTTTCGAATTCTGTTTAAATATATTTTATAACACAAGTTGTTATTTTATTAACATTTTTATATATAATATAAATGCTTAGTAGTTATAAATGACATATTGGAATAGTAGACGATATTATTAACATCTGATTAAAATAAAATAAAAAAAAATCTGACAAGTAAATGACTTTATCTGCTTGCATTAATTTATTTTCATTTATCTGAAAAAGGAATTCAATAAAATAAATAAGAACTGAAACCATAAAAAAAAACATTTACTTTATGATGTAAAATTTTACTTTACATATTTTTGATAAAAAGACATAAAATAGGCTGTATTCAATCAATAAAAGAAAAATTAGAATTCATTTCTTATTTATTAGAGTAAATCATTAAATTAAACATAATGGAAATAACATTGTTGTGTTGTTGAATTTAAAGTTTTTTCTTAAAAAAAAAAAAAAAAAAAAAAAAAAAAGCATGCGTTTAAATTTGTTATTTGTCATTTTACTTTCGAGGCGTTTATTTAATTACATTGTATCATTATTTAAATTTACTATATAGCGTAGTGTTTATCCCAATTAAAGAGTTCAATTATCATTATCGCTTGTTTCTATTATGTAATTACACTTTTTCATTTCAATGAGCGATCATAATAATAACCTTCCCTATAAATACCACTTACACCCCCATTACTCTTCTCTACTTGACTCACTCTATACTTACTTACTTATTATAATGGCTCGTACTATTACAAGTTTTTTAATTTTTGGTTTAGTATCTTCTCTATTATCCATTACAACAGAAGCGACATTGTCATCAAGAGAGACTACTGTTTACACAAACATCCTTTCCTTTAATAATAAAGATACCTGTACTACCTGTGTCCAACGTCCCTTAATAACCTCAACCAACATACCTGCTCATTCAAGGAAGACAGTAAAGCATAAAACTGTTACCCCTTACTATACCAAAAAAGCGCATGGCAGTGCACATCAACATGACCCCTCATATTATAAAAGACGTGTTATTACAAAGAGGATCATTAAAAGGAAACGTCTGGTGAATAATAGTACAAGTAAAACGATTGCATTTCCTCCTGTTGAAACAATGACTGCTACTCATCATCAGAAGAAACATAGTAAGATCTACAAGACAACGAAAAAAGATAAAAAACAGAATATTCTTATTACGCCTAGTCTATTATTAAATGCAACCTCAACTACCAATCACGCTACAACCCGTACCAGATTTAGATCTACAAAGAGTAAGAAGGAGTATACGACTAGATCTTATAAGAGAAAGTCTAGTCATAACACGAAAAAAAAAAGCGTACGTTTATAAAGAATGAATAGTACAAAGAAGAAGTGATAACATAGCTTATTATTAAAGAAGATATAAGAAGAAAGAATGACTACTTATTTGTAATAGTGTGATTTAGTATAACTAATAAATATATATAAATTATTTTTTTTTCTCATATTCTTTTTATTGAGTCTGGTATCTTTGCTGAGTTGAATCTTTCTTTCCACGCATCAGGGATAATAGGACTTTTTTTTTTGTTGTATTCATGAACAAGAACAATATTTATCTGTCTCTTTATTTCCAATTAAATTATGACATTATTCCCAGAGTTACATAAAAAAGCCTTACTGTTTGTGTTACAGGATACATTAACGACATGAATAGAAAAAATGTATTCTTTTTTTTTTTTGTATTTAACTATAATCGATGTATTAAAAAATGTATTTTGTTGGTGTTGTAATATGTTTAAACTTTCTTTTTCTTTTGATTTTTTTGTATTTCTTATAGTAAAGGTAAGAAAGATGGCAATGATGGCGGAAACATAAAAAAAAAAAAAAAAAAAAAACTTGCCTAATTTGTTCCTAAGGTCTAATTTTGTTAAATTTTGCCTATGATAAAACTCAGCTATTAGCAGTAAAACCTATTTATTCTAATAATATGATAAAGAATCTAATCTTTACTCCAATTTAATAATAAAAGAAAAAATACTTTATAGAAAAAAAAAAAAAAAGAGAGAGAGATTTATATATAAATAAATAAAAAGCTTATTATTATTACCTTTTTCTTCTAATAATAAATCAAGTTTATAATTTGTTCCAATTGGTAGTTAGTTACTCAAAGGAATGTGATGCAAATGTTACAAAAAATGTCATTATTACTATTCTGTCCATGACATTTAACAAACATAGATAGATATACATATGTGTGTGTGTGTGTGTGTATATATAGTATTGATATATTAGTGATGGTAAATTGTCATTATATCATAAATATTACATTCTATGTGATATATAGGCACACTATATATATAGACACATACAGTGTATGGATTTATATTATTATATACACCACACACTTGCTCTAAATAGATTAACCCTAAAAAGAGACGACTATTGGATAATAGAAAGAGATGTATACAATAAACTAAGCCCAAAAAGATGTATAATTTGATTTACTATTATGTCATTCATTATTACTGCTCAATGAACATAAAAGAGTTATAGATAAAGTTAATTGTACTTGATACTTTTTTTCATTTCCGAATAAATAAACGTGTTTAAAGAAGTTTAATTCATAAAAGTTTGGAGGAAAGGAATTTCTCGTTGGACGAAAAAATGTGGCGTGAGCTTTTTTATTTTTTGATAAACGTGGAAATAAAATAAAACAGTGTGATACAAAAGAAATAACAGTCTTTTATTTATTTATATTTCTGCTTTTTTTTTTTAATAGTTTATTGTAAATCTGCTTAATTTTTATATGGAACTTTCCTTTTTATTTAAATTACACAGTTTAATGTTCGAAACTAAATTTGGATATTTAATAAAAACCAATCAAATAATTCTGTTCCGCTTTCAACTCTTTCTCTCTGCTTCTTTCCTCCCCCCTTAAAATACACCCTTTACACTTCATCAAGTTAAAATAAAATAGACCCGTTTTTTTTTGTGTACATCAAAAAAAAAAAAGAATCGGGAAATTAAATTCCCAAAAAAAGTTGGCTCGAGCGAAATAGAATAAAATAAGAGAAATTCATTTCATCTCTCTTTCTCTTTTTATTTTAATTTTAATTTTATATTCATACATATTTTAACAATGAGTATGTTATCTGTTCATAGCATGTTGAATACTAAATGCAAAAGAAGACCTTCTGTTCTCGATATAAATAATTTATTATGTTCAGATGAAATGATAGATCAAAAAAGTCCTTCACTTTCACCTTCTTTAACTTCATCTCCAGCAAGCATATCTTCCTTTACAACGAATTATACATTTCAAAAACAACAACCAGCTGATAACTGGAATCATCATAAATCACATCCTCCTTCAATACAATATATAAATTTAGCATCAAGTAATAGTCATCATGGGGATGATTATGAGGATGTTGAAGAAGAAGAAGAAGAAGACTATGAAGATGAAAATCATATTAAAGCTAAAAGAAGAAGAGCCAATGTAAAACAACTCGAAGTATTAAATCGTGTATTCAATCGTACCTTTTTCCCTTCAACTCAAATGAGGGCTGAATTAGGTCGACAATTAGGTATGAGTCCTCGTACAGTACAAATTTGGTTTCAAAATCGTCGTCAAGCGATGCGTACAAGAGAACGCCAAAGATTAATAAAGCTTCGTAACAATCATGAAACAGCAAAATCAAACTAAAAATTAACTTTATGTCATTAATTTTCCCGCCATTTATTATTATTCATTTTACTTTTCTTTTTTTTTTTTTTTTAATTTTTTTATTTATTAATTTTTTTTTTCATTCTCCCCACTACTACCACCATCCCTCACCCCTTGATCTTTGTGTTAATCTCCGACTAAAAAAACACATACACACATACACACACACACACACACACACACACACACACATTTATATATATGTGTATACATATTTATATATATATATATATATAACAAAAACAAAGAGAATACCCTTCTTACTATGTAAAATATTTTTATATACAGACACACACACACTATGCATATATAAAACATACACTATAATATGTATGTCCTTAAAAGCTGGCTTTTTTGTTATTAATAAAAAAAAATAATAATCATATTACGACTAAGATGATTCTAATTTCTACTAAAATAAATCCTTTCATTTTTAATTAAAAGAATCACCTTCTAATTTGAGTTTACAAAGTGTAACATAATAATCATGTAATCTTAACATCATTTTTATCCACAAAGTAAATAAAGAATATCTTTCTATAGTAAATATGTATTTATCCTCATCATTCTTACTGCACTATTTGTATTTATTCACTCTCCCTCCCCCTTATATACATCCTCTTTTTTTTTTCTCTTCTCTTCTCTCTCTTTTGCTAAATATATCCAATCAATTTCCTACAATGACACAGCCTTCATCAAATAATAAAGCTACACCATTTTTAATAAAAAGGAAACAAATCAATTTGAATCCATTGGATACACAAAAGTACAACCATTCAATTGTAGTACATTTTGTTGTGTAATTAACCTTATTCTTCTTTTTTCTTTGTAGGAATACAGTTGAAAGTAAATATGATAAAATAAATTTCATCCTACTCACCCTATAAATTTGGTTTAACTCATTTTATATATCAGCCATCTTGAAAGAAAAAGATGATAAAATCATTGAATTAAAAGTAAAAAAAAATATATATATATATATATATATACATATATATATATATATATATCAAATGAGCTTGATATGCTTTCTCTTCTTTGAATAACAAATATTCTCTTTAAAAGTTACAATTGGATCAAATTAGACAAGATTTACAAACTACAAGACATAAAAGTCGTTTAATGGAAAATGAACGTCATCAATTTGAATTAAATATAAAAGAAAAATATTTAAAAGAAAAGAATCAAGTTGAATTAGAATTCAAATTATTAAAGGAATCCCATATTGAAAAGATTCAAAGTCTTTCAATCACAGTAAACCAGTTATCAAATAAAATTTTATCACTTGAAAATCAATTAAAGGAACAGAATATCGTTGAAAATAATCAAGAATTGACTCATGAAGAGACATTAATGTTATTGATTTCTAAACCTGAATATCAACAAGAAGCTCAATTTGTAAAGGACGCATATACTAAAATTAATTCTAATCAATCTCAATATCCTTTAATATGGTCCAATATTCAAGTCGGTTATTTATTTATTATGTAATCAATTCATTCCATAGTCTTACTCATTTCAATTTTTATTAGAATACTGTGAAAGCTATTAATCATGAAATCAATCATTTTCATGCTTGGAAATCAATACCTATAGCTGATTTAACTAGATTATTAAAAGAAGATCAAAAACAGCAACATCATACAACAATGAAGTCTTTATTATTTGGTAAAATAAAAAGGTCCCAATAATAATCATAATTCGATATTTGTGGTTTTTTCTTTCTTTCTTTTTTTTTTTTTTTCCTTTATATTTCTTTATTTTATTCTTGTTTCAATAAATGGATTGGTCACATGTAAACAAGCAACACTCAACATGTTTAATCTTAAATGTCATGTTGATCTTTTTTTCTTTCTTTTTTTTTTTTTTTTGTTAGATTGATCTTTGGCTTTTGAAAATATATAAACAAACAATCTTAATTCCTAAATTTGAACGTTCCAATAAAAATTATCAAATATTAACAAAACTTGAAAATTCAAACTTTAATTCCATTGAATTAATAGATTATATTCTTAGAAACAAAAGTAATGTTCATACAGTTAACATTATAGAGCAAAGTTGATTGATTTTCCCTCTTTTTATTATTATTATTAGATGATTTTGAATTATCAGATGAATCTATACAACATGTTGAATCACTTGCAACAATAGCAAATGCACTTGGAATGGAAAATACTGAATTAAGCAAGTAAAATAATAATATGAATACTATATACACGTAATATATAGTATTCACTCCATCCATTAGTTACATTACTTCAATATCTAAATTAACAATTGATAAAATGGAAGCAAGTCATGAACTAACTGCATTAATCGATGTTGAACATAAAATAGATAGTCTTCAATATGAGGCAACGTTGGAGTTAGATAAAATGAAAAAGTAGGAATTGATTGATCTTGACTCGTTTAATAATGTATCTTATTCCCCCCTTTTTTCTCTCTCTCTTTCTCTCTCTCTCTTAAATGTAGACTTTTAGATAAAATACGAAAAGAGCATAATGTGAATGAACAAAATAGAAAAGACAATCGAATAATTCAATCAGTTCAAGAAAAATCAAATGAACTTGCAAATTTACAAGTAAATTAATGTTGAAATGTATATATTTAATGATCGTTTGTTGATGTGTATATGTATTTTAAATAGAAAACATATGATGAATTAGGAATTGAAGAGCAGGATTTAAGATTAACAGATATTCATGAACTGGAATCAAAAAGGAATTCTCTTGTAAAAGCCATAAAAGAAAAAGATGAAAAACTTTTGTCTTTTCAGGGATTACCATTGGTAAATAATTATACACATGTGGTGTAGTAGCTATTTTTTTCGTTTAATAATTCAATTGTTAGGATATGGCACGTGCTTCAATGAAAATTAGAGAAACGGAAAAAGAATTGGTAAATAAATAATACAAGTATATATTATAACACTGAGATATAACACTTTGTATTGTTGTTTAGGAAAAGTTAGAAGTAGAAAGGGAAAACCTGATTTCAGATATTGCAAAGAGTGTACATTGACTGTCTTGGTATAATGTGACTTTTTTTTTGTCAAGTAGACGACACGCAATTTTGGAGAACTAAACTATCTCTCCCTCTCCCCTTTTATTATTATTAAAAAAAAAATGTCATTTGTGCCTTTACATAATTTTAATCCTAATTCATTTAAAACATCAACACTTATTTTGGTATAAATATGCATAATAAAATATAAATATTAATTATACTTACTCGTATATCATCTATAATAATAATAATAATTAAAAAGCCTACTGTTTCTATTGGAAATGTACCTCAATTAGTTACAGATCTACTCATTCATACTTTTAAACTTGAACGTGTTGGGTTTTTGGATGATAATGATGTCATGCCTGTAGCAGGTGTACGTGAAGATGTGAATCAACCTGGTATTACTGTACCTATTGAAGGTATATTTAGAACATCTACATCATCTCTCGCATTTATTTATTTTTATTTTTATTTTCATCTAGTTTTTCAGTCAAAAGATAAACGCTGGACTTGTATTCAACAACGTTCACCCGCTGTAAAAGGCAAAAGAAACGAATTTATTCAGCATATAAAAGAGTTTGCTCTCAATTTTGCTCACGTTGTCATTTTAACTACAATGGACGCCTCACGTCGTTTAGACTCCCAAATACAAGGAGCACCTTTTAGAGTGTATGGTGAAGGAAATGTAATGATGCGTTCAGCTACATTGGGTATTCCTGTCTTGGAGAATTTAGAACTTGAATCTAATCAAGATAACAAGGAAAATGGCCGTAAAGTTCATTTGCCTGGCTCTGGCTTAGCAAGACATTTATATGAAGCACTTTCTAAAGATATTGAGACAACGTTACTTATTATGTTTGCATTAGAAGGAGGTAATAGCATAAATCACTTTAAAGTTCCCTTTATAATAATAATAATACGTGTATCCATTTTTTTTTTTAGATAATGCTCAAGACAGTATAGAATTCGCAAGATTTGTAAATACATTATTACAAATTCAAACAACAAACTTATCTTCTTGGACTATACCAAAGAGTTGGGAATATTTATTCGGTACACCTTATAATGCAGAATTATATCAATAAAATGAGATTAAAACGTTTCATCATCATCATCATCATTATGAACTTCTTCACCCTCAGGCGGGACTTCAAATCCATCTTCAGTTTGGTAAAGAATATGTTGAATTTGTCTAAGGCTATCTGAATATTCATGATGACTTATTTCTACATATTCTTGAACTAAAATTTCAATATCTCTTAATTTCCTAAAATAAAAATCTCTCTCCGTCTCAAGTCCGTCTACTGTCGTTTTTAATGCCATAATTTGCCTATTTAAATCTTGGATGGCCGTATTTGGGTTTTTATCCATCGTATGACCATTATGGGCCCCTTTTGCAGATGATAAACGGCCTGTTGCTGCTGTATGATTTGTTATATTTCGTACTATATGTATTGAATTATTATTTCTTCTTCTTTGTTCACATCATTTGACAAGAATTACCTGGATTATGGTTAACTGTCTTACGTGTCTTTATGGTATTAGTAGCAGTTGAATGAATCATGCCAGAAGGACTCTTTGTCTTGTTACCCCCTTTTCTACGTTGAAGAGCATCATACACTTCTTCTCCTTGATAATGAAGGTCCCAAAAGCGTTTCATCCATTGCATAAACTCCAAGTTGTCTTGAAACTTACATTTGATTAGTTTATCAACAGGGATAATCTATAATTTTTACCTTTTAAGCTGATACATTTCTTTATGTGTTTCATGTGTGTGTGTGTGTGTGTGTGTATATAGACCTACCTTATCGATTCTTTTTTTTTTTTTTTTTTTTTTTTTGCAAGAAAGAAAATGATATAAATAGGTAATAATGTTTTTTTTAAAAAAAAAATAACATGACATAACTTACTTGTGTTTATCAAAAGTATGTTGAAGTATTTTAAAATTTGAAATATTTTCATATTCATGTTTAGTTTCATATTTAACCTTTGACATATGAACATCATCTATAATAATAATAATAATATAAGCTTATTATAAGAAGGAGAGTCAATTATAGAACATACAGAATATAGAGTCCATGATTTGACAATAGGCAGCACCTTATGTTTAAAATTATTATCATGATAAAAATATCCTTATTATCATTTATATCCAAATTACCTGTTCCTGCTTGCTCTACTTTAGTATAATTTAACCTCAAAAGATCGTTAAGCCAAGATAATAACTCTGTTCTAGATTCTGCCATCATTTATTTAACTATAAGAATAATATGAAAACAAATGAGAATGTATGTATATTAGAAGAAGAAAAAAAAAAGGGGGAGGGGCTAATAAAGAAAAAAAAAAAAAGGGACACAATGATTCCGTTCATTTGATTTTAATCTCAGCGTGTAATTCCGCCATTGCTGCTTATGGTTTATTTCTATGATAAATGTGTGTAAATACCTTTTTTTTTTCCTTTTATTTAAATACCTAAAAAGAAAAAAAAAATGTCCAATTATTATTTTGCTATTGTTGGAGCGACTGATAACCCGTTATATGAAACAGAAATTATACCTTCATCACGTTCCTCTGCATTTATTGATTCAAACAGAGTAAGAAATATAAGCGATTCATGGGAAACAAACAAATTCCTTGTTTATTTATTTTATTTTATTTTATTTTTTTCAGCAAAAAGATGAGCATAAGCATCTAAACCAATTCATTATTCATGCAGCACTTGATGTTGTAGAAGAATATCAATGGAATACAACAGCCATGTAATCTTTGACTGACGAGAACTTTTTTCTTCTTTTAATTTCTTATTATCCATATTTTAGGTATCTTAAATCAATTGATAGATTCAATGAATTTTTTGTGTCTTGCTTTGTTACTGCAGGAAGTGAGTTTGTAATTGTGTCCAAGAGTATATTGAATTAACATGACCTGTTATTAGACGTAAAATTTATGCTTTTACACGATCAGAAATCAGAAGACAGTATAAAACAATTTTTTACTGAAGTATATGAACTATATATAAAGGTACTTGAAAACAATCCATGTCATTTATGTTCATGTAGCTAATAATAATAATAATAGGTGCTAATGAATCCATTTTATGAAAAGAATTCAACCATTACCAATCCTTCATTTGATAATCGCATCAAGCTTGTTGCAAGACGCTTTCTTTAATATGTATAATGTTTATTAAAAATTATTTACAAGTTATATATATTATATAATTCATTGAATTGTTGCATCATCGCCATTATTTGTCCATACACGAAGTCGTTCTTTAAAGTATTTCTCTAGTCTATTGGCACATCGTGCATAATTTGTTCCTTCCGCATTATAGAATCTACAATTATCGAATATCTTTTGAACATCTCGAATAAATTCATCCATTGTTTGATAAGCATCTGATTCCACATTTTCTTCTAATGTACTCAAATCTACACATTAAATAACTTGCTAAGTAAAAACAAAACAAAAATAGATATATATAGATAAAGTATATTATGTTTTACCCATAGGTTCTGCAATAACATCATAATAATCTGCAACTTCATCTGCATTAACAGGTTCATGAAAAGGCCATGAATGAGGATGTGCCCTTAATTCACTGACTAAATGACGCATTTGATTATAATGAGGAGGATGACGAGGTCGGTTTGATCTATATATACGTATATATATATATATATAAAAGGTGAATATTCAATTGATTAGTATGAAACGATCAACTTACAAGGCATCCATCTCAGGAGTCCAGCCAGATTCTTTTACGCCTGGAACTTCATATGGATCTATAGATCTCTTGCCCTCTTCATTAATAGGCATTTGTATACCTGGATAAACAATATAAGACGTAGAAAATTCTTTCATTTTCTCATATACTGCCCTTTTTTGAATTGCTAGTATTTCATGTATTTGAAGATATTTCACTTTAGGAACCGTTGTACACTTGAAAAAGAAGTTTTAATGTATATAATCTTTTTTTCTTAAACAAAAAAAAAAATGCTTACCTGCATAATGGTTCCTCCTTCGTAATCCTTGATATAGCCGACCCATTTCCTTTTGTCTAATGTTATCTCGGTTGTAAAGCCTTGTTTTTTAAAATATCCAGTAGCATAATTATCTGCATAAGTCAAATAATGTTTTATATTCGTATGACTTGAGACATAATCCTTTAAATGATTCATTAAAAATGATCCATAACCTTTAACTTGCTCTGTTGAAGCAATAGCACAAAATACAATCTCTGCAAACTCTTGAGGATCAAAGGGTCGGAAACAAATACCACCAATTACCTTCATTGGCTTTCGAATTAAGGCCATACTTTTATGTTTTCGATCATAGACCAAACGGGCAATATATTCCTTTGGCATTTTGGGCAATTGCTTTTGAAAAATATTCTTAAGGCCAGTTAAGAGAATCATACTTTCAGTGGTTCCATCATTTTCAACTACACGCACTTCAATTAGTCCTGTTCTTTCCTCAATCATTGCAGGTGTTTCTTTCTTTTCTGACGGTTTAAAATCGTCTAATATTTTGACATTGCCATTTAGATCCAAAATCCCATCAGTTGCGTCCAGAACACCATTTACCTTTAGTGCTTCTTCATTTAATAGTCGTTCCCCTTCTTCTGTTTCACTCTTAATTTCATAAAGTACGTTTTTATCTGTGAATGATTTCTCTTGTTTTTCTTTGTTATCTGTATCCATTTCATGATCTTCTTGCTCGCTTAATTTTTCGGTCTCATTATGATTTGACATAGTATCGGTATGATCGTTATTCTCTGTTAATTCATGTTTAACACTGGTAGAATTTTCTTTCTCATTTTCATGATCTAAATCAACTACCATTGGTACATCTAAAGTACTATTCTCTTGCTGAATTGTATTTTGACTCGGAAGCGTTTTATCTGCTTGATTATTGTTAACTGAATCCGAAACAGTATGGTTGATTTCTTTTTCTTCTGCCTCTTCAAATACATCGCTCTCTTCCTTTCCACCTTCTTCCCTTCCACCTTCTTCCTTTTCACCTTCTTCCTTTTCACCTTCTTCCTTTTCATCTTCTTCATCTTCGGTATTCTCATCTTCTTCATCCTCTTCTTCTTCATCCTCTTCTTCCTCAGACTCATCTTCCTCTTCTTCACTTTCGTCATAAGGATCTTCCTCCTCTTCTTCCTCTTCCTCTTCCTCCTCCTCTTCTTCTTCAAATGGTTTTTCTTCATCATCATCTTCATCCATCTTGAATCTTTTAGTTTTCTCTTCTTCCTCATCACCTTCTTCTTCCTCCTCATCACTACTATCTCTATGTCTTTTAGCAATTCTTTCATCTATTAAAAAAAAAAAAAAAGATGAGTAACTGGATTCTATAACATGATTATTTTTTTTTCTTTTGTTTCTTTTCTCATTACCTTCATCTATTGAGGCTTTAGACACGAAATTCATAGTTGCTTGAGCAGATGTAGCATCATATGCAATTTGTCTAAAATGAGAAAAGACCATCAACATTCTTGCTCTTTTAATTTTATCACAACCGTTTCCCCCCCCCCACCCTTCAGAAAAAAAAATTACTTTTTTAAAGATTCAATGTCATCATCTGTATAATCGTAATCATCTAATTTTCCTTTTTCCTAATAGTATAAAAAAATAAAATAAAATAAATATAAACATAAACAATATAATATGTATCTTACTTTTAAAAGTTCATCTATTCGTAGAGCAACTTTGAAACGTCGAACAAAATCCTTTTGATGATCTACATGATCATCAGCCTCATGACCACAAAGACAAATCGTGTCTTGTGAATAATCAAGAGAGAAATTAGGTCTCCAACCATGACAATCTGAACATTGATCACATGGCATATATCTTGCTACCTTTAGTATCTTTTCTTTTTCGCTCATCGTAGCAATTTGCGGGAATAATTCCTCTAAAGGATCTGGTAAGTTTTCTGACATTATTGTTGTTTGTTGCCTGTTTATTTATTTATTTATTTTTTTTTTTTTTTTTTTTTTTTTTTTTTGTATATTAGAAAAGAATAATAATTTAAATTTGTTTATTTTATTTATTTTTTTTTTATTTATTTTTTATTTTATTTTTTTGCAACAAGACAAAAGAATAAATGAATTTATTGTTTAAGAGTTGTATATATATGATGGCAGAAAATAATAATAAAAAATGAATTCCTTCAAGTACCTGAAAAATTTATAATGCGCATATTTTTTTTTTTTTTTTTTTTTTTTTGGTGTTAGTGAAGTCGAAGCAGTCCTATAAAATGCTCAGAATCCTCAAGTAATCACAGCATAACAAATGATACTCATTTTCTCTAATTGGGTCAAAATAGAATCCTTTCTGTAATAATCACCTATCCTTATTATCACATTAAAAATAGAGTCATCACTAATATATCAGTTCACCTGCCATGAAGAAGCTTCTCTTTTTTTCGCTCTCTCTCTCTCTCTTTTTTTTTTCTTATTGCTTCCTTGATAAAATAAAGGTCTCTTAAAGCCAACACTTGACAATAAAAAACCCTCAAATGTGAAAGAAGATAAATGTTAACATAGTTAATCTAACATTTTAGAGAGTATCGTTGATATTTCAACTTTTTGTTTCTTCAAGACTCTATTTATATATATATATATATGCATGTACGCTTATAAATGTTTAAAAGTGGAAAAATGAACTAATAATGACAATAATCCATCCTTCTTTTATATATACGTATAAAAATGTATGTATGTATATATTATTAAGGATCTTGGCTTGATGATCATGATTGATGTCATTAAAGAGTTCATGGATATTCAAGTAATCGTATCTATTCTTGAATAGAACAAGTAAAATTGACTTTATTCGAGTTAAGAGACCTAATCAAAATAGTACATATTATAAAGAGTGAAGGAAAAAAAAAAGAAAAAGAAAAAAAAAAGTAGTTGGTGAGTACTACAACACTTACATAATAAGTCTTGAGTACAATACGTAATGGAGATAAGCCTTTGAGTGATGATGTCTCTTCTAGTCACCGGTATGAGAGTTTTATCAAACAATTCCCATCTGCCCCCCCCTCCTCCCTCTTTCCTTTTTCTCTCCTCCTCCTACACCATTATTGTAAATGTATAATACCACTTAATGAAGTAGTACTAGATACTTGCAAAAAAAAAAAAAAAAAAAAAAAAAAGTTATTTATATACATTATACCTGAAGCGTAGAACCGTTATGTATTGTATATTCGAATTATATACATATGAACACCTCTCCTTCCCCTTTCCCCCTCCCCCAACAAAAAAAGGGCAAAGAGAAACAAAGACATTTAACAACACATATCTCTATAACTATAGTAGAATGTTCCTGATGCGTGGTGAGACAGATTGTGCTAGTACTCGTTTTTAAGCAGCATATACATGAATATATAAAAGAAAATAGTTTTTTGGGACCAGTTACCCGAACAAAATACACAACATACATGCACAAAGAAGATAATTCATAACCTCAGTAACTTTATTAGAAATGGGATTTTCTGTGTCAATATCTATTTAGTTGAATAGCATAACTGCAAGAGTATCTATAAAGAGAGAGAGAGAGAATGTGATAGTCTAATAGAGGCCATAAATATAAGAAAAGATAGCAATGACCAAAGATATTCTTTAAAAGATCAGATTCAGTGCTACTGACTGTATGAAGTGATAGTATGAAAAGAAAGAAAAGAAACAATAATATAGTACCAACAAGAAGAATGATTTCTAGAACGATGATTAAACTATTATATAGGGGGGGGGATTCAAATAGAGAACAAAGTAATTCAAGTCTTTATAATTAAAGAACGTCCAAAGTATTCTATATGGTATTACAGTATGTATATTCGATATGTAACCATCAGAACTTTCCAATGGAATAATACTCTTATAATATACTCAAATTGCAACAAAACTGTAGAACAGAGACATCCATGCTAGCAAGAAATAGGCCCAAGGACTTCTTTTCAATTTAGAAGGAAAGATCCACTATTTTTTTTTACTCAAGGGAACACAAACGATTGAGATAGTTACAGCCTATTCCTCGTTTGTCTTACTTTATTTTCACTGCTTCTAAAATTAATACTGTAGTAGTTTATGGCTGAGATTGGTCGAAAATAATGAAACCTGACTACTTTGTATTGAACCAACAACATGTAAAAATATGATAAAAAATAAAAAAAAAATTTTTTTTCCCCCCACTCCTACTTGTACAAACATTATTTATTAACAAGCAGAATCTATTCAACTCTTTCCCTTTCTTTCTCTTCTTATTTATTTATTTCTTCCAAGCTATTTGTTAATGTAGAAGGAAGAAAATAAAGATGAGTCATAAAAATAAGAAATAAGGAGTAGTAACCAGCCAATCAAAATTCGTTTTTTATTTATCTAATATCAAGTAAAGTTCACCGTTAATTAAAACAAGAATGTAATATATTTCTCTATTGACTACAGTTTTCTCAAAAAAATATGTATATGTATTTAAATACATATGTGTATATATTTGTATATATAAAATAAACAACACATATTTGTCAATATTATGGATAGCTTTTTTTTTTTTCTCTTTTATATAAGGATAAAGAAAATAAGTCACAGGTGGCTTATACAAACAATTATCTTTTTCTATTTTTTTCTATTTTTTTTTTCTCATTTTTGTTTTTCGTTTTTTCTCATTTTTTTTTTTTATTTTTATTTTTATCCTGTAATCTGCTTGAAATATTTTTCCGGTTTGTGAATAAACTGTACGGTATTTGTATTTTAATTTATTTTTATTTTTATTTTTTTTTATTTTATTTTTTTTTTTATATTTATACAAGAAAAAAAAAATGTATTTAATGATATAACAACTAACTTTTATGTATTTTAAATAAAAGATATACAAAGATGCTCTCTACCAGTCTCAATAATCATAACCATTTTGAAAGGTAAATAAGAGGAAAAAAAAAACATAATAAGGAGGGGAAGAGGTAATATAATATGTGGAAGAAAGATATAAAAATAATGAGGAAAAAAAAAATAGAGATGATGAATGGCGCGTTTAAGAGAGAAAGAGAGAGAGAAAAAAAAAGGATTACGCGTGTTCTTACTATAAAAAGAAATTCCAAGTTACACAAACAACATTTTTTTCTTATTTATTTTAAATTTTATTAGTAAACAAATTTCTTTACCTTCACCACCTCAACAACAACAACAACAACAGCAGCAGCAGCAGCAACAACAGCAACAATTAGAAACAATACAAAAACAATACCCAATGACACGTGATCAGCATAAATATTGTTGTGCTATTATGAGAAATTTAAAGAAACATAGAGATGCAGCACCCTTTTTAAATCCTGTTGATTATGTAAAATTGAATGTTCCTGATTATCCACATATTATTAGTCATCCCATGGATTTATCTTTAGTAGATCAAAAATTAAATAATTCAGAATATGCTTCTGTTGATGAATTTGTCGCAGATGTTCGTTTGGTCTTTAGTAATTGTTTTAAATATAATGGACCTGAAGCGATGATATCTGTTTTATGTCAAAATGTAGAGTCTGCTTTTGAAAAAGGCTTAAGACAAATGCCACCCTCTCCTTCTCCTTCTTCTTCTTCTCCATTATCTATCAAAAAGGAACCATCTCCTCCACTTAGTCAACATAATTCACCATCACAATCTGATTTCTATTATAAGCCTTCTATAACTGAAGATATAAGCAATAGTAGCAGTGGTGGTGGTAGTGGTGGTTGTGGTCGACCTAAGAGAGAGATTCATTGTCCATCAAAAGATTATCCAGAGACTTATACAACACAAAGGAAATTATCTCAAATCAATAAATCATCCATGAAGTTTTGTCTTCAAACATTAAAAGAATTGAAAAAGAACAAATATCGTCATCTTGCTTATCCTTTTTTACAGCCTGTAGATCCAATTGCTTTGAATATACCTGATTATCCTGACATTGTTAAACATCCTATGGATTTATCTACAATTGAAAAAAAGTTATTGAATGATGAATATAAGGATCCTGATGCCTTTCAAGAAGATATGACTCTTATGTTTAACAATTGTTATCTTTATAATCCTTCTACTTTACCTATCTATACTATAGCGAAAGAATTTGAAACAATCTTTAGAGATAAATGGGCTCAAAGACCTATTGAAACTGAAATAAAACAAAAAGACGATGGAGGAGAAGAAGAAGAAGAAGAAAAAGAAGAAAAAGAAGGAGTGAGATCAATTGAACACAAGACTTCAAAAAGGTCTACACAGACTAAAAGATACCAACAACAAAAGAAACGTATTTTAGATCATAAAAAGACTAAAAAGATAAATGAGGAGCATATTGAAGAAGAAGAGGAAGATGATGATAGTGACATTAAAATTGCTGAATTAGAACGTCATCTTGCTAGTATTACTCAACAAATAAAGTCAATTAAATCTGCAAAGAAATCAACATCGACACTAACAAAGGAAAAGGGTCGTCGTGGTCGTACGCCTGGTTCAAAAAATAAAGTAAAACCAACATCAGTAGCAAAAAAGAGAAAAAGAAAGGCAATAACTGAAATGACTAGAGATGATGATGATGATGATGATGATGAAGAAGAAGAAGAATTTAGCTTTGAACAAAAAAAGAAATTAAGTGAAATGATTAATAATTTAACAGGTGACAAATTAAATACAGTTGTATCTATTATTCAAAGTTCAATGCCTAATCTTGGAAAAGTAAGTACCCAAAAAAAAACTCGATCCTATTTATTTTAACCCATCATTATTAGAATGGACAGCAAGAGATTGTATTAGATATTGATGCATTAGATAAACAAACATTACGCCGATTAAATGATTTCGTTAATCCAGAACCTATTAAAAAACCAAGATTATCCAATAAAACAACGAATATACCACGTTATTCTACTAAAGAAACACACAAGAAGATTCAAAGACTTGAAGAGACATTAAAGAAATTTGATGATTATGGTAAACGAAGATTAGAGTCAATAATGAATATTACATGTACTTAGTTTATTTTAAATAGATTCTTCATCAAGTCAAAGTGATTCAGAGGATAATGATGGTTCATCTTCAGATTCATCAAGTTCAGAATCTGATTGATTTAAATAATGTTTATGCATGTTAATTTACCATTTAAGCTTTTTTTTAATATTTTTATTTTTTATTTTATTTTATTTTATTCTTTTTTTTTTTTTTTTTTTTTTTTTTTTTTCATTTACCCTTCCTTTATAAAATACATAATTGGAATGAAATACAGTACAATACAATAACACACAGGATATTTTATATTTATTTATAGTGTCATACATATAAAAAAAGGAGAAATGAAATAATTAGGGGTTTTTTTTTTTGAGTATGTCTTGATGAAATACAAAATAAAAGGGTTTTATTTATTTATCCCTTCTTCCCTCCTTTTTTTTTTCCCAATAGAATTGATTATAGCATAAATAGACCTCCTTCAGTTGCAAATCATCTCTTTCTCTCTTTGTCATCATGAAAGTGGATAATTCCATTTTAATAAATAATAATAGCAACACCTTTAAATATAAATTATTACGTTATTTCAAGAAACAATCCTTTAATAAACGTCGTTTAAGGATTGATGAAGGATTTCAGCAACCAACAAAAAGTAGTAGTCGTATTCACTCTTCTTTAATGTCATCAAATCAACATAAAATAGGTACTAAAAGTAACCAAAAAAAATAAAATAAAATAGAATAAAATAGAACAGAATAAAATAAAATAAAATAGAATAGAATACAATAGGAATAGTAATAAATTCTTCTTGATAGATTTCTTGTCTTATTTACCTATTGAATTATCTTTCATTATTTTATCTTTTTGTGATAAAAAAACGATATTTGAATCAAGTCATGTGTCTAAATATTGGAACTCGTTGTGTAAAGATAATCATCTTTGGCGTGAATTGTATTTAGGACATCATGGCACCATTTATCCCGCTACAACCTCTAGCTCTAGTATTAATTACCGTCTACTTTATGAAAGAAAACTCCAATTATTAAATCGATGGAAAGGAGGATATCGGACTAGAATGCAAACTATCGTTGGCCATCAAGATAGTATCTATTGCGTTCAATTTGATGGCTCCAAGATAGTAACGGGGAGTAGAGATCGAACTATTAAATTCTGGAAGATGGAAAGTGACATCGTTCGTTGTTATAAAACTTTAAAGGGTCATGTAGCAAGTGTTCTTTGTTTACAATATGATCATCATCTCCTTGTCTCTGGCTCCTCTGATAATACAATCTTAGTTTGGTGTATGAAGACCTTTGAAATAAAACGATGTCTTAGAGGTCATAGTTCAGGTGTACTCGATGTTTGTTTTGATAACAATGTGATTGCAAGCTGTTCGAAGGATACAACCATTCAAATATGGGACAGAATAACAGGTCAACGAATACAGACATTAATAGGTCATCATGGGCCTGTCAATGCCATTCAGTTTAAAGACAACACACTTGTCTCTGCTTCAGGAGATGCTATTATTAAATTATGGAACCTAAAGACTGGTGAATGTTTACGTAATTTTATAGGTCATAGTCATGGTTTAGCTTGTGTAGGTTTTGATGGAAAAAGAATTGTGAGTGGTGGTAATGATAATAAGATCAAAGTATGGAATGCAGGTAAAAATAAAGAATACTATTTTAGTTTGTGTTGTAGTAATTGGATATATATATACATATATCTATTTTAGACACTGGAGAATGCATTCTTACTTGTGAGGGTCATACTGGACTCGTTAGATCACTTTATTTTGATAAAGATAAAATTGTGAGCGGAAGTTATGATCAAAGTATAAAGATTTGGGATATGTACACAGGTGAATGTATCCAGACTTTTAATAAATGTCATAAAAGTTGGGTATTTGATGTCACATTTAATGAAACAAAAATTATTAGGTAAATGAGAAAAAAGAATAAAAAAAATGAAAAATGAAAAAAAAAACAAACAAACTAATGAGCCCTTTTTTAGTACAAGTCAAGATCAAAAAATTCTTATAATAGATTTTGCACATAATATGGATACCAAACATTTAATAAAAGTTTAAAATCATTTCACGTTTTTCGTTTTCTTCTAAACCAACGTTTCTTGTATTTCTTTGACTTTTCTGTTGTTTTTGTCTTTGTTGATCTCTTTCTTTTGGTCTTTGTCTGAAGTTGTTCAAAATAAGGATTAAATTCTTCATTTTTATCTCTATTTTCTTTAATATTAATAAAGCCTTCTAAAGGTGATAAACATCCATCATCAGCATTAGCATCATTCTTTGATTCTCCTTCTAATGGCGGATCATTCACCAAGTCAATAAGACTATATTCTGAGTCTGAATTTAATGATACAATGCTTTCATTCTTACTATCCTCTTTGACCTTATTTATGTTAATACCTAATTTACATACATACATACATAGCTTACTTACTTTATCTTCTTCTTCTTCATTTAGAAATGATGTCAAATCATCAATGATTAGGCTTTCTTCTTCTTCTTCTTTACTATCTTCTTCTTTCACTTGAAGCCAATCTGATACATTCTCAATGTCAAATATAATCATGTTTTCCTCTTTCTCCTCTTCTTCTTTTTTAACAATAGCATCTATCTCTTTTGTCTTTTCTTTTTGATGTCCTTTCTTTGTTAACCTTCTTTTTTTCTTCTTTTCCTGCTTTGAGATATATTTTGGCTGCGGTCTATTTGATATGGTTTGAAACCATTCATCATCATCATCATCGTCATCAATAATTGAAGTAACAACTCTCTTAGAGGTGGATGTTTTCACATGTTCATCAACAGCCATCCGTTGGCTTAATTGTGAAAATTGTTCAAGTAATCTTCTCTGTTCATTTACATGTTCTTCTTTACTTAATTGAATAGCAAGTTGTAACTCGTCATCATCTTCTTGTATTGGCTGTCTTGATTGTTCCTTTTTAAATAATTCGTCAATTGTATAGGAATCTTTAATTTTTTTACTTGTTTTTGTTCTTGACAGAACCATAAAATAAATTATATTAAAAAGAAAATAGGGATGAAAATTTTATTTTTTATTTTTTATTTTTTATTTATTTATTTATTTATTTATTTATTTTTTTTTCATTTATTTATTTGTTTTCTTTCTAAAAAAAAAAAAAATGAATTGGATAATTTTATTTATTCTGAATAAAATATACCAAAACCCTTTATTACTTTCAGTTTATAGAGCCTTTAAATATATTGTGCGTATTACGACACAAACAACAGAAATCTATCGTTTATGTAATTCAGTCATCATCACCAATTTAGAGTTTGAAGGAATAGAAGAAAAGAAAAGATGGATCGAGATTGAATCGGTTAATGACATTAAAGTACCCACAGATGTTGTATTTAGAATTGACAAGTCTATATTTCATTCAAAGGAATTAATAAAAGAAAAGGAAGAATTAAAGGAACATTCATGTTCAATACAGAATGTTCTTTCTAGTATTATGCTTAAAAAGCAATTCAGTCATTATAGTCAAAAATCACCTGTTGCTCGAGTACTTGAATACAGTTTGATGCGTATCTACGAAACAAATCAATTACTTTTTGAAATAGAACGACAAATGAGTACAAAATATGATTCAACCAATGAAGTTCATGAAAAGAAATTATTACAGGTAACGACATGAATATATAATTCTCCTTCATCAATTAACACATACAAAGTTATGGAATTATATGAAACCAGATACAAAATTAGAATCTAGATTGTCTAAACAGTGGGTTGAAATTGGTTTTCAAGGTCAAGATCCAGCTACCGATTTTCGTGGAATGGGAATTCAAGGTTTAAATGATTTACTTTATTTTGTTCAAACTTACCCACATCATGCTTTATCTATTCTTCAACATGCCTCTCATCCCGTGCATTGGTATCCTTATGCTATCGTTGGCATTAATATCACTAAATTTGTTTATCAACTATTAGAATCTAAAAGGCTTCAATCTTATTTATTTCAATACGGTACACATCTTGATAGTCTACAAGACTTTTATTCTTATTTATTTTATCGATTTAATCAATTTTGGATCTCACAGCATTTAACAGTCATGGATTTTGAAGTCAAATTTAAAGAATTTCAGTTACAAATAGAAAAGGATTTATTAAAGGACACCATGATGTTCAAGATAAAATAAGGAGAATGAATTTATTAAATAAATGTATTATTTAATAAGTGAGTGTGTGTGTGAGTATGTGAGTGTGTGAGTGTGTGTGTAAGTGTGTGTGTATGTATGTGTATTATATAGATACTGTTGTATATACTTTCTAAACAATTGTATCTTCTCTATTTCTTGAATAAATAAGTTAAAAAAAACTATTTGACAACATTTCATTCATTGTAGATGGATTAGTATTAGTATTAGTATTATTATTATTAAATGCTTGTTGTTGTTGTTGCTGTTGCTGTTGTTGGTATCCTCCTTGTTGTGGTGTATTAGGTGTGTTAATAGGAAATGGTGACGTAGCTGATAATGAATAATTATATGGCATTGTATTCACAAATAAAGGCTGTTGATGAAAAGGTGAAGAAGATAAGGTTTCATCTTGCTGTGATCCTGGAGATGAATTTGCAGTTGTGTCTGTCTTTGTTTTCTTACTATTCTTTCTACCTCCTGCATTATTTGTATTCGTATTACTTTCGTATCTTTGTCTCTTTTTAATAATGTCTGTCTTCATGGATAACGGTCGACGTTCATGATGTAATTTCAAGCTATAAAATAAAAACGGAATAAAATAAAAGACTTGTCTATTTTTATATGTATGCAAATAAGACTTACTATAAACCACAAGCATTACATAAAGGTGCTCCTTCATCATCTCTTCTCCATAAAGGTGTAGTTGTTGTTGAACAGTTAGAACAAACTAACTGAGATGCTTCATCGTCTCTTGCTTCTTTTCTTGCATTATGTGGTTTTAATGTTTTAGGTCTAGGTGCATTATGTAATTTTTGACTAGAATCATACACACACACACACACACACACACACACACACATTTGCATATATATATATATATTTTAATTACATATCTATTTTACTACACTTGTATAAATCAACTTACTATAAACCACAAGCATTGCACAGTAATTCATCATCTGCAGATCTTCTCCAAAGTGGAGTACTAGTAGCACCACAATTTGTACAAATAGGTTTTGATTGATTTTCTACTAAACTATTCGGCATACAAGAAGTAGTACTTAATGCCACTGTCCTTCGAATCTTATTATTTGTATCATAAGAAGAATTAGGAGGAGGTGAATTAGGTGCAGAGGCAGAGAATCTTCTTTGTTGAAGATGATTATCTGTATTTGTAGTAAATCTAAAATGATGGAAAATGTTTGTTAAATAAAAGTAGCTTAGGTTAGGTACATACGTATGTTATGTAAGACTTACATGCTTGGATTTTCATTCATAGAAATGTTAAGTGGTTGCATATTATTTACAGATGTGATAGTAGAGGTACTAGAAGAAGCAGACATAGGAGGTGTTTGATGATGCTGACCATTACTGTTCAATCTTTGATTTGAACTATTGAATCGCATTTGCATATTTCCTAATAGTTTATTACGTAAAGTAGCTTCAGGAGGTGGAGGCATAGATGCACCAGAAACATACATAGCATCACTTTCAGTAGGATGAGAGGGTATAGACGATATTTGTTGCTGTGCTAAATTATTATCAAATGTACCTAATAGATGCGGACTAGGAGTATTATTATTATTATTAGTTGTTGTTGTTGTTGTTGTTACTGTTGTAAATTGCTGCTGCTGCTGCTGCTGTTGTTGTTGTTGTTGTTGTTGCTGCTGCTGTTGCTGTTGCTGTTGTTGCTGCTGTTGCTGCTGGGTTTGTTGATAACCTAAAGGAGGTGGAGAATAGTACGGATTTGAAGGTGAAGGATAACCAAAGTCCCAACCATCAGCCATATCCATTGCTGTATTTGGAATATTAAATCCATTATTAAAAGCATTAAAAATATCATCAAGTTCAACAATATCACCGCCATTTGTTTGACTGGAAGTATATTGAGGTAATGTAAAAGTAGTTGGATGATTATTAGTAAATAAAGATGTATTGTCTATCATAGTTTGACTATTATCTACAGGAATAACGATACCCTGTTGAATTTCTTGTAGCTGTTGTTGTTGTTGTTGCTGTTGTTGTTGCAACAATAACTGTGGCTGCTGGAATTGTTGCTGAGGGAGATCAGTATCTTCATCTGTCATACTTTCAACTTTAACAGGTAAATCTTTTAAAGGAAGTAGTTTACAATTACTACTTAATCTTCTTGCAGTTCTAATAGACAGTTTTCTAAAAACATTTTTATTATTTGTTTTTTCTTTTAGTAGATGATGTCGAAACCATAATCGCCAAGATAGATTCTCTAATCGAGACCCGTTTTCAAGTGAATCCTTAACTTTGGAACAAACTTTCCAAGTCTTTGAAAGATCATCTTCAGAAGTAAGTGTCGAAAAAGGTGTAAAGGTTTTGTTACCTTTAATTTTCAGCACAAGTGGCGCCATAAAAGTTATTAGGTTAGGTAAGAATAATAATAAAAAAAAAAAAGAATATGTCAAAAAAAAAAAAAAAAAAATTGTTATGTGCTTTGTTTAACAGTGAGAAAAAAAAAATATGTATAAATAAATATATACAGTAAAAAAGATGAAATTAATTAATAAAAAATTTTGTTGCAAATGTATAAAAGGCGGCCAGCTACTTTAAATTCAGCGAAATAATTCCAGTAAAAAAAAAAAAAAAGGAAAATTTATTACAATGAGCCAATCAAATAGGCCGTGCGTTAAAAAAACTTTTTCTTGTCATTAATGACCGTAGTTGTTTGCGCTATTGTTTTAATTAGCGCTTCTTTTTTTTTTTTTTTCTTTTTAAATACATGTTAATACAGATTAACTTTTTTTTTTATTTGATGAAATGGGCTTGTTACAATTGATGAATCAATAAAAAATATAAAGATGAAGATAAGGAAAATGTTATTTTTAATCTCGAAGCTTTTGTATTCAGGTTTTTTTTTTAAAAAAAATCAGATTGATTAAAATAAATGTAAAATGATTCCCATCTTTGATGATTAATAATGAATAAAAAGCTTTATTTACATAGTTTCAGTAAATACATTTTACCAATTATAAATATTTTTATGTAAATATGTTTCTATACTTTTCAATGACACATGTATGTATGTATGTATGTATGTAAAAGAGTATTGCTTACATAAAAAACGAATTTTACTATAAATGTCTCGTTCAAGTCACAAATTATAAGTCCCCTTAATGACTGTTTATTTATTTATTCTCGTCTTTTTTGAATAATTGGCTCTAAAATAGAATTACCATTTATTATTTGTGTAGTTGCTACTAAATAGTCTCGACCTAATATAATAATTAATTTCAAATAATTAATATATAAATATGTATATAAATATATATATAAATACATTTGTATATATATTATATGTACCTTCATCTTGCTGAGCTAAAAATCGAATAGTCGATACTTCGGTATGAGTGCAACCACCTAAGAAAAAGATAATAGTTGTTTTATTATGTCGAAGTCCATGTCGTTTCGCTCTTGCCATTGCCAAGTTTGTTTCAGCTCCATATTCAACTGTCTGTTTTAAATCAAATGTTTGGCCTGGCAATAATTTTAAAACATCCTCCGATCCATGCCAACCACCACTACTGGATTTTGTCTCACTATTATTATCTCTCATAAAATGAACCGTACTTGTACCAACATATGAAAATAAACTAGCTGCACTATTTGTAGATGGAATGGTCCCTGTGGATAATAACTTTTGTAAAGCAGTTTGAACAAGTCGAATACTTAGAGGCGCATATCCCGAATAAACATAGGATATATCATTAGGGTGTAATTCGTCTACATCATCTACTATAAGTCGTAGTAAACGTCTACATTGCGAGAATGCACTTCGAGAGGCAGCTGTATTTGTTCGTTTAGTCCAAAGTCCTAATTTACCTAATCGATGTAGAGTCTCGACATGCTCATAACCATACGTCTGAACAATTTCCTTTTCAAAATGATCAAATAACTTTGGTTTTATGCCTCCTTGCGTAAGTGACATGAGACAAAGTAAACGAAGTACTTGAACTAAAGGTTTTTGTTTATTTATCATTTCTTCTATATATTCAGGTTCTCTATTTCCATCAATGCCTGCAACAACATCTATTATAGATATAAAGTGAGCAAAAGTGATATATAGATATATGAATATATACAACAAATTTCTTCTTTTTACTTTGCTGAACTTCTAATATTTTATTAAATTCATCTGTTACTGTATGACTTATAATCTCTTCTGCAATTCCTGTATCTATATATGTAACTGAACTGTTAATAATAATCATATATAAACATAAATAGATAGTTCGTACGAATTTTTAATGATTGATGTTCTTTTTGAAGTTCACTTAATCGTCCAACAAAATCACGAATTTGAGCTACTGTTTTTGCATTATGTCTCTCCTAATGAAAAACAAGTTAAATATAAATTAAATTCTTTGTCTGTCTCTCTCTCTCTCTCTATATATATATATATATCCATAGACTACCTCATAATTTTCATTGATTCTCTTTGCAATCTTGTTTAACATACCACCAACTACAGCAAAATTCTGGTCTCGCAATTGTCCAAATAATTTATCAGAGGAATTCAATACATATTTTTTCTTTTTTAGTGTTGAAGAAAGGGGGACTGCAGGTTGTACTGATGCAGAAGGCGTATTCGGTGTTTTATCAGGTGATTGAGCAGGATTTACAAGTGCAGCATCCAACTCTATAAAACAATGCTTGATACCAAAAATTTCATCAATTAATCCCTCATATGTAAGTTCAGTACATAATGGTGTAATCAGATCCACATTTCGATCAATGATAATTAATTGGTCAATATGATTTGATACTGTATTTAATAATGATGGATTCTTGGCTGCTGTTATACTTGAAACTTCATTTACTACAGAATGTTCTTTTCTCATACGTAATAACATATTTGCCAATTGCTATATAAGCACATGATTAACCTAATTTATTCAATTCTTGAGCCTTTGTTTACTTACTTTTGCTCCATCCCCTTTACCAAGAATACGTGGAAATAATCCATAAATAGATTCAAGTCTTATCAATGCTTTTGCAGCATAATAAATAGCTGTTTGATCTCCATCCTATATTCATATATAAACAGTGTTAGGCTGCTGTCTAGTTAGCATCAAAAATAAAACAACGATACCAAATATATTTCTTTCCAAATAGATGGACCTAATTCCATAGAGATTAAATCATCTTCATAGGGTATCCACTCCATAGTATAATCCCCAATCGTAATATCACCTTTTACTCCTTCTTCCTCAAGTACACGTTCACATATTAACGTACGTTCAGGTACAAAAAATAACCAAAAATCCATTTTTGACTTTTTTGAAAACTGCTTGATATGATCTAATAAGAAGGATAAATAGATGTGTACATGAATTATAGTTCCTTTTTTTTTTTCTTTTTTTTTTTTTTTTTTTTTTTTTTTTTTTTTTTTTTTGCTTTACTAGCTATATATCGCATATATTTTAATTTGGGTCGGCAAATATAAATCAAACCAGGACAGTCTGTTTCAAGTATATCTGATTCAAGATGATATATTTTATCAACACCATGATCCTATGTATATATGCATAATGTAATTATTATCATTTACAACAAGTTCAACATTCAAGGTTACCTTTAATAAACTAAATTCTGCAATTAAACTTAACGGTCCAGTTAATGAAGGATCGAGTACAAGCCCTTTTTTCCCTCCAACCTGTTATAAAATAAAATAAGAAAAATCTCCGTATTATGTCGGGTTTCTCTCTCTCTCTCCCTCTTTTCTTTTTCTTGTATATACTTCATCATATTTACTTTATCTAAAATTTCTGGTAATTTTCTTCTAGTAAGTTCTCTAAGTTTTGCCAAATTCAATGGTGTATTTCCAAGATGAGTTCCTGCATTACTCATTTTATTTTTATAAAAAAGAAAAAAGAAACAAATAAATAAAAACAGATTCAAACCGCGTTGTAAATTTTATTTTATAAGCTTCAAGTACGAAAAAAAAAAGTCATGCTACTACAAAGAGTTAGAAATTAATAATAAAAGGAAAGAAAGATGATGTTGGTATTTCATGACTGGTAGTAATAATTCACTAGGGCTTTTACCAAAAGAAAGAATATGTATACTAATAGCAAAAAAAAAAAAAAGACAAACAATGAAAGAATCATAAAAAAAGTGAAGACAAGTTTCAATAATTCTATTTTATTCTTTATTTTATTTTACTTTATTTTATTTTACTTTATTTTATTTTTGTTAAAAAAAATAAACTAACATGTCGACAGAAGTATTATCAAATGCTGTCAACACAATTGACTTGCTTCAATCTATCTATTTTGATAAAGAATTTGAATTTCGACGACTCGAAGATGAAAAGTTGTACCTGAAAATTCAAGCCTGTCACGAAAAAGATGAATGGTCTTCATTAAGCAAAGAATCTTTACCTAATCATATTGAGTTTATCCTAAAAGCTCCTATAGATAATACAACCATGCATTTGGTTTTTAATGGCCGTATTTCACTTATACCCCACATAGATGACCAATTAACATTGACTTCTGCTAGCAATCCTTGGCTTTCTCGAGAGGATCACGAAATTCTCAATCGCATATTAAATGATGATCAAAATAAAGTCGATTCAACAACTTGGATTATCGAAAAATTACAGCACATGCAATCTGCGGCTGAACCTTATGCTCTTTTATGGCTACAAAAATCTAAACAAAATACAATGAATAAAGCAAATGGCGACAACGAGCCTGTTGTTCGTTTTTTAAGAGACTGGATTTGGTTTCCAATGATTTATACAAGAGAAAAGGTAAAAAAAAAAAAAAAAGAATCTTTCCTCTTAACCCCTTTCTTTTTCTTTTCTTTTTTTTTTTTAACCTGAACATGATGATATTTTATAGAGAGGTCATATCATTCATTGGGCGCCAAGGTATAATATTACTGGATTTTTATGCCCTGGTAAACCTGGTTGTATGTGCTTAGAAGGCACAGAAGAGGATGTTACAACATTTGTCAACGACATCAAGACCATCTCTTGGGCAGATATTCCAGCAAGTCATCGTAAAATGACCTCACGTTGGAAACAATCAAGTGAGTGTAAGAGTCATGCTGAAATAGATTCACAACGCTTGTTTAGCAGCATGACTGAAGTTAAATTTGATATTCACGGTACCTTTGCCAATCATAATGATTTAAATAAATTACAGTCTTGGCTACAAGAAAAAGGCTGTGGTGAAGCATTTAAACATTTATTTGAATATGACCATAAATAGACAATAAATACATCAAGTAAACCATTTTGTATATTTCCTTTTATTTTCTTTTCATGAAATTCTTGATGAGACTTAAAGAAGAACTACCCAAGTATGATGGAGGATATTATCATGCCAATAAGTCGCTGCTTCTGTTTTTTTTAAAAAAAAAAGTTTATCAGTAGTTATAGAAGGAAGGAGGCATTCTCATAAATAAAATAAAAAAAGGGTATTTTAACGAGCTTAAACTAATAAGAAAGAGCATAAATTTGACGGCTTCTTATATAATAATATAGCTTCTTCCCTTTTCCCCCTTTTTTTTTATTATTTCTTTACCTAATGATACAATGGTTTCACGATATTCTTTTATAAACTCATTAAAAAGAGGGGTTTTTTTGTATCACAATCAAAGATTTTATTTTATTTTATTTGCATGATGAGTACTACACATTATGAATAAAGAGACAAACACTTTTCCTTCTTTACTCTGTTCACTAGTTAACATTATGTCGTGCCTGAATCAGACGATCAAAATAAAATCAATCATTTGCCAAAGACAGTAATGTCTTTATAGTATGAATAATTAGATATTTTTTCTTTTGCCAATCTAACAGTCAATTATGCTAGAATAAAACTAAATGAATATAAAAGCTGCGTGAAAGGTTTGTGAAAAAAAAAGGCTGCAACTAGATAATCATCTTTTTTTTTCAGTCAAAAATAAAGAAAATCACTTAGCTTATTCATAATACAATCATATTCAGACATAGAGTTGGCATCTGTGGAAAGGATAATATTACATCATCTAGTTTATATAAACTTACTAGTATCTGCTGCATTACACGAAAGAAATATAAATTTTATGGGGTTTTTCATATAATTGTTGATAGTATACATTTATACAAAATCAAAAAAGGTTGATATCAATGAGATGAAATACACAATAAATAGACTACATCCAATTTCCTTCTATTTTCCTTTTCCCTTGTAATCACTCAAAAATGGAGTTTTATTGAACGGATCAGAGCAAATCAAGTGAATAAAACGCCGAAGCTCATTACACCTGGAGCATGTTTACTCTTAAATAAAAATCGTTTTTGTAAAATCCAATTATGTGACGCAACAGTCACGTGATTCAAATCTCCGATAAGCTTGAACAGAAGTCGCGTTTTGCGACGACTGTATTATAGAATTTTACTACATAAAAAAAAAAAAAAAAAAAAAAAAAAGTTTTTTTTTTATTGGTGTTTAAACTTAAGCCATAGAACAACAAAACAAAAATATAAATCTTTTTTTTTTTTTTTTTTTTCTTGTTGTCTTTTTTTTTTCTTTGTTTATTTTTTCTATAGTTCGTCTTATTGTTTTTATTTTCTTTAGGTAAAATAATAATTATTTCCTTCTCTTAAAGAAAAAAAAAAGAAAAAAAAAGAAAAGAAAAGAATCAAAGTTTGTAGAACTTTTGTTATTAAAACGAGCCTTTTTTTTTATTTGTTTTAATATAAGCACACCTCGAGAAATAACATTAAAAGATTAAAACATGGACGCAACTACTCTTCTTGCCAACACTTTATCCACAGGTAAACACTCTTGTTAAGCAAAAAGCAAAAAAAAATACTAGTTACAAATTTATTGATGAATTTAATCATCTGTTTATAGATCGTGCTTTACGTGAGGATGCTACCCAAAAATTAGAATTATTTGCTCAGGAGAACTACGTAAGATTAATAGTAAATAAATAAATATTGAACACTATAATAATATATGTGTATATTTAAATAGCCAAATTATGTCCTCTCTTTGTGTCAAATTCTTGTCAATGAGCAAGCTGATGATCCTATTAGAATGTCTGCTGGTCTTGCATTAAAAAATAGTTTGACAGCAAAGGTAACATCTCAAAAATAAACAAACATTGATCTTGAATCAAATAATGATTTTAACTTTTATTAGGATTATACTCGTAAAGAAGAATTCCATCAAAGATGGCTTTTAATAGCCGAGGATCTTCGCATTCAAATTAAGCAAGGAGTATGTATTTTTATATTGTTATTTTTTTTTTTATACTTTCGTGTCTTTTTTAATCTTTTTTTTTCTTTTTTTTTTTTAAAAAAAACAGGTCCTTCAAGCTTTGGCTTCACCCAAAAAGGCTGTTGGTAATATTTCTGGACAGGTAATATTTAGATGTATATTGAGGAAGTATGTATATTTATGTTAATCATAAACTATAGGTTGTTGCTGCTATTGCCGAAATTGAGTTACCTTTAGGTGGCTGGCCTGATTTGATCCGCATTATGCTTGAAAATATTTCTACTGGCAATGATACTTTAAAACAATCAACTTTACAAGCTATTGGTTATGTTTGTGAAGCTACAGTACGTTAAACAAAAATGAAAAAAGAAAAGCCTCTATACGCTATAAATTTAACTTTTTTTTTTCAACATTAGGATCCTATGGTTCTAGTTAGTCAATCTAATGATATTTTAACTGCTGTTGTGCAGGGTGCTCGTAAGGAGGAGCCAAAGTAAGTTTTTTTTTGTTTGTTTTAGGAAAAAAAATATATAAAGTAAAATGAAGGTTTTAACAAATTATATTTTATAGTCAAGATGTACGACTTGCTGCTATTAATGCTTTAATCAACTCACTTGATTTTATTAAGGAAAATTTTGAACGTGAGGTAAGTGTGTGTGTGTGTGTGTTTGCATAGGGTTGATGGTTCCGGTAACTAATATATAAATAATCAGGGTGAAAGAAATTTTATTATGCAAGTGGTTTGTGAAGCTACTCAAAGTGAATCTAGTGATGTTCAAGTTGCTGCTTTCCAATGTCTTGTCCGTATCATGCAAACATATTATGATAAGATGCGTTTATATATGGAAAAGGCTTTGTTTGGTGTAAGTAAACTTTTTTTTTATACAAAAAATGATACTTTTTAAAGTGAGCTAAATATTATTTATAATAGCTTACTGTTGCTGGTATGAATAATGAAGATGAACGTGTTGCATTACAAGCTATTGAATTTTGGTCAACTGTTTGTGATGAGGAAATTGAATTAAGAGAGGAAATAATCGAAGTGAGTATATAGATATGGATATAGATAGATAGATAGATTTGTAACTAATATTCAATTTTTATTATAGGCAAATGCTGCTGGTGAACAACCAGATCGTGAAAGTTATCATTTCGCCGAATTGGCTCTTGGTGATATCCTTCCCGTTCTTTTATGGATTCTTACTAAACAAGAAGAAGATTATGATGAGGATGAATGGACAGTGTCAATGGCTGCAGCCACCTGTCTTTCTTTACTTGCCCAATGTGTAGGTAATCCTGTTATCCAACCTATTGTGCCTTTCATTGAATCCAATATTCAAAGTGAAAACTGGAGAAACCGTGAAGCTGCTGTTATGGCCTTTGGTTCTATTTTGGATGGTCCTGATGAAGCTGTTTTAACTCCTCTTGTTGAACAAGTAATGTTATATCTAATAATTAGAAGAATTTTTTTTACAAGCGCTAATTCTTTTTTTTTTTTTTCAGGCTTTACCTACTTTAATTCAAATGATGAAAGATACTGATGTTCATGTTAAAGATACTGTTGCATGGACACTCGGTCGTATTTGCGAATTACTTATTGATTGTATTAAGCCTGAAGTTCACTTAACTGAATTAGTTTCTGCTCTTGTTTATGGTCTTCAAGATAGCCCACGTATTGTTGGAAACTGTTGTTGGGTAAGTGACTTAACACCTTTTTTTTTAGTTTTCGATTTACTGATATATATTTATATGCAATAGTCATTAATGAGTTTGGCTGAACAATTGGGCCCTGCCATTGGTGAAGAAGCACCTACTTCAGCTCTTTCTATTTTCTTTGAGGGCATTATTACTGCTCTTTTGCAATTTACTGAAAGATCTAATAATGAGGCAAACTGTAGAACTTCTGCTTATGAAGCCATTTCTGCACTTGCAATGTATTCTGCTAATGTAAGTTGAAAATGAATTATATAAATTAACATTCATTCTATTTTATGATTTTAATCTCACACACACATATATATATATATATAGGATTGTATCAGTACTGTTCAAAGAATTGTCTTGACAATTTTAGATCGTTTAGAGACTACAATGGCTATGGAAAGTCAAATTCTTGATGCAGATGATAGAGCTAACCATTCTGAATTACAGTCTAGTCTATTGGGTGTTTTGACTAACTGTATTCGTCGTCTTTCTAGAGATATTAGTCAAATTGCTGATCGTATTATGACAGTTGTTCTTCAACTCTTAAATAATCAATCTAAACAAGCTACTACAACTGAAGACGCATTTTTGGCTATTGGTGCCATGACTAGTGCTTTGGAAGCTGATTTTAGCAGATATACCGAACCCTTCATACCTATTCTTTGTAATGCATTACAAAACCCTGCTGAATATCAATTATGTTTTATTGCAGTTGGTTTAATTGGAGATATTTGTCGTGCACTTGGAAAGGATGCAACACCTTATTGTAACAATTTGATGCAACTCTTAGTAACTAACCTTCAATCACCTGTTCTTCATCGTATTGTTAAGCCAGCCATTCTTTCATGCTTTGGTGATATTGCTTTAGCTATTGGTGATGCATTTGCTGCCTATTTAGAAGTTGTTATGATGGTCTTACAACAAGCTGGTAGTATGCGTGCTGATAGAGATAACTATGAAATGATTGACTATGTCAATACTTTATATGAAGGATGTGTTGAAGCATATGTTGGTATTGTTCAAGGTTTAAATGGCACAACACATGGTAAAAATTTTATCAAAAAAGAAAAAAAAAAAGAAAAAAAAAAGATTGAATAACAACGAGTAAACTAATTTATTTATCAATACATAGCTAATATGTTATTACCCTTTTTACCTCATGTGTTTGATTTTATACACTTTATTGCTACTGATCCTAATAGAAATGACTCTCTTGTGAGATCTATCATTGGCTTATTAGGGTAAAATTTATTTTGTTATAAATCTAAGGAATAATGATATTAACTCTATTATTCTATTTTATTAGCGATCTTGCAGAGACCTTTGAAGGACAATTGAAACAATTCTTTATGCAGGATTGGATTACAGCTTTGTTACGTGAAGCTAGAACTAGCCGTCATTATTCATCATCTACAAAGGAAACATCACGCTGGGCCAAGGAGGTAAAATATAGATAACATAAAAAAAAGAGAGAGGACAAATATGAACTAATATTATGTATTTGTAGATGATTAAACGTGCATGCCAATAGAGCAATGCATTTTTTATTTTATCCATTATTTTATTATAGCTTTTTTTTTTCTTTAATTTACATTAGCCTCCCTTGTTTATTTACATATGTTTTTTTTCCACATATAAAATAACTTTTGTATTCGTATACACACTTTTTTTATATAGCTTTGTTTATACAAATAGCTTCACAACACAAGCGTCTACATTTCCTCACCCATTCTCCCACTCCCCATAAATATATTTTTATATACAAATATATATTTACTCACTCCCCCTCCCCTAACACCCTTTTTTTTCCCCCAAATAAATGACTTTACATTATTTCCCCCCTAGAAAAACTTGTTTTTTTTAAAAAAAAAAAGAAAATAAGTAAGAAAAAAAAAAGACCACACAAAAAATCAATAAATATCCCCCTCCTCCCTTTTCCCCTAAATTTTATATAAAACATGCATTCTAATATTTATTACCTTTATTAACAAACTGCTAAATTTGACATTTTATCTGTTATGACAGTTATTGTTTCTGGTTCTCCTTTCTTCTTTTGTTGTCGTAGTCTATTTTCTTTCAAATTAATTAATTTACCAGGCTTTTCGTAATCATCAGAAAAAGCGTAAAACTCTACTAAATGACTCTCTTCTTCTTCTTCTGTTCTATTTTCTTCTCTTTTTTTATAAGGTTGATTTTTAATATAATTTGCCACGTTACTTTGAAACTGTAAAACTTTCAAGTAATCTAAAATTTGTAATAATTCAGAATCTCCGTTTAAAATAAATCCCTTTGAGTTATGATCAAATTCTTTAGGATGAATAGAATTGTAAGGCTGTAATTGTGTCTTTTTCGGTGAATCATCTAATAAAATTGTATTGGTTGCATCATATCTTCCACCAAACTGTTCCCATACTTTATCCAGGTCTTTTATCGTTAATACCTTTTGATGATAGTCTCTTGTAGACAAGCCAAAACTCTTTCTATCCCAAATGAGGGATATTTTTTCCTTCTTTTCCTTTGGAAACATACGACACATATTATGAACTGAATCTGGCTGAGCACTTGACCATATCATGATTTCAAAATTATCGAAAATGTAATTAAAAAATTTGTTACTATAGGGACGAACATACATCGAGCGTTTTCGTACTCTCGACACAAGGGTGCCATTTAGATCGAGAATCAAAAGTTGTTGATTCTTTAATGGTGCCTTTAATGTCTTTGAATCAACATGAACAATATCGAAATACGACTTTTTTGGTGCAAACCTTTTGGTCATTAGATGATCGGATCTATATATATACAAATATGTATATATATAAATATATATATAAAAAAAAGATATATAAAAGAGAAAAAAGAATTTTATTTTATTTTTTTCTTACGGGGAAATTATATCCGTTGTATATGAATGTATAAATTTATACATATAAAAATAAAAATAAAAACAAATAATAAAAATAAAATAAAAACAAAAAAAAAAAAAAAAAAAAAAGAAAGAGGGGAAACTATTTTTTTATCTGTTTTTGTAGTTCTTTTTTTTTTTTTTTAATTTCCCTTTCTTTTCTTTCTTTTCTTTCTTTCCTTCTTTCCTCTTTCCTCTTTCTTTTATTTATTATTTTTTTTTTCAGTTGAATTCTGTTATTTACCATGACAACGGAAGGAGATGTAGAAGTCATTAATTTAAATGTCAATTTAGATCAATTTAATAAAACAGAGTTAGTCAAGCCCGTTGTTATATTAGATAAGAATTATGAAATGGATAGTAGCAGCACGACATCCACAAATAGCCCTATTATTTCTTCTCAACAATTGGAAGAATTGCCAACATTATGTGCTTGTAATGAACTCATTTCTTCTACGGTTGATTGTTCAGATTGTGGACGTCCTGCCTTTAAAGCGCTTCAGCATCTACAGGAAGAATGTAACAAGTCTAGAGCGAAATTAAATGATTTAGAACGAGAGAAAGAAGTTTTACGTCATAAACGAATGGAGATAGATACAGATAAAGTAAATTTGGAAAATAGTTTGCAAGATAAGTTATATAAAATGAAGATGACTTCGAATAATATCCTTTCATTACAACATGATATCAAAATCTTGGAAACAAAGTGTAAAGAAGAAGCGACTCAAGTAGAAAAAATTCAACAATCAAAGGAAAACGTGAAAAGAGAGCTTGAAGATTTAACTCAGCGTCTATTTGAGGAAGCAGATAGTATGATTAAGGTTGAAAAAGCAGAACAACACATACTTCAAGAAAGGAATAGTAAATTAAGGGATGAGCTCGATTCTGTTCAACTTGAATTAAGAGAGGCACAAGACGAGCTAAAGTTAATAAGAAAAGAATTAGAAAGACAGAATGAGAACAATTCAAGTTATTCTTTAGAGTCACCAACGTCACCGCCAAGATTTCATAATGAAAATCACACGCTAAAAATGGGGAAAGATAGTAATGTGATGGATGCATACACTCGTGCACAAGTAGAGACTTTGTTAATGCATGGCGTTGAATTTGGGCTTCAAATGGATACACTGGAGGATGATAAGACATTAATGGATTTTAATGACTTTATACAACTCTCTCAAACGACACCTTTACGTAAAATAAATTCTTTAAAATACATGAAATATTGTATTCGAGAAGATATTGAGCCTTGTTTACGATTTGGCCCGAATCCAAAGATGGCTAGTAAGAAAATCTTAGACGCCATCTTAGTAAAGACTTGCTTTGTAGAAGAATGTCCGAATGGATTTGTGATTGAACAAGCAGAACGACAATTAAAAGAAGAAGCAACTGCAACCCTTTGGGAACGTTTTACAACATCATCTGTCTTTCTTGGTTGTCAAGCATGTGGAAGGGAAATAAAGGATCTAAAGGCAAGACCAGACATATTGAAATATCGTTTTCGAATTTCTTATTTTGATGAATGGGCCTGTATTGATCGTTATTGCCGTGACCGATTACTTGCAGTAATCGAATTCTATACCTTTATACGTTATCTTCGTAATGGTGCCTATAAACATCGTTCACTTCATGAATTATACCAACAAGCAATTCGACTTAAATTACAAATGTTACTAGCAAAGTAAAAATTTAATTTTAGATATTTATGTAATATGCTTAATATTATTTATTTATTTATTTATTTATTCATTTATTTATTTATTAGAATGGGTACTCTACCAGTCATGTTAAACAATTGTGGAATTAACTCAGAAAAAATTGCATCTGCTTTTCAAGGTGAAGATATTAGTAACAGTAGTTCTATTTTATTTTCATCAGAATCAGTATCTAATATTGAACGAACATCGAGTTCAACAGAATCAACTATTACCTTTTCAACTGTAAAATCATCAAGGACATCTGCATCTTCTTCTCAATAATACCTCCTCTTATTTTATGTATATGTATATGTATTACTGCCTTAGTTTATGAAACTATAGTACAAAATTCCAAACCCTTTCTCTAAAAGAAAAGAGTCATATTTTCTTCTTAAAAAAAATAATAATAATAATAATTCTTTTTACGTCTTACATTTTTACTTATTACTAGTATTACTTTTAATTGCTTAACTTAATAAAGAACTATCCTTTAGTCTTTCCCCTCCCCCCTTTCTTTTGTATATATACAGTAATAAACAAGCTGATCACGCTGCATATTTGTTTAATTAAAATCCCTGCATACATGTTGGTAAAAGTTTGTAAATAGAATGTAACGTTAAATAGGAAACAAAAACAAATGTGTATACAATAAATAAAAAGCACAGGGAGAGAGTAAAATAAGTGATGTGCAATCCGGCTGGTGGATATTGTTGGTAATTGTCGTCCACAGAAAAATAAAATTATCGATTACACAAAAAATGGTTGTTGGTTAATTGTCGAAAGACGAGATTTAATTTTGTCCGTTAATGCAGTTCCTTTTGTCGTTCCTTTTTTTTTTCAAACTTTTAAGATCTCTACAATGACAAAGAATGGAATGGACAACCCTTTTAATGAGTATGCTGAAAGAGTTTTTGATCCCATAAAAGGTGTCTTGACAGAAATTACTTACTAAACCCAAGCATTGTACTTGAAACAATAACTAAACTGGCTACAAGAGTTATTTAGTTAATAAACCTGTTGAAAAGATTAGTATAGTGAAAGAGGCTAAAGAAGCAAACACTTTAGACGATAAGTCTACCAAATTAGCAGTTTATAACACTTATACAGACAAGCAAAGAGGGGATTTTATTGATAAAATGATTGAAAATCCTGAAGAGAAAGGAAATATCACTAAATTTTCCAAAGAACTCTTGATTGACCACCCATGTACTGCGGGAAAGGTGGTGGAAAACATACCAAAAGATGGGGGGATGAGATGCTCTATAAGAAATCAAAGAATAATAGTGGATCTAAGAGTATTTTCACTGTGAAACATGAAGACTATATTAAGAATTTGATAGATGATGATTCTCAGCTCTTTGCTGATGACATTATAGAAAAATTGACTAAACAATTTCAGGCCTTTTCTATATCAAAGTCGCAGCTTAATCATCATTTAAGAAATATTATGCAGATTACTGTCAAAAAGCCTCATTTTGAAGCCGAAGTTAGGAACTCTATTGACAATTTAGAGACAAGATACGAATGGTTTATGAAATGGAAGGATAAAGATCTGGAATATACAGAAAATTGCATGTTTATTGATGAGGCCAGGTTTCATATAAATATGAGAAATAACTGGGCTAGATCACCAGCTGGAACTCACACTGTGGTTAAAACTGCAAAAAAAAAAAAAAAAAAAAAAAAAAAAAAAAAAGAGCAACTTTTCACTCGGTTATTGGAGCCATCCATTCGTCTACTAAAACATGATATGATTTTATTAATTAAAATATGGTTAAGCTCTATGAATTAAACCTAGTAGCATCTTTTCATCCTATCATTCATTTTATATAAAAAGCGTACCGTACTGTACGCTTTTTTTTTTTAATCATTCTTTTTTTCTTCATCCAACTATGACTAATTCTAACATTTTAACATATTACGCTCATCTTGTAACAAGCAACAATTCCTTTGAAGGTAAGTCAAATGTTTTCTCTCTCACACAATCATATTTTAGAAGAATCAGAACATAACGTTACTAATTACTTACTACTAAAAGAATACGTTCCTGGAAGTAATTTAATAAGCAAGGCTGTATTAACTGATACCAGAATTATCGGTAAAAGTTTCGTTAACGCCCCCCAGAAGATCAATATACCGTTGCGCCAAATGAATTCAGTGAATACCCTCCAATAATGATAGAGGTTCAAAAGGATGTTAATGAAAAATACATGTGTCGTGCAGTAAAATATTCTACTTTGGTATATGAAAAATATGAAAAAAAAAAAACATCCAATTGTTTTGATAGTTGGTGTATCCAGCATAACCGCGTCAATAAACGACATACTAGCTCCAGCCACAAGTCATCCATTTAGTAAAAAAATTCCCAGTCTGTTTTGGGCAAAGCGTTATCTTTCAATATCATCGACAACGCTATCAACAGTTCAATCAACTGAACAGTTAGTTCCTTTAGCGGCTATTGGTTTATTTTTGTGCTCCCAAAAACTTTGTATAACTCATCTTGTTAGTGGTAGTCAAGATACAAAGATGAAACTTCTATACAAGATAGCTATGAACAACATTCAACAATTACTTGGTGAAGAAGAAGAGACAACAAAAGGAATCAAAGCAATATGTGACAACACTTATGTCCCAACTTGAAAAAAATTAAGAGCTGTAGCCAGAATGGTAATACTGAGTCCCCTGATAAGGCGCTTCTATATGTCGAAAATGTTTCCATTTATTTGAATAGACAAAAAAGAAAATTTACAAATGGAAGAGATGGAACATCCGTCCCAGAAACTCCAGCCTTAAAATATTTGCAAAATAAGGATATTGGACCAAAAGAATATCACGAAGCCAATTGTTATGATTGTAGTTGTCTTTATAACTAGGTTAATAGAAATAGGCCATCATTTATTTAAATAATAAAGATGTTATTTAAATAAAAATAGTGTATTGTATTTCACAGCATAATGTTTATTATATAACATTCAGTTTTAATAACAGTCATTGTTAGAGTAATAATTATACTATGTAATTATAAAAATTCAATAAGGCTATGATTGTTATATGCTTTTACATAATCACTTACATAAGTCATACATATTACATATGCATTTATAATGTTGAGAATTATTATGTAATAATATCTTAGATGATGATAATAACAGTAGTATATAAATAACTGGTATTGGTTATAGCTGGAATATTCACTGTGAATTAATATTAATGCGTTGCTTACCTCAGAAATAATAATTAGTAACAGCGACAGCTCAGGGAGAATAAAGATAAAAATATATCTTATTACAAGCAGAATTATTCGGAAACAATATTTACACATAATGCTTTATGTTAGCAGTATTCACTTCTCCAAACATACTTCTATTAATATCACTTACCTTGCAAGCAAAAAAAAAAAAACATATAAATAGCTCTTGTCATTTTTCCATATTATTTTTTCTTTTAATAAACTATACAGAGTTTTCACAGACTTGTCTTTTCTGTTTTCTCTTTCCTTATCTTTCGCATTTAAAACTGATATCAAAACATTAAATGAGAACTATTAACTATCCACAGTTTACATGAATTCAGATTAATACAGTTACATTTTATAAGAGAAAGAAGGCCTAGTGATCAAAATTAGTTTGATTTATTATAATTAATATCGACTTTACTTCTTGTATACGCACAAGCAAACCAAATATATATATATATATGTATATGTATATACTTGGATACAGTATTTAACTCAACTTGATTATAAAAGAAAAGGTAGTTTACAGTATCTTTGATTTTTATTTTTTAAATTTATGTAATAAAAAAATAAAAAGTTATTCGTTTTATTATGCTTATTTTCTATCTCGTCTTCTTTTTTCCCATTTAACTGAGGTCTGAATAAGCTTAAAAATCTTACGAAGACAGTTTTCTGGAAATAAAGAGCAATGATATTCTTGTTCGACACAAGTAGTAATGTCTCTATTCAATAAGTGAAACGTAGCTTCTTTATAATTTTGATTTTTATATCCACAATAAACGATGATTAAATAATGACATAAGGTAATCAGTGATAAACATGAATCAAATAAAATGGACAGCACCTTTACAAATGGATTGAATTAATTTGGTTTTGTATTTACCGATCACTAAATAAATAAATAAATAAATAAAAAAGGAGGGAGGTGAAAGCCAAAATTTCTTGAAAAGCCTTATGAATTCTGTATCTTGTATAGGCTCGTCATAATTCATATCAATGATAGACTGACTATCCATTAAAAATATAGAATTTATTTATGTCAAACTTAAATCTCGGGTAGTTATTTATACTGAAAGTTCTATTGAGTTGCGCGAAATTATTTTTGATCAATATGAAGAATAATTTCTAAAGAAGGTATATATCTATAGTTAATCATGTTTAAAATGTTATTCATAACAAAGGTTAATAAAAGAAAAATGTTAATAAAACGTACAAAGTTATTGAAGTTAGTTAAGGAGAGAAGTTCAATATGTATTTACATAAGCTTTCTTATGTCATCTTATCCTCTTTTTTTATTGAATTATGTTAATATACTCTTGTTAGAATTAAATGTTTGTATGAAGAGAAATTATCATAATATGTCAAAAAAACTTAGTTTATAGTATACTTGAATAATTTATAACGTAGTGCACATATTGATCAAGTATATAGTATTATCTACTCTGACGAATATTTGAAATTTGAACTAGTTTTTCAAGTTTAAATAAATATAAAATGCTGAAAAAGACAAGTCGCAACGACAGTGTATATACCGCTAATGAGAAAAATATTAATTTACACATATAGTGTATATGTCAATCTTTCTATAATATGTAATTTCTTTTTATACGTATAAATATCATTATCATATATGCATTATGCAAGTAGAAAACAGGTACATAAATTAAATTAAAAAAAAAAGAAAAATATTAGGAATATCTGACCGTTAAAATATTTACCTTTTCTTTTCTTATAAAATAAATCAGCAGGTAATTCTCTTATATAGCAGCACTTTTTTTTTTGTTATGAATAATCGAAATGAAGATAAATCTATTACAATTTCTATGACGGAGAAAATAGTAAGTGTATTTGAATTAAAAAAAGGATTACAGAATGTTTTGTGTATATTTTTATGTCTATTTTTTTTTTCAATAAAAGATTACTACAGCACATAATAATATTGCCTCTACTTCTTATGATATAACTCACCATCATGTTTTAGAAGAAAAAAAACCAATTAAAAATAATAATAACTATCGTCTTAGTAAAGGTATACATTCAATTATGAATAAATCTGATAGAGCTATATTTTATCAAAAGTATAAAGTATATATACAGTAAGGTTCTTTTATATAATTTACTCAATGTGTTTATACTGATTAAGTTGCATACATGTTTGTAGTTTTTTAACTTGGTTACTATTGACTGCATTTGTTTGTGTTGCATTTGTTTTACAGATACCAAAAGGCTACAACCAAGAGTTACTTATACTAGGTATTGTGTATACATGGATTTCACTTTATCTCTTATTTTGTTATATGTCTACTACTATTATCACTGATCCATGGAAGAAAGGTATTAAAATTATGTCTAATTTTCTATACGAATATTGTAATCAAAAATGGCGAACGATATGCCTTGGTATCTGTCTAGTTATTATAGTCACTGTAACTGTATTTTCTTTTCCAGAAAAACAAGAATCACCTCGAATACGTCGACTAATTCCACTTTTTGGAATGTTTATTTTTATTTTTAGCGTCTACATAACTTCAGTAGTATGTACAAATTATTCAATAGTATTTTTTTTTTCTTTTTTTTTTTGACTGACTGACTATGCATACACTCGACTTTAAGCATCGTAGATTTGTTCAATGGAACACAATTTTTATAGCGTTATTATTACAATTTGTATTAGCATTGTTTGTATTTAGAACGTCTGTGGGACATGATATATTTCAATGGATAGCGGGTTTTGCAGAAGGATATTTACACAACGCAGGATATGGCGCCGCATTTTTATTTGGAGAAACAGCTGTTCAAGCAAACACATTTGCTTTAAATGTGTTTCCTGCTATTATATTTTTTGGATCTACAGTACAAATGTTATATTACTTGGGAACTATTCAATGGTTATTAAAAAAGCTTTCCATTATCTTTATTAGTATCTTGTCAATTTCAGGTGCTGAATCTATTGTAGCAGTTGCATCCGTAAGTTGAAATATGTGTAGATGAATTAATCTTGCTACTTAATTAATATGAAATATGTATATATATATATATATATATATATATATATATATATATAGCCATTTTTAGGAGCAACTGAAAATGTCCTTTTGATAAAACCATTAGTACCCCAATTAACAAAATCTGAAATACATCAAATTTTAACTTCAGGCTTTTCTACTATCTCTGGTTCAGTGTTATATGGATATATTGCTATGGGTATCTCTGGACAGGCATTGCTTACATCATGTATTATGTCAATCCCTTGCTCCATAGCTATTTCTAAACTGCGTTATCCTGAAACAGATAATCCTGTTACAAAAGACAATGTATCCATTTCCTCAAAAGTTGAAGAAGAAGGGGAAGGAGAAGGAGAGACAGCAAATATATTGCATGCTGCTGGGAAAGGAGCTGAAGTAGGCATCAAGATCGTCCTACTGATTATGGCCAATATCATTTCAATATTAGCTATTTTATATGCAGTAAATGGATTTTTGACATGGCTAGGCAATTTTTTAAACATACAGAACCTTACTCTACAATTGATAACAGGATATCTATTTGTTCCAGTAAGCTTTTTATTTCCCAAGATATACATATATATTATTATATACTATACTAATTAATTTATATTATCTTGGTAGATTGCTTGGCTAATGGGTACAGATAATAAAGATTTAGTCATTGTAGGTAGATTAATGGCTACAAAGATTTGGTCGAATGAGTTCATTGCATACAAAGAAATGACAGCTACTTATGCAGGCCAATTATCAGCAAGATCTCAAATAATAGCAACCTATGCTTTATGTGGATTTGCTAACTTTGGTAGTGTTGGAATGCAAGTAGGAGTTCTTAGTACTTTAGCACCATTACGTTCAGGTGATATATCATCGTTAGCCATTTCTGCATTAATATGCGGAACACTTAGTACATGGTTGTCAGCTTCTATTGCCGGAATGCTACTATAATATCCTATTCAGCGTTTAATTCATGAGAATATACGACGATTTATTATGTGTATACATTTATACTGTAATAAAACTAGGTCTAATTACTCTAAAGCATCTACAAATAGAACTATCAAGCTAATATCGACATAAAGCTTTAAAAAAAAATTAAAAGAAAATATACATATATAAATAAATCAAAGAGCTTTGTTATCTATTTTCATAACAAGTTATATAGCAAGGTATATTTAGTGAGAAGATTGTAAAGGAAAAAAAATGAAGAAATGTAGAACTACTAAATGAATCAAACAAGTAAATTCAATATTCTAGTGAATATTATTTTAAAGAACTAATCAACTTGAGTTTAGCTTGTTTAATAAACTAAGTCCCCCCTTTTTTTTTAACCAACTTCAACAAATTATTAAGTGAAGTTGGATGCAGCATATTACATAATACATGATGCTTTTATTACTGAACTGGTTTTAATATCAGCTTCATTTTCTCTCACTAATCTATTGTGTGTAGTTGAACAGTATCTGATCTTACTTTAGACGAGTAAGCATACTATATGACTTTAATTCTCTTTTTGTAGCGATTATCTAACTTCTTTATTTTTAAATATTTTGCTTTATTGTTTCTAAAGTTCATATTCATATTTTATAATTCGAATCATTACTATCTTTTTTCTCTCCATTTTTTTTTTAGCCTTGTCAATTTAGATAGGCCTTGCATGCATTCCTGGTTGTTCCTAGTAATTTTATTTGATATAATTCATAATTTATAACCGCCGCTAAATAAAATAAAATAAAATGCCATTTATTTATTTATTTATTTATTTATTTTCACTTATTTATTTATATATAAATGACTAGAATTTTTGAATCAAGAAAACCTGAACCATACATTAAATCTTCTTGTAAAAAGTGTATTACACCTATCGAGTTTTATCCTGAAGGGGAATCAGTCGGACAAAAAGTTTCAGTCAAATGCTGGGCTTGTGGTGAAGTTGAAACATACACAGTAGTCGAACCAACAAAAGACAACAAGGAAAATCAATCAAAGTCATCAGGAAAGAAAAATGCCGGTAAACATATCTATCCATCTTTATATATATACATGTAAAGAGAGATGTGTCTCTTTTTTGTTGTAATTTGAAATTTATTACATTCATTACTGATCTTGTTTTTTTTTTCTTAAAAAACAGATAAAAAGCCTATATCAACTGGCTATTATGATTTATTAAATGTTCCAATAACTGCAACACAAGAAGAAATTAAAAAAGCCTATCGTAAACTAGCAATAAAATATCATCCTGATAAAAATCCTGAGGACCCAGCAGCAGAAGAAAAGGTAGAGAACAACAACAAAAATAATTGTCACATGTTAATATATACATTTATATATATTTTTAACAGTTCAAAAAAATATCTGAAGCGTATCAAATCTTATCTGATCCAAAGTTAAGAAAAAGATATGATGAAGTGGGTGAAGAAACTGGAGTTAAGCCAGACGGAGGATTTGGTAATATATTTATTAAGAAAAGTACAGTCATAGAAAAGAAAACTTATATTTTCGATCTATAGTTGATCCAGAGGATTTCTTCAAAACAGTATTTGGAGGAGATCGATTTACGGATATTATTGGTGAGCTAACTATGGGTAGAGACATGAGAGAAGCAATTGAATCTGCTGAAGAAAATGACAATGATAAAAATTTATCACCTGAAGAAAAAGCAACTAAAGAAGCTCAGAAGGCCGAATTAGAAAAAGAGCGTACAAAAATACGTGAAGAACGTATTGAAACTTTAAGTGTAAAACTTAACAAAAAACTGGATCTATATAATACGCATGGTGAAGAAGAATTTAAGAAGATAATAGAAATAGAGGCGGAAGATTTGAAGTTGGAGAATCATGGAGTTGAGTTATTACACACAATCGGGAATATTTACATTACGAAGGCGAATCAGTATAACAAAAAGAGCTCTATGTTTGGGTTAGGTGGTACATATTATAGTATTATGGAGAAGGGGTATATCTTCAGTCAAACAGTAGAAGCTCTTAGGACTGCATATAATTTACAAAGCACTTTTGGTGAATTGCAAAAAGCTGAGGAGAATGGTGTATCAGAAGAAGAAAGGGGTAAATTAGAAGAAGCAGCTGCCACAATGGTTCGTTATAACAAAATAGTAAGCAAAATGAAAAAAAAAAAATAACGTTTTATTTTTTTTTTCATTTTTAGGGTTTGAAAGCAATGTGGAAAGGATCAAAACTTGAAATTGAAGGCGTATTGCGTGATGTTTGTGATAGAGTTTTAGGTGATGCAAATTGTAGTAAAGCAGAAATTGCCAATAAGATTCATTCGTTAAGTCTAATTGGTACTATTTATCAACAAGTGACCTTAGAGGAGAAAAGTGAATGACAATCATTCTAAATTTTTGCACTCAGCAATTAGAATCAACTTTAGTGAGTGAGAAAGAGTCATCAAACTTTTTATTGGATAATACATAATTTGACTTAAAAAATATTTAAGTTTTTCCCCAAGTTGTTTTCACTTTTCTACTTTCTACTTTTTCTATTAAAAAAAAAAGAAATAAACAAACAACTATAATGCCAAAGTCTATTACACCTCCTTCTGCTACTTTCGATTTCTCTTCTATGGGATTTCAATACAGAGATGTTAATGGGTATGTAAAATATACTTGGACTGAAGAAGCGGGCTGGAACAAAGGTACAGTCGAAACTGACCCAATGGTAAAAGTGCATATGTGTGCTACAGGTCTTAATTATGGACAACAGGTACGAACAAAAAGGAGTATAATGTACATGGGAAATAAAAAAAATAAGCGTTTATGTATTGTATTTAGTGTTTTGAAGGTATGAAGGCTTTTCGTGATGTTGAAGGTCGTGTACGTATCTTCCGTCCTTATGTGAATGCTACAAGAATGGTTCGTAGTGCTGAAATGGCTTTTATGCCTCCAGTTCCCGAAGATCTCTTTGTTGATGCTGTTCGTCGATGCGTTGAGCTTAATCTTGAGTATGTTCCTCCTAAAGAAACAGGTGGTTCCCTTTATATTCGTCCCCTTCTTTTCGGTAGCGGGCCATATATTGGTATGGGAGCTGCTCCTGAGTTTACCTTTGTTGTCTTTGTTATGCCCGTTGGTTCTTTCTATACAGGTGGCGTTAAGCCTGTTGACGCTTTAATCATTGAAGACTTTGATAGAAGTAAGTTAACTAATTGACTTTTCCCTAGGAGTTTGTAAGCTTATTTTACATTACAATAGGTACACCCAATGGTACAGGTGGAAGTAAATTAGGTGGGAATTATGCTCCTACATTTGGTCCTATCTTAAAAGCAAAAAAGGCCGGATATGCCCTTACTCTTCATCTTGATTCTAAAACACATACATATATTGATGAGTTTTCTACATCTAATTTTGTTGCTCTTACTTATCCAGGTAATAATCATTATCTATTTTATGAACCTATTTTAATATTAACTAATATTATTTGAAAGATGCTAATGGAGTGCGTACCTTTGTCACACCTGATTCTAAATCGATTTTGAGATCCGTTACTCGTCTTTCACTTGAAGATATTGCAAAGAAGATTGGTTGGAAAGTTGAAGAGAGGCCTGTTGCTTTCTCAGAAGTGGAAGAAGGTAAATTTGAAGAAGTTGCTGCATGTGGTACAGCAGCTATCATCACACCTGTAAAGAAAATTGTACGTGGTAATCAGACTATCTTGATTGGAAGTGGTGAACAAACAGATATTGGCGAAGGTTTTAAGAGACTATATGATGAATATCGTGGCATTCAAAGTGGTGAAATTGAGGATACTTTTGGTTGGATGTGGCCTGAAGAAGGCTTATAAATTATACCTAAATTAAATAATAATAGATATATAAATAAATATAAGAAGGTATTGTTTTTATAATTGCTACTTGCGATACAATTATATATTCTTTCTTGAATGAAAGTTTAAATGTCTTCTTTCTTTATGTATTCCAAGACATTATTAACAGTTTAAATCTAAGAAGTATGCATATCTTATATTTCACATACAAAGTAAATCACCTCTTTCAAATCATCATTACTTCCAACATAGATAACAGTAAAACTAATACACTGACAAGCTAATAATGAAGTAGATAACGAAATAGGTTCATTAAGAATTATCCCTTGATTGATTTATTTGATTTCCCCTTTTGTTTAGATTTATATAAGAATATTTATACCTCCAGAGGATCATCCATAAAAGCTAGAGTCTTTATAATAAATACTGCAATTTCTAACTTAAGATATACAGTCTTTTTAGTTGATGATGATGAAGGAGCATTGAGATATAAGTGAGTCAAGTTATGAGTTGCTCGAAATGAATGTACTCAGTGTGAGACTACTCATATCTTTCGTGAATAAGAATGATGCATAAGAATAAGATAAAAATAGAACGAAACTGCATTTGATGATAATATCAAGAATTATTACAGATATACTCATGTCTTTTGTATGTATTTATTTTTATAGCTAATACATGTACTTTGAGTGAGATCAATTATTGCGCGTACTAGCATTATTCTTAGTTTGTCCCCAGCTTGACTTACAAAAGTTATTTTTTATAAATTTATATTCAACAGAATAATAATAGAAGAAGGTGTATTTTTAGATGTAGGACTTTATCTACTATTTTTCTTCATAAGGGTAAATACATTTAATCTGTGTATAGGTAGAATTATCATAATAATGCACTATATGTTTTATTATGACTATTTATCTTATTGAATTAAGTCACAAATCTTACAGCCATGACAGGTACGTCATCAAAGATTTGATCTATAAACGACCAGTTATGAATGTTATACCACAATTCTTTCTTTGAAGCCTTTAACGATCCACTTTCATATTCCCTTAGTAATGCATGTACTGCAAACTTTAACCAATCAAAATCATGGTGTTTGCCTATATTGTATTCAATTTCCCAATGTTGTCCTTTAGCAAAACTTTGGCGGATTTTTTTCGGTAGTAGTATAGTTGAACGAATTTATATAATCGTGTACTTCATTCGGAATCGGTATACTAGTATTTGTCACGTTTTCTTCCTTAATCTCCTCTAACTCCTTTTCAGTAAATATGTCTGATCGTCAACGTCTATGATAAACGAATTTGATAGACTATCGACTTTTTGCTAAAATTATATAAAGCTTCTTCCACTATCTTTCCCGGTTGAAAGTACCCACTTGTGTGCAACATTCAATCTTGAATAGCTTTTCTCCAATTCAGGATGATGTGTGGGTCCCCTTGTCCAATTGGGCTTCAAATAATTAACCAATTAAAGTTCAAAAACCTGACCAACGTTTTCAATTGACAGTGGACGCACTGTATATAAGTGATGCCATACTGCTGTCTTCTTGTTGTCCTACTCTTAAACTGGACCCTATCCTCTGGCTACCTATGACTACCTCGGAACGGAACTGTGTATTTTACTGGTGCCTTGGTCGGCTATCTGGTGGTAAACCTAAGGAATGTATCTTTCACCTGTATCACAACTGAAGTCGTCGCCATGCTTTTGAATGTTTGCATATTCACCACTGCTTGTACTTTCCTTCCTCAATTGATGATCCAATATCATTCCTTTTCAATTTGCTTCCCATTGCATAAACCTCGTTGTCCCTCCGATTGCCTCGGTTGGTTTACCCTCTGGCCTGTCCTATGTTGAACTGGTTACCCAAGTCATAATGTGAGTCTGGTTTCTTTTTGTTTTTTTTCTTTTTTCATTCTATCTTTTTTTTTTTTCCTTATTATGTTTTATCTTGTTTCTATTATTTTGCTTTTTTCTTTTTCCCCTCCTGTCTCTTGGGATGTTTTTTATTTTTATAACCATTTCATGGCCGGCTCGGGCAATACAACACATTTCACCACTACATGCTTTTTGCCAAAAATTTTTTTTTAAAAAAAAAAGCAGAAAATAGATTTTTTTTTTTTTTTTTAATTAAAAAATCTGACAACATATTTTGAGTATCAGCACCAATCAAAATAATGATAAAAATTATAAAATTAAAATTAAAAAAATAAGCCCCTCCTTTTTTTTTTTTTTTTTTGTTTATTTGTTTAATTAAACATATTTAATATGGCTAAAACGTTACGTTGGCCGATTATTTCCTTATGCCTTATCATATTTTTATTGTTTTTTTCAGTGAATTTTAATCAAAATAATTACTTTACAACACAAAAGCTACAGGAGTTGAACACATCTTCCTTACCCGATACTTTTAATCAACAATTATTCGTACAATTACATGTACAGGAACCAGGTATAAGTGAATATATCATTATTATTACTCTTATTTATGTTCATTATTTTATATCTTAGAATTAAATGCGACAAAAGTTAAAATTATATCAAATGATTATGATATCGCAATAACACATCCTTCATTAGTATGGACAGGTATGTTATATTATATATGCATATAAATATTAGTTTATTTAGATTTACTTATTGTAGAATATTTGTATAGAGCAAGATTTAGAGTTCTTTAAATCAGCAGCAGGTGAAACAGTGTTTTCCCAACTTGCCCTTATCCCTGAGGCACATGAAAAGCCTAATTTTGCTACCATGACAGCAGCAGAAAGATTATTTAAAGCCCTTTTTATGTATTTTGACAAGATATTAACAAATGATCCACTAATAGCTGTAGCAGATGATCCAAGATACAAATACACTTGGGAGTTATATAAGCGACTTGAAAGATCATTATATCCTTGGATTTATCCTTATTGGCAAAATGTATTTCACATCAATAACCAGACACTAAACGCAGATGGTAGCAGCAATAGGGGCATTGTTATTTGTGTTGGCAATTCTCAATTTAAATTCGCTGCCTCTACTATACGTGCTATTCGAGAGATCTTCCATTGTGACTTGCCTATTGAAATCTTTTATATCAACGACAATGATCTCTCAGAGGCTAAAAGATCTTATTTTCAAAATGAATTTAGTCATGTTACTTTAAGAAAACTAGAAGATTATATCGGAAGATATTATACAAGATTTGGTGGTTGGGCTATGAAACCCTTTGCTATGCTTGCAAGTCAATTTACTGAGTTAATCATGATGGATGCTGATGTTTATTTCTTACAAAATCCTTCTATCTTATTTAATGATACTGGTTATCAAACAGCGGGCAGTCTTTTCTTTTATGATCGTACTCTTTTTCCTAATTGGGAAAAGGGACCCAATTGGCTAAGGTCTTTCTTACCTACGATGAGTTCACTTGTTCCTAATACACGTTGGTTTAAAGGCTTGTCTTCTCATGAACAAGAATCAGGTATCGTTGTGATCGATAAACGTAAGTCTCTATTGGGCTTACTATCTACATGTAAATTGAATGGTCTTACAGAGCGTGATGAAGTTGTTTATAAACATGTTCATGGTGATAAAGAGGTAAAAAAGAAAAAGAGTTTAATAATTACGATAACTATAATATTAAAATAATGATATGATCAGACTTTTTGGATAGGGTATGAAATTATGCAAACCCCTTATGCATTCATTAGATCATTTGGCGCTGTTATTGGAGGTATGGGTCGTGGTGGTAATGATGGTGAACGATATCAAGTATGTGGAGTACAACTTCATTTAGATGCAAACAAGAAGCCTTTATGGTTTAATGGAGGTCTTTATAGAAATAAGCATGCACACACACTTGAATATTTGAATTTTACTCATTTCGCTGAAGGTGATAATTGGGAGTTTGCTACTCACTGCATTCGTGATACAGATAAAATTCAAGAAATTGATCCTGAGCAGAGAAGGGTTGCTTTAACTACAGTTGAATTTGATAAAAAAAGAGCTAAAGATGAAGAATTACTTAATCAGGGCAAATGGAGACCAAAAGACTATAGCACGCATAATTAGACTACAGCATCTTATTATTATTTATCGTTCGTTTTATACGTTATTGAAGGAATAAAATCATAATTATTGGAATTTAGATAAACGGCTTACACTACCATTGTCAAAGCTATTTTCAGGTCCACAGGAACATTTCTTCCAAATAGACCTTTTTGCTTGGGCAATGCGAATAAAACAAATTAAAACGATAACTGATATCTTTCCAAAAGTGTACTTGATATTTATTTAAGAATAAAGCAGTCCTCTAAGGATTGTATAACTAGATCTGCCCATCTTTCATATAAAAAAAAATATATATATATACCTTCCTCTTGATCAATAATGTTACAATAAGTTTGATATTAAAGGCTTTTAAAGAAGCTAGTCTTTACAATCTGAAATCCATTTCACTAGAAATAACATCAATTCATAATTTCTACGCTTATCTAACGTAGCTGCTAATAGACTTCTTTCTGGTTTATCAATAGCTGGATGTTTATGTAAAGTATCTGCCATTAAGCGAGACTTGGAATAAAAACTCTTCTGTATTATTATGAATATCCCTCAAGTTTTTTTTTTTTTTTTTTTTTTTTTTTTTTTTTTTTTTTTTTTCTCCTAGAAAGATAAGCTCTGCATTTATCTGTTTTATTGCTATAACCATGGTCATAGATTGATACTTTTTTTTTTTAAAAAAATTTAACATCGGCTTGAGTCATAGAGGAAACCAATTCTTTATATTCAATTGATAGGTTCTCGACTGAGAAAATAATATAGAAATAATTGCACTTTTTATTAAAAACGTCTTCTATATTTCGTATTATTGTTCGCAAGCCACTTAATGTTCGAAGGTTCCTTTTTCCGATAAATGTAATGAAAGCAGCAGTTAAATATGGATTAGGTTGTTTAAATTAAGTAGGAGGGGAGGGGTATACTGTCATTTGTTATTATAGACTGGGATTGAAGAAAAGAAAGGTAATATTAGCTGATATTGTATTATAAAGAGATGTAAGAAATAATATAACAATAGATGATACTATTGTGAAGATATAAAGTCGTATTAAAAACTTCTTAAATAATTATGCCATAAAGCAGCATAGTAATTAACAATTTTCATTTTCCAATTGTATACTAAATTAGTTTAGGCCAATTCAAAATATCTTAATAAAAAAGAATGTAGAGGCAAATAGGACAAGCAAGAAGTATGGGGATATCATATAAGAAGGATGAATATTCCTAACCAAAAAAGAAAGCAGTCTATGCATAAAGAACAATAACTAGTATCCTTCAAATATTTTCAAGGAAATCATAGTGATTATTCCATTTGCTTAAAAAGAAAAAAACAACCCTTTACTCAATTGTAATTAAGTTATACTTTTATACCCCTTTTAGCCTTTATATTTATGAAAACTATAAAATATCTCATTTTCAACTTAATTCTGCAAGCAAATTGTCAATTTAAATCATCTCATTCCATTTTACGGTTAATCTCACAGTAGTTTTTGAAATTGTCTCTCAAAAAAAAAAAAAAAAAAAAAAAAAAAAAAAAAAGCTTCAAACTTTCTGAAATTAAAGCGAAAATACTGTGGCATATATATATTATTCTCTCTAAATATTCTATACTTGATATAATTTTATACAAAATAATATATTATTAAACACTAATAGTTTTGAAGATATTCATACCAGTGCTTGCTGTACTAATAACACAACCAGGTATTTGCTTATGGAAATGTAATTCTTTAATATCTTCTTGGCCTTGATGAACAAATAATAATTGAGGTGGAACTTCAACGCCACCGGTCGTTAAACGTCCTTCTTGTTCAGTATCAGGTTCAACCGATAAATCCCAAAGTGTCAATTGGTTATCTGCACCAGAAACAGCTAACACGGATTCTTCAGTAGGATGCCATTCAATAGATGTAATAGGAGCATTATGCCATTTAAATGTAGCAACAGGTGTAGGTTGAGAATTACCTCCCTTGAATGTACGAAGATCCCACACACTAAAGATGCCATCATCATGTCCACTTGCCATTAAATATGATGCTTTTTTATTCCATGTAATCACGTTAACATCTGAATTGGATGCATGAATGCCAACTGCAGAACGTTTCTTGTTTCTTGTGTCCCAAATCTTTACTGTTTGATCAGAAGAACATGATGCAAAGACATTTCGTTCAGTAGGCGACCATTGAATATCTTCAACAGATGATTTATGTTCTCTAAATGCAACATTTTCCGTATTAACGCCAGTAGGAGTTAAAATTGTATGATAAATACGACCATTATTGTCACCGGATAATAGGCTAAACAAACATAAAAAAATAAAAAAATAAGAAACACTATTTTTTTTTGGATAGATTATATATTAACTTACCGGCCAGTATCAAGACTAGACCAATCTAGAGCATAACCTTCTTCACGTCCATGATTATTAATAGTTACCAAAGGCTTCTTTTGTGGCATATTTGAAGATGTACCAGGAACATCTAAACTAGCTACAGCATCTGTTAAATCCCAAATATGAACTTTACCAGTTTCTGCCCAAGTAGCTGCAATATGCTTTTCTTGTTGTTGAGGCATTACTCTTAAGCGATTAACACAACCATTATGAGGAATAGATCTATACTCAAGAATAGGATCTTCGTCTAAAGCATCTGGGTCATCCTCATCATCAGAATCTATTATTTGTAATTATCAATACTTTGCTTTCCCTTTAACATATATGAATATATAAATGTATACCTTCTTGTTGAGTTTTATGCAAAGAGGACATCTTCATAACTAAAACTTCGTTATTTCTATCACCTGGAAGTGAAGTACCAGCAGCTACATATGCAGTTGCAGGAAACTAACATTATAAAAATGAGTTTAATATCTATAGTTCCATGCTGAACAATAACAAATACATACATTCTTTCTCTCATTACCCAATTTATCTTCTAAAATATCAAAACTTAAAAATGGAAGACGAACGTCCAAGTTATGAAGCATAACATAAACTGAAGGATCTGCTTCTAAAACTTCACCTTCTGCTAAAGGCTGGCCAGGCATATATAACTTTAAATCATCTTCGTTTCCTTCATCGTCGTCATCTTTTTCATCTACTTCCATACCTAATCATTTAGGCGTAAGTTATCTATTAAAAGTATCGTTTTCTGCTTGTTTTTTTTTACCGTCCGCTTCTGAATCAACATCAGCGCTTTCGACAATCTCTTCCTCCTCCATTTCATCTTCCCAAGCATCTTCAAATTCACCCATATCATTCTTTTCTTCCATATTATATCTAGAAGCTTCATTTCCGAAAGCTGTAGACTTATTCTGATTCCTTAAATCAGCTTGATCAGCTTGACGTTTTGACATTGTTAATATATTCTTTATGATAAAATAAAATAAATTAAAAGTGCATTTGGCCTTTTTTTTCTTTTTTTTTCCACAAACCAGAAAAAATTTAGACAGTCCTATGTGTGACTGTCAAACCCAGCCATCAGTTCTGTTGCACGCAGCAGCAGTTCTCATCACTAATTTTAGTCGTTGTCCCCATTGAGTTAACATAATAACATATTTAATACATTGTTAGTTACACCCTATTACTATTGTATTTATAACAAAGTTAATAGAAATAGACTATCATTTATTACATCCTTATTATCTCCAAGTACTTACATAAATCAGCGTATTCAAGAGTTCAGGGCAACTATTACTATTAGTGATAATAATTAATATTATAAGTCCTTTGAACTCTTGCTTTTATGTCCTTCCGTATACAACATAAAGAAGTCTTATTTCAAACGTATCCTCAAGCTTTGATTCTTTATCTTCTGTAGTATATGTAATTTAGTATAATAGATATGCATATCCCTCATCATAATCCATAATAACCCCTTGGATAATTTATCTTGAGAAATAAAGAATTTTTTGTTAGAAATATCTCCAAGGATAATAAATAACTACTCAATGCGAAATTTATAGAGAATTCGTCTATATTCAATTTTACATCATAAGAATAACTATTGAATGTATCCAGTTTTTGAATTATTATTATTTTCATAGAAGCTCTCATAATAGCCTTTTTATAGTCTTTTCTTAAATGTTCCCATATTTTGTCGTTAAAGATGTAAAAGGAATAATGTTACATGTTAATATTTGCAGGAATTCCAACTAAATTATATAATTCATATTTTTAGATTTTTTTTTTCAGCTTCTATTTTTTCCTAAATAAATAATAATAATCTATTTTCTACAAATAGATTAAACAATCATCATTTTGTCGACAGATTATTCACTGGTATCCATTCCTTCACCTTCTTCGCTTCATCAGCGACAGAACTCAATCCATGTTAAGCAACAACAATTCCATCGGAAAAATTGGTTGAAGAAAATGTCATCAATTCAGAATAAAAAACGAGTTTTCATCTCAACGAGCATAATCATCATTTTCCTTTTATTACTATGGGCATTTATACCAAATGATTCTTATCAATCTATAATTCAGTTTAGGAATATTAATTCTGGTAATAAATATACTTGTGTATTTTTGCGGCAATGATTGTATAGGCTATACTCTCTTTTTTTTTTTTTTTTTTTTAACCTATATTACCAGTAGAAGTTACACAAGACTTACTTTCAGAGCATTGTTCAGTACCATTTCCAGGAAAGCCACTCATTCAATATGCAGTTATGGTTGATGCTGGTTCTTCTGGTTCCCGTGTTCATATTTACAAATTTAATTTTTGTAAAGAGGAACCAGAGCTTGAAAATGAAGTCTTTCATATGTTAGAACCTGGTCTTTCTTCGTTTGATGATCCTGAAAGAGCAGCAGACTCCTTAGAAGAACTATTTCAAATTGCAGTTGATAATGTTCCCCTAAAATTACAGCGGTGTACACCTATTGCTGTTAAGGCAACAGCTGGATTACGTCTCTTAGGGCAAGAGAAGAGTAAAGTCATTTTAGATACGGTACGTAGAAGACTTGAAACACAATACCTTTTCCCTATCTCAAGTGTAGAAATTATGGATGGTAAAGATGAAGGAGTTTATGCTTGGATCACGGTGAATTATCTTTTAGGAAATTTTAAATCATCCTCTTTATCACGATCTGTAGCAACTTTTGATTTAGGTGGTGCCTCTACGCAAATCGTATTCGAACCAGAATTTCCTATCTCTGCTGGCAAAGGTATAAAACCTGGCGACCATTTATATGAATTGGATTATGCAAATCATCGATATAATTTATACCAACATTCATACCTTGGATATGGTTTAAAGGAAGCGAGAAAAATGATAAAGACAAAAGTAATTGAATTATGGCAAGATAGATTACCTTTTGGGCAGATCTATCATCCTTGCTTGCCCGAAAATTATACAGAAGTAATTAGTTGGAAAAATGAGAGTATATCGACGGATATTCAACTTATTGGTACTGGTGCTGGACATGCAGCTTGTCGTGGTATTATCGAAAAGATATTTAATAAAGAAAAGGTGTGTCCATTAGCACCATGTTCATTTGACGGTATATACCAGCCTCCTTTAGAGGAGACATTCATAGATCGTGATTTATACGTGTTTTCATTCTTCTATGATTTAACACAACCACTAGGACTACCTCAGGAATTTACTGTACGCGAGTTTGGAGAATTGGCAAACCGAGTCTGTAGTCGTGATATAGAGGCTCTTAAACATGTACCTAATGCCTTGCATATCTTAAAAGAATCACCGGATTATTGTCTAGATTTGACTTATACACACGCTTTATTGCGTATTGGTTATGATATCTCTCCTGAACGTATAGTACGTACTGCAAAGAAAATTAATAATGCAGAGACAGGATGGTGTTTAGGTGCTTCTATTGCTATGCTTAATAATAATCAATTATGTAGAGTGTAGTAGTTACAAATAAAACTTTTATTTATTTGATGCCATAAATATATACATCTGTAATATAATGCTTGCATACATACATAAAAAAAAAGGGGGGGAGCAATGCATAAATTAGTTAAAATGTATAAATAAATTAAATTAAATAAAGGAAAAAAAATACACCTTTTGCCAAAATGATGTCGCAAGAAAAAAAGTAAAAAAAACCAGTGTTGCATACTGGATTTTGCAGTCATTTTGCGTTGGTGCGTTACCATGTCGATTTTTTTTTTTTTTTTTTTTTTTTTTTTGGAGACACTGTCTGTTTACCTCTTTCCTCAAATTGCCATAACAATGAGTAAGGCAAATAGAATACAAAAACCCAAGCTGAAACTTATTAACAATGTCTTCTTTTTTTTTTCTAATACCAGAAGAGTTGTTACAATACAAATTGCCACGCGACTATATGCCATGTACGGATCAAATTAGTAAAATCGTGGCTAAGAATCAGTTTACTATCGACCTGATTACCACCTCGCTTCTGGGAGTCCCTGCAGGCACCTATATAACCGGTGACAATATGTTTATCGATGATACAGAGCGTGACATTCTCTATTTGCCTCGTTCAGCGGATTTTGCCAACTTATCCCCCGTAGTAGTGGAAATACAGCACACAGTGACACGTGAGTTTATGTGCCGAGCTGTCCAATACTGACTGAACGTGTACAAGCGTTTCCACATCTTCCCAATCCTATTCATCGTCTGTATCTCAAAAACAGAATCCAAAGTCCTTAGGGACCTCTTCAAACCTATCTAAAACAAGTCTTACCTCCTGGAAACACCTTGTTGCCACTTCGTAACTAGTTGCTTCATGCTGACCAAACAGAGTATCGATCCTTTTATTGACAATCGTGATATCAATACATTGGACCCTTTGGTTGCCTTTGCCCATTTTTTGATGTCTGGTCAGCAAAGTATCATCAGTATTGACTGATGGGATGACCCAACCGTCACAAAACTGTACTTGGTCGCTATGGAAATGGTCAAAAACGACAGGAAGGCAGAGAATGACAAATTGGAAGCCTTACGAACGATTTGCCAAGCAACACAAAGTCAATTTGAGAAAATATTATCGACCGTCTTTGACAACCCCAACCAAGTGCAAAGATACGCAGATGCAGGGCAACACTATAGCGCGAGTCTCAAAAGGAAGTACGACACAATGAAACAGGGATCAAGCAGCACACCACCAGAAGCAACAACACCAATGGAGCTTCCTAAAGGATTTGATGGTGCTTCTTGTTCTACAAATTTCAAAAACGAAAAGTTGATTGCATTTGTCAATACTTGGAAACAGAATAATAATGGTCGAATGAATTGGTCTGTCTGTTAGGAAGAAGGAAAGAAGAAGGGCCTGTTCACAGAGTACTCAAATAGCCATAGTTTGAAGAATATATACCACAAAGTAAAAAAATGATTTCTAATCACTATCAGCAATTGTTAAAAAGAGTTATCAGCCAGGGCTACTCCAATTTTTTATCTCGTGAATAGTTTGCATGCACTTCAAAAAAATAAAAATACAAAAATTCGCTTTAAAACTGGTTTTTTCATACCAACCCAAAACTTTTTGTGTGTGTGTGTGTGACGATATTGATGATATTGCAATTTTTATTTTACCTTACACTTTTATGTTTTTTGACCTATGGTTTAGAGATTTCTCGCTTCATTTACACAGCGTTTGAAGAAACTCATCAATCGTCGATAGATGTAATGCAAAAATATCCCTTGGCCAGACGCAAAAAAAAAAAAAAAAAAAAAAAAAAAAAAAAAAAAAATCGACATGGTAACGCACCGACGCAAAATGACTGCAAAATCCAGTATGCAACACTGGTTTTTTTAATTTTTTTTCTTGCGACATCATTTTGACAAAAGGTGTAATAATAATTTATACTGTTATAATAAATAAAATAACTTGCTGTTAAAAAAATATATATATTATATAATACATTAAGATATGTTTTTATCATGATAAATGTCTATAGCAGCTTCATCCAACATCAGTAGACTACTGCTGGTATCATCATTAAACGAATCAAAAGAACTACATGAGCATTCAAGGTTATTATGCATTCCACATTTCTTTAAAAATTCGCAGAGACATTCTGTCATATCATCAGGAAGTCCTTTATAAATAATTGTACATGTCTGTAATATACGTATAATTCTATGAATCATAAATTTTGCTCTATTTTTTAACTCAAAGTTATTTTTTTCTAAAGCATGCCCACAATACACTGTTGAAGCATGGTAAAGGCATACAATAACTTGTTGGGATACACACCATCCAAAACAACGAGTAAAAACTTCAGAATATTTAACAATAAGATCTGCTGATTCCGAACATATCCTGCTTGATCTTTGTTCTTGGTATAATAAAGAAGGTGATGTGTAATCAGTAGTTTTTGAACGTCGAATACTGCTGAGAATAGCTTTATGCAAAATAATCCATTGAGCTTCATATTGTAATTTTAATAATAAAGATGCTTGAGCTCGTATACTTGTAGTATCCATGTGTGTAACTATATCTCTTTCTCTAACCTTTTTCAGTTTCATCTGCTCTAATTGATCATAGTCAAAATCTTCGTAATTAAAAATATCCATAGGCACCCGGTTATGCCACTCTTTCAATGTCTTTTCTCGAGATAGCAGCTGTTTTACAGAAGCACTATATTTAATTTGTAATTTTATTTACTTAGTCACTCTGAGAAGCTCTACAGAATGAGCAAAATAAGATTCCTTGACGAGAGTTTTGCCATTATCAAAATCGATTTGAAGATTTATATTCTTGGCTTTATTAAGTTCGTAAAGTGTATCATTTAGTGTACAAATTTCATAAAAACTGATATCAAATATTGAATCATCAATAGTGGGTGATTCTCCAACATAGTCAGATAAAGAGCAATCATAATAATAAAAGAGAAGTAATAATTTTATCATATTCCTACGCAAAATCAGATTATCTGTAGGTAAACCGTTTGTTTTATAAATACCAAGCTCTGCAATCATATTTAGGCAAAGTCCAATATAAATCCTTGCTTGCGTATAACGTTTACAAATGAGACAAAACATGATAAGATTTAACAGTGTTTCGAGTGTCACGCAGTCAGGAGGCTCATCAAAGAACTCCATCAATTTATCTCGAGCACGGTCAAAATAAAATCCTGCAATCTCTTGAGCATTTTCACAAATATGTTTATCATGGCGTATAACATGTAAAAAGAGCATAGCCAAGCCGGAATCAATACAAGCTTGATTTCTCGGAGAATTATCTAATTTGTCCCAAAAGGATTTCCAATCTGAAGAAAATTTAGGATGTAAACAGTCCCAAAACACTTGTCCAATATAGTTAAGTGCAGCTGGTGAAATATTTTTGGTAAGTCCATTCAAGTTCATTCTATAATGTCGATAATTTTCGAGACAAATTTCCGGACGTCTGCCTGTAGCATATTGCCAGTAATCTAAGGAGATCACATCCTGTGGCAAATTTGTAGATGAACTAGGAAAGGAGTATAGTAGATCGAGTACTGTATCATCTTCTTCAGATAATGTTAGGGCTGGCACTTGTAATGCTGTTATATTCGAATAAGTTGTATCAACAGCTTCTTCCAATTGTAATAAACGTATCTTTTGTACTGCTTGTATTAATTGCTCAATGCTAGTAATATTAGTATCTAGTCTTAAAATATTACCAGGCTGAAATGATAATATCCATTTTATTGAATTGTCTTTAGTTGAGGTCATTAAAACTTTATTGGTATTTTTAATGACGTTAAAAGCCTGCAGTGATTCATGATTCTCTATTAAATCTTGTTCCCATAACTGTTGCCGTAGTTGTTGTTGAATATTTACTGTCGTAATATTTTGCTTTTCAGCTACTATTGCTTTTGTTGGAGAGAATTCTTTTTTATATTTATTTAACCGATCGGAAGCTGTTTCAAGTTCTTTAGTCAAGCGATTTAAAAGAGGGGTTGTCTTTTCAATCCAAGACTCAATTTCATAAAATGTTATTTGTAATGATTCAATGTCCTTTTCAGGTGTATTTTTCTTTTCTTTTTTCTTATACGTTGTAGTCTTTATTTTCCTTTCTACTATTGAATCTTTTGCCATCTCATATATATATGTTCATACATATATGTGTATATTTGTATATCTGTAAAGAAAACAACATAAAAAAAAAGTTTCATAAAGTAATTGGCTTGTTGTACAAAATACAATTTTTTTAAATTTTGCTGGACTATATACGGACTTTAAATTATTATCAAAGATATAGAATTTCAATGTAAATCAAATTGATAACGAAGATGCATGTCTTTAATTCAAAATAAATAAATGGAATAAACTTGATGCGTATTTTTATTATATCTTTTTTTTATTGATTTATAAGACATGAATGAAAAATAAAGTATTTCATAGATATAATTAGTAAGCAATTTTTGTTTAAGAAATGTAAGTTTTTTTTTTATACAGATATAACACATTATTTCCTTTTTTGTTTTGCGTATTTTTCACTCTATGACTCAGTTAGACTCAAAGGCATTGGATTTCTGCTTTCAAAATATGGGATTTGCATTACTGTCTTTTTATGTGAAAGGTTAGCTTAAGATATTTAAATTTTGTCTTTTTTTTTGGAAAAAAAAATAAGACCCTCAATTAGTTATTATTTACCTACTTTAATCTATCAATAAATAATGGTATTTCGTTCTTTGTGTATTTCTAGAACATATTACAATCATGATTTATATGAAAGATTATACTTTACACTCGAAAAATAAATAAATAAAGTAAAATAAAAATAGACATTTGCTTTATTTAAACTGAAAACAATACATAAAATAATAATTTTTATAAAATAACAAAAGTTTATAAATGAGTAATAAAAAGTATCAAGTCGATAATCAATTATTTCTTTTTTCCACCTAAATTTAAAACATTGCCTAAACCAAAGCCTTCAAGAATCTTATTAAGACCAATTCCACCTAATAAACTGTTGATAATAGAACCAAGACCAAGACCATTAAGAATGTTACCAACAAGACCCAACACACCAGTTAACAATAATCCAACAGCAGAAAGAATTTGCAATAAAGGACTCTGTAAGATATTCCACAAAGGACTAAGTTCTTTATTTGCATGAGGCATATTTCTGATCTTTTTCTTCGCTCTATCAATGGTTGTAGTAACTTCACCAGAAAGCTGCGCTAGAAGTTCAGCCAAATGATATTCTTCAGGTGTAGCTTTTCTTGCTGATGATTTAGCCTGTGCTTGTTTAGCAATCTTTCCTAAAGGATCAAGCCCACGAATAGCTCCATTACATTCTTCAAGAATAGCAGAGCCTTGTTCAATTAAGGGTTTCACATTTTCAACCAATTTTTGTTCGTCACGATCTTTTTCAGATTTTGCTTCTTCACTATCAATAGTATCAGTTATATTTTTAAGTATAGGCTTGATTTTATCCAGTGATTGTTGAATAGCTTGAGACATTTGATCTGCAATCTTACGTTCATCAGCCTCTTCAGTTTCTTTACGACGCTCTTCTTCAGTCTTTTGTCCTATCATCTTGGCTTTACCAACGATATGGCCATCCTTATCAATAATATTACCATCATCATCGACAGGATAGTTTTCCCAGTTATGAGCAGCACTTTTATCAACAGTACCAACAACATTGTCATTTTCATCAATGACTTTACCAGATTTCCTGACTCGAGGGGAATGTTCATCAACCATAGTATTTGGATTAAAAGGCTTATTCTTATCTTCTTCTTCCTCTTCTTCTTCTTCTTTAACCATTTCAGCACGACCAACAATATGGCCTTCATTGTTAAAGATATTACCTTCATCATCAACTTTGAAACCAACAAACTTGGAAGCAAGACGTTTATCAACATAACCAACAACATTATCATCCATATCGAGGACCTTACCAGATTTCCTAACTTCAGGAGAGAATTCATTTACTGCATCATTGGAACTCGAGGATTCTTTTTCTTGCTCTTGTTCACTTTTGAAAAGCTCAGCTTTTGCAACAATATGGCCTTCGTTATCTATTACATTACCATCCTTATCAACTTTGAAGCCAGCTAGTTTAGGAGCTCTTTCTTTGTCAACAGCACCAATAACATTATCTTCCATATCAACAACTTTACCAGACTTGCGAACTTCAGGTGAGTTTTCATTAACACTTTCATTGGGATTAAAAGGTTTATTTTCATCTTCAGGTTCTTCTGGCTCTTCTGGTTTGATCATATCAGCTCGGCCAACGATATCACCTTGGGGATTAACTACATTACCATCAGGATCAACTTTGAATCCAGCCAATTTGGGTGCAATCTTTTTATCAATGTAGCCAACGATATTGTCATCAAGATCAACTACTTTACCAGATTTTCGTACCTCTGGAGAGTCTTCGTTAACATTCTCATTAGGATTAAATGGCTTATCTTCATCTTCATTTTTGAATAGCTCTGCTTTGGCAATAATATGGCCTTCATTATTAATAACATTGCCATCAGGGTCAACCTTAAAACCAGCAAGTTTAGGTGCCATACTTGCATCAACCGTACCGACAACATTATCTTCCATATCAACAACTTTACCTGACTTTCTAACTTCAGGAGAATTTTCATCAACCTTATCATAGGGGTTAAAAGGCTTATCATCTTCTACTCCCTTGCTATCTTCATCTGAACTAACTTCATCCGAATTGTTCTCATCAGAGTTATCCTTATTTAAAGTATTTTCAATTGATTCTTCGTCTCCTATGTCTTCATCTGTATCATTTTCATTTACAGACTCTTGATTATCTTTATCAACTTCATTGATAGATTCTTCATCTTCAGGCTGCTTTTCTTCGACAGTATCATCATTTTTTTCTTGATCCTTACCACCATCAATATCCTTAATATCCTTATCGGTAGTATCCTTTTCTGTATCTTCAGCCGCATCAGTAGCTTCTTCGGCATCATCATTAGTAGATACAGGAGCATCATTAGCTTCTTCTTCAGCATTTTCCGTAGCTATTTGGGCATCTTCATTTGCAGAGTTAACATCATCTTTAACATTATTTTCGGCACCATTGGTATTACTCTTAATTGTTTCGACGTCATCATTACTATCATCTTGAGTATCATTTTCAACAGTTTCTTCAATATTATCATCCGATTTCTCCTTCTCAGCATTTGCATTATTTTCTAGAAATATAAATAAATGTAAGCTTAAAACATACATACACACACACGCGCATACAATATACGACTTTTTTTTTGTACCTTCAAGTTTTTCTGGTATTTCCTCAGAGTTCTCAGTTACGGTTCCTTCCTGTTCTTCTGTATTTTGAGCATCATCTTGTTCATTTTCAGATTCTTGAGAATCGCTATCATCATCGTCATCATCACTTTCTTCTCTAATTGGTTCGACTCTTCCAATAATTTTCCCTTTATCATTAACAATAACACCATGATCGCCAACCTTCTTACCAGAAACTCTCTTTAATTTACCCTCAATAAGTTTGCCGAGAATATCACCTGTCTTTTTATTAACGACCAGACCATGCTTATTGACCTTTTTACCAACCATTTGCTGGTAAAGTTCTTCATCCTCATCTTCGGATTCTTCCTCTGAATCATCATCGTCAGATGTGTTATCCTGATCATCGTCTTCAGGCTGTTGTTCTTCAGAATCTTTATTGTCTTCAGGTTGTTGCTTAGAAGAATTTTCTTCATTTTGCTTTTCGTTATTGTCATCAGTATCTTCTGTTGATCCTTGCTGCTTATCAGAATTCATAGTTTCAGGCTGTTGCTGTTGCTGTTCTGAAGATGGATCGGCTAAAGAGGGGTCATTATTCTTTTGTTTAGCAGCTGCTTCTGCTACAGCTCTGGCCATTGCTTCTTGTTGTTTTCTTTGTTGATTTTTCATTGCACGACTCGTTAAATACGGTATAATAAAAAATAATTCAAGAATTTTTGTAATACGTTTAATATGCTTTCTTTATATGTGTATAAATATGTATATATATTTTTTTTTGTTCAAAAATATAGACCAAATATATTTATATATGTAGATGAATATGGATATATTTAAAAAATAAAATAAAATAGAATAGAATAATTAGTTTTATATATTTGATTTTATACTACGTTATTGCTGCCATACATTTAAATTTTATTACTTCATATATAAATCACTATAGTTAAAATAAACTTAAAAAAAAAAAAAAAAAAAAAAAAAAAAAAAAAAAAAACTTTAAATGTTACAAAAAAAAAAAAGAACGTAAATGACGATAATCAAACGTATGTTAGTTTTCGTATTTTTTTGGGGGGAATTTAAATTCAATGGTATATTATGACATACATAAAAAGCTATATTACATTTATCCTTTTATTATTATTATTATTATTATTTATTTTATAACATGTCTTCTGCAATTGGTCTACTTGAAAAGAAGAAAAAACCAAGTAAAAGTTCGAAAAGTAAGAAATCTTCAAGACGATCTGATGGATTGGTCGATTCTCTTGGTGAGCCTGTAAAGTCCACTACCAAAAAGGTTAAATCTTCTGCAAAGGAAGCTAAGAAACAATTACCGGTTGAGGAGCCATCTACTGTAGGAGAGACAACGGATGATGCTATCGAAAACGTGGATGATGCCACTGATCAAGTTCAAAACACGGCCACTGATGTGGTAGGCGATGTGAACGATAAAGTCCAAGATGCCACTGACAATGCTCTTGAAGACAAAGTCCAAGATGCTACTAATCAAGCTCAAGATGTCACTGAACAAGTCTTGAACACAACAAAACAATTAGAAAATGAAACAGAGAATGCGCCAGAGGAAGCCCAGGACATGTTTGATGATCTTCAAAACAGGATCAAGGCTTATACTGAAAAGCTTCAAAATAATATTATTGATAATGGCAATAACCCATTAGACAGTGATAATGATGCCTTGATTACAATGAACGCTATCATGGAATATAATCGTAGATTAATGCAACGATTAAATGGTTTAGAACAACAGACTGAAAAGAAGAGCGAAGGGGTAAGTAAGGAAACTATTCAAAATACAGTTCAAGAGACATATAATGAGGTCAAATCTGAGTTCGATCAAAAGACAAATGGTACACATCAGTCTTTTGAGCTTCCTATTGGAGACATGATGAAAAGTTACGGAAACTTTAGTTCAGAGCCTTTACCTGATAAAGATGAACAGTCGAAGAAATCAGATAAAGATGAAGAATCCACTATTCATGAGGGCGATGATGAAGAAAACAAGATAAGAATTAATAATGGAGATAAAGATGATATTATCGTCAAGGTTGATGCTACAAAGACAGGTATCACTTTTACCATTCGTATCCCTCGCAATTAATGTGTTGCTTTATTTTATTTTTCCTTTGTAAACCTTTTATAATTGATATTTGTTTATTTTATTTTATTTTATTTTATTTTATTTTATTTTATTTTATTTTATTTTATTTTATTTTATTTTATTTTATTTTATTTTATTTTATTTTATTTTATTTTATTTTATTTTATTTTTTTTGTAAATTTACTATGTCCTATATTATAATATAGTAACAATAATAAAAAAGTACTATAAATCACTTTTATTTAATTTGAATCATGTTTATTAAAGTAAGAATTATTTTATATAGTATTAAACTAAACGATAGCTTCATATAATATTGATTATATTTTTTTTTAAAAAAAAAAAGGATATATGTACAACAGGATTATAGTATTTTGTATTTACTTATTTACAAGAAACAAAAGTTTATTCGATATTAATGTTAATGATGATTAAATATACACTTATGATAGGAAAATAAAGTTGAAAACAAATTAAAAAAAACAGATCATTAACGAAGTAAGGCTAAAGTAACATCACCATGTACTCTGGCTTTAAGTTCGATTTCAACATCTAAATTAAGATCAAGTCGAAGACTAAGAGGATGGTCGCTTTTTCCACTAACAGCATTAGAAGCAGTATCGGCCACAGAATTTGCAGTGTTCCCTATATTATTAGCATTATTTGCAATACCCTGTGCAAGACTATTTTGCTTCTGAAGTTGAGCAATTTGTTGTGGAGTTAATTTTTCTTCATCTGATTCTTCTTCTTCTTCTGAGGTTTCTTCTTCTGAGGATTCTTCTTCTGAATCGGTTTCTTCTTCCGAGTCAGTCTCTTCGTCTGAATCAGTCTCTTCTTCCTCACTATCATCTTCTGAGTCATCATTATCATCTACCTCCTTTTTAATAGGTTTCTTATCATTCTTTAATTTATTAGTTTGCTTTTTTGCTTCTTGTTCAGGTTTATTGTTCTTTTTGCCCTTAGCTTCCTCTTCTTTGGGTTTTTGAGGTTGATTTTCCTTTGGTTTGGATGCTTGTTTTTCAGGAATGGAGCTATTTGTGGGCATCTTTTATAAATGTATATATATATATGTATATGTGTATGTGTATATGAAGAAGGGTTTTTTTTTTCTTGCTTAAGAATAAGTTAAGAAAAGAAGAAAAAAAATTAGCCTTAAGGAACATTGATTTTAATTTTATACATAATAGGCTTAACTTAAAGAAGGAAAAAAAAACTGACAGTATACAAACGTAATTATTCATTGTTATGATGAATACTAAAAAAAAAAAAAAAAAAAAAAAAAAAAAAAAAAAGAAACAAATATAATTTTATAACGTAATTGGTGTCCAGGGAAACAACATAATGTCATTTTATCTAATTCCTACCCCTTTTTTATAAACTTAAACTTTAATTTAATCGGAGAAAATAAAAATAAACTTAGAAGTCATGTTTTTCTCCTTGATAATCATTTGTTGCCATTGTGATGATATGAAAATAAGATCATTGTTTTTATGTTTTTTTTTATATTATTACATAATATTTCAGGACAGTAAAATTTTCCCGTTTTTTTTTATTAATAATAATCATGTTTCTATATTAAAATTAGTTTATTGCCCCTTTTTTTATATATTATAAATGTTATATTGCAATGGAAAAAATCCCCCCAAAACAAGCTTATATTAACACAAGTCAAAATAGAACAGCTAATCATATAGAAAGTAAGCAACTGCAACAAGCAAAAGCGTTGAAAGATACCTCTTCAAAATTAACTAAAATAGATAACAAACAGCAGCTTTTGGCTAAACAGCAAGCAGAGAGTTTGAAGAAAAGTTCAAATAGACTTCATAAGCCAGATGAGGAGCAAGCATTACTAGCTAAACAACAAGCAGAAAGGCTAGGAGTATATTCTAGGCGATTACATGAGCCAGATAAGGAACAAGCATTACTAGCTAAACAGCAAGCAAAAAGGCTAGGAGTATATTCTAGGCGATTACATGAGCCAGATGAAAAGCAAGTATTATTAGCACAAGAGCAAGCCGAAAAGCTGAAAGTGAGTTCAGGAAGATTACATAAACCAAATAAAAGACAAGAGATGTTAGCCAAGGAACAGGCACGGACACTGAAAGAGTATTCAGAAAGCTTACCAAGGCCAGATCCTCAACAGCAACTTAAGGAATGTGCTGAAAGACTGTCATCGTCATCACCTGAATTAGCGAAAGATCCTAATGCTGCTGGTGGAAAAAGTAATGCTTTACGATTACGGCTTGATATTAACCTTGATGCAAGTATTCGATTAAAAGCAAGAATTAAAGGCCCTATAAAAATAACTTTTGTATAAAAATATATCCTTTAAAGTTTGAGTTCTTTTTTTTTTTTTTTTTTTTTTTTTTGCAAAATACATATTATCCTTAGTTATTTATTATTATTTTATTATAAAATTATTTCTAATGTAATAACTATATTTTACATCTATTCCTATATACTTTGTATACATATAATGCTTCTAATAATATTAATAAATAGCAATTAAATCGTTTGATAATAACAAGTTGACTATTAAGTATTATGTAATTGGCTCCATTTATTATAGCTCTATGTATATTAGAGTAACCAAATAGATGTATAAATGAAAAGGACTGGCTATATATAAGGTTAAGCACTATTCTTATATAAAATTAATTCCTCCCCCCAAGTATCATTATCTATCTTTAGAAGTAATATGGCCAAAGTCATCCCATATTAAATGAAATTCTTTCTTAATCCAACAGATTTATTGTTAAGAAAAATAAAATAGGTCTAAAAAAGTTTATTCTAGATCAAACAATATTGCGCATATACTTAACTTTATTAGAAATGAAGAATACTTCGTTTTATTTTTTTTTGAGCTAAACTAATTTCTCTAGGCTGAATCATGAATTATTGCATATGTCATAATTCCTAACTTGTTGTAGTAATAACAACCAATAATATAGTTTTATAATGTATAGAAATATATGTATTATAGTAATTGCATAAGATCACTTGATTAAAATATGATTAACATTCTCTTCTGTAAATTAGGTTATTATTTCTGCTTCATTCATTTTAATCAATAGTTAAATCTTTATGTATTCCTTAAGAAAAGATAAATGATAATATCCCACTTGATTTTCCTTAATGTGTATCATCATTTTTATAAGGAAATAACTATAAGCTAAAATTGCTATGTATCATTGATAATAATAATAATAATAATAATAAAAGCTGTTCAATATATAAAGTAGTAAAGATGGCCTAGTACTTGTATTTGATTATATTTAACGACAAGAGTCACGTAATTAAGTGATTTATACGAAAAAAAAAAGGGTTACAGATATCAAGATATACTACTATTTTATTATATTTAATTACACGTATAGACATATAATATATGCTTTATGGATTATGAAGAAAGAAAAAATAACAGAGTGGATGTATAAAAGTAAGTTATGTATTAAGCCAGCAATGATAAAGTTACATCACCATGAACAGTCGCTTTCAAATAGAGTTCAGCTTCAAGATTTAAATCCAAACGAACACTTGGCATTTTATTATTACTGCCTCCACTTTGTTGTTGTGGAGGTTGCGCCTGTTGCTGTTGCTGCAAAGCTTGCTGTTGCTGTTGTTGCTGTTGTTGTTGTTGTAGCAAGGCTAACTGCTGTTCATTAGGTGTTTGTTTACTCTTCTTTTTTTTCTTTGTGGATGTCTTTTTTTGATTTTTCGTAGCTGTAGGAGTAGTGTTTGTATTATCAGACATGTTTATTATTATCAGAAAAAAAAATCGAAAGGAAAAGGGAATAAGCTTTTTATTATTTGACTCTTTATTGCTTTGATTTATATGTTAATTATTACCACTATTTATATAAAAGTTTAGTTCCTGTTTTTTATTATTAATATTTTCCGTTACCAAAAAAAAAAAAAAAAAAAAAAAAAAAAAAATGATGTAATTAGATAAAGTTCCTTAAGAGTACAAATAGAAAAAAATGGATAATAAGAGTGGATCCCTCAAAGATGAATGATGATGCTGTCATTCTTTTGTCATTTTATTTTGTATTTATTTATTTATATGGGATTCATTATTAAGCCAAAAGGGAAAAAACAAGTACACATTTGATTAGTTCTTTAACCCTTTCCTACCGCTTTCCTTAATTAAACAAAAAAAAAAGAAAGAAAGAGAAAATGCCACCTGCCAAGGAAACGGATAAAGATAATGAAAAGATAAGAGAAGTCAGTGATTCTGAAAAAGAGGAAGTTGATACTCCAAAGCCAAAAAAGGATTCAACAAAGACAAAGAAGGAAAAGAAACCGAAAAAGACAAAAAAGAAGAAGAAGTCAAAGTCATCACCTATGGATTTAGTCCCTGGTAATTCAGCAAATGCTGTATCAGGTTTAGGAAACGGTTTTGTTGGAGGTCCTCCACAGCAGCAAATGCAACAGCCTCCTCAACAACAAAGTGGTGCTGGTGGTGGAGGAGGAAAAGGTGATAACCCTTTAAGCTTACGTCTTGATCTTAATCTTGAAGTTGAAATTACTATTAAAGCACGAGTACATGGTGATGTGACCTTAGCTCTTTTAGCATAAATGCTCATGAATATCATATTGGAAAAAAAAAAGAAAATGATAGAAATCATCTTATACAAGTTTTTTTTAATGTAATATACTATATAATAACCTATTTTTTTTATATTTAATTATTTTCCTTCATTTCTTCTCTTTATCAATTCTCTCTTCTTTTTTGTAAATAAAGCATATTTATTCAATATATTCTATAAATAAATAATGAATTTGTACTTTGCTTAGAATTATGAGATTGTATATATTTATTTATCTTCCAAGCTCCATCTTATAGAATAGCTATTTTAGTGAAAAGGAAATTTCAAGGACAAGAATAGTTGAATCATGTGATGCTAGTTTATAAAGTTATATAAGGGGCTTTACTCATTATTTTGTTGATATGTTTGAGAGATACTTAAGCAATGCTTACAATCTCAAATTTAATTTAAAATTAAAAAAAAAAAAAAAAAAATGCATTGTCTGGATTTCAACCAAAAAATACTCTACTTCTTCAGGTGCAACAAGATAATAATAATAATAAAAAAAAAAAAAAAAAAAAAAAGTCATTTTCTTTTTCTTTATACACATATCTTTTGTCATATCTTTAAACATGAAAGCTTATCCTAAATATTTTAATAAAATCTTCTCTTCTGTTCAATATTTAAATGAAAAATTTGGATTAAAGATCAACAATTTGAAATTATCTAATGAAGATAAACGTGAATTACAAAAACTTGTCAATGAGATCCTTATTGCTATACCCAAGCCATTAGAAAAATCAAGCATATTTTGCAATAAACCTAACTTTGTCTTATCACATGATGCTGATAATATAGAAAAGGTACAGCAAAAAAAAAAAAATAAATAAATTCAGTTTAAAGATCACATATGCTGATGTTTATTTTAGATCTTGACTGAACTATGCGTGTTCCTTTTGTCAAACTGGCAAAATAAAAATATGTTAACCACAGGATGTAAACTAGAAAAGGTTAGTTTATATATTATAATAAATTATGGTAAAAAGGTACCAATGATACGTTTATGTTGAATAGTATTCTAAAACAATACAAATGAGATCCGTAAATACCTTTTTTGATGAAATTAGAACAACGAAAGGATGGTCTATTTTACTTGAATGGTAATACTTAACACAATAATATATAACTCATATTTACTAAATTATTGTAAAGTATTGGAAAAGATGAATTTTGTCGCTTACTTTTAGATACAGTTGTTTTGCGTAAATCAGTTAATGATGTTTACTATCAGCTTGCAGGTAAGCTATTGAAAGAATATATGCAAATAGAGGATTTATATATTTGTATATCTTTCTATATCATAGGCCCTTCTTTATCCCAAAATATAAATATGCATCATGATAGTGAAGAAGAAAAGTTAAAGGCATGTAAACCTATTGTAAATCAATATTTAAAAACATTTTTATTTGACATTGGAGCACATGAAAAAGATTTAAAAGAGCATTTAGACGTACTATTATATGATAGAAAACGTAAACATAAACAACAAGAAGACAATGAAGTCCCTCAGAAAAAGATAAAATTATGTAGACGTCAGAAAAAGAAGTTAAAAGAACAGCTTCAGTCGAATGATAGAATAAAGAGGAGAAAATTAAATACAGATAAAGCAAATACAATTCAAATAGATCGAAGTTCATTATTATATTCTGGAAGTAGAATTAACAAACAAACAAATAAAGTTATCATGGCATTACCTAAAGATCGTACGTTGACTTGTTTTATTTTATTTGCTTGTCTTTCGTACAAAACTAACCTTTTATACTTAGATTTGTTCCAAACAGTGAAGAATTACGACGAAGAAACGCGCTTGGAAATGTGTCTTTCTAAAATATTTCCAAAAGAATTTACAAGTTCTAATCGAAAGGTTAAAATTTATAATTAAAAATATACATGATTTATTGCTGAAATTCGCTCTCTTTTATAGAAAAAGTTTTATAAGCGTTGCACTACTATTAATGAAATAATGAAGAAAATTTTAAAAAATAATAAAACAATACATTTTATGACAATATTGAATAGAAACTGTCCAAAGAAGGTTTGTTAATTATATTAAAATTGAACACATAACATGTATGATTAATACAAAAGGAAAAATAAAATAAAATAAAATAAAAACAGGTCTCAGATGTAACTATTTCTACGGCATCTACTTCTCACTTCCAGGTATTTTTTGATGCTTTTTAATAAAAAAAATATTAGTTTTAACATGTTGGATACGATTTAGGTATTTCATTTTATCAAACAAGTACTAGAAAAAGTATTTCCATTAGAATTTTGGGGATCACAACATAATTTTAATATTATTTGCAGAGGTAAAGAAAGAAAGAGAGATAGAAAGGGAAAAGAAACACAGTAACTAAAAGGCTTTGACTTAGATATTAAACATTTTATCTCTAGAAGAAAATTTGAGAAAATGTCAATGACAGAGATTATATATCAGTTTAAGGTTTGATAGCATATAGAGTTTGCTTAATATATAATAAAAACTAAGATATACATATTAGACCTTAGATTGTACCTGGGTAGTGTCAGAAAGTTCCAAAGATCAAAGAGTAGTGCCTACAGAATTGCGAAAACGAGAAGAATTAATTGAACAAGCTTTGGAATGGGTTTTTACTGATTATATTATACCAGTAATAAGAGTAAATAATTGTTTTAATATACATATATGTTTATGTAATACTCATATAATATATGCATATATAGTCCTTCTTTTATGTTACAGATCATGCAGATTATGGTATGGAACTAAAGTATTATAGAAGAGATGTATGGGAAGTTATTTGTCAAGAGCAAATACAATCATTAATTGACGAAAACTACTACACCAAACTAAAAGACAAGGTAAAGTCAATTTTGTACTGTATATATGATAAATAATCTAATTCTTTTCTCATTTGTTTTAAGGCTGAATTAGCCTATAGTCCACTAGGAGTTGGAAAACTTCGATTCATGCCAAAAACGAGTGGATTAAGAACGATAACGAATATGCGTTATACTAAAGATTATGTAAGTTCTTGACTAAAAAATAAAACTTTATTCTTTACTAATTATATTCATTCATATTAGACGAAAGATGATGTGAAAGACCTTGATACAAATAAAATACTAAGTCCTGCTTTAAATGCACTTAACTTTGAGAAAGTAAAACTGATATAATCCTATTTTTTTTTCTTCATATCATACTAACAATATATATATAATAGGAACAGGACCCGGAAAGTGTAGGAAGTTCTGTATTAGATCGCGGTCTTTTTTATAACAGACTTAAAGCGTATAAGCAGATAATGAAGACTTCAGATACAGATAAGTATGTGAATGAATCTATTTTTATTTTATCTTTATTTTATTTTTTTGAGCTAATGTATTTTATACAGATTTTATTTTGTCAAGATAGATATCACTAATTGCTTTGATAATATTGATCAACAAAAGCTTCTGTCTATAGTTGATAATATTCTAAAATCTGTAATGGATTTTTTTTTATAAAAAAAAACAAGGAATATAATTCTAATAGGTTCTAATTATCAATTTTTATATAGAATGAATATATGAGAAAGACGGTAAAAAACATTCGACCATTCTCAAATTCTGTTATAAAAAAAGAGTTTGTTTCTTTTAGTACAGGTAAGATATTATGATAAAATTATACATATATGCTTTGCTACTAAAATTATAACTTATAGCAAGTGCAATGGATAATATGAAAGACTCTATCAGCAACATAAAAGGTCTTCATAAGGGCTCCATTATGGTGGATTTGGTTAGTTTATAATATTCTTATTAATTTCAGTAAAGATCAAATTAACATATGTATATTTCCATAGAATACATATCACCTTACTACAAACGCAAATGAGCTTCGTTATTTGCTTAAACAAAGTATAGTATCCAATTATGTGAAGGTAATGCAAAATAGAATCGAATTAATAAAATTAAAAAAAAAAAAAAAAAAAAAAAAAAAATGCTAATTATTATTTAATATAGTATGGAAATGATTACTTTAAAAGAAAGCGTGGTATTCCTCAGGGATCTTGTTTATCTACTTCATTATGCAGGTAAAAAATAGCAATATAAATTCAACTATATTTACAAAATATAACCATGAGTTAGTTTTTTCTTTGGTCAACTTGAAAAGGAGAAACTGTCGTTTTTGAAGGAAGATAAAAGTGGAGTAAAGTATAAAATAATTGAATAAAATATAATAACGGATTTATTTACTTTTTTCTTTTCGATAGATATTATTCAGTTATGTTGATGACTTTTTGTATATTACAAAAAACCGTCAATATGCAAGAAAATTCATGAATACAATGTTTGCAGGTAAAAGAAAAGAAAGGAGAAAAAGATGGTAAAAAGTCTTGGGAACCTTTTATTTATCATTCATATATGTGCAGGCATTTCTGATTACGGAATCTCAGCAAATAAAGATAAATGCATGTCAAATTTGATAATTGATATAGAAGGTAAAACTAACTGGTCTATTCTTTATGTATATCTGCTAATAAACATTTTTGTTAATATATAGAATTTCCCTGGCTTGGGTTCAAGTTGAATACAAAAACGTTAGATATCTCTATTGATACAACCAAACGAAAGCGTTTAGGTAAAAAGGGAAAAAAAATTGTTATATGTATATCCTTTTTTTTTTGTGATTAACATATTGTTAAAGATGTGCTTTCCAGTTTGACTGTCCAATATAGTTGCCAACCTTCAAAGACTTTACTAAATAGTGGTGTTAGGTAATATTCATTTAAAATAATGTAAGCAGCTCTCTTATTTTAATAACTGCTATTAGAGCCATTAAATCAAACTTTTATGATATGTTAATGGACCATGAAATGAATTCAAAAGAAACTTTAATCAGGAATTTGTATGATAATTTTCAATTTGCAGCATTGAAAATAGAAACACAAGCAACTGAATTGGCGAAAAGCATAATTGGTTATATAGATGAAAGATGTCTTTTAGGTAAAGTATGCATGTATAATAATAGAGTAAAAGAACTGTAACTTATCTTCCCTATTAGAAATTATTATACACTTGGGACAAATCATTATACCAATGACACCGAAGGGTATAAACAAATCAAAGAATCTACAAATCTTTTTTAAGGCATTCTATGACGTCTTTAGAAGAAGATATTCAAGATACCCTTACTTGTCAGATTATTTAAAATATGTCTTGAAGAGATATGATCGATCTGTAGGCTATAAAGAGTAATGATTTAAATGTATAATAGAAGATAATTCTTTATGCTTTTGGGTTAAAAAAAAAAAAAAAAAAAAAAAAAAAAAAAAAAAAAAAAAAAAAGAAAGAAAGAGACCTTTTATTTCGGTCTATGGTTTAAATGTAATTTCTCCTATCTATTCCGCAACTTGGTTTTCCTTTCTACTCTTCTTTCTTTGTTCTAATTTTATGGCTTTCTTTTCCTGTCTTCTACTTATGGTTTGGCCGTTTGAGGTCGTGTACATCTTTTGTGTCTCAAAGAATTTATCTAAAGACTGAGGACTTACATCATCAAGTGTGAATTGACCCAATTTTCCAGTTCTATAATATTTTAAAAAGAATTTTGCTGCCATATTCAAATCCAGTTCACCTCCCTTTACAATAGCCCCTATACGTTTGGCTACGCCTTCTAATAACTCATTCACATCATTAGTAGGCTGATGATTGGGCAAGTTAAACCAAGTTGCATAATTATATGCCTCAAAGTTATTTAGTCGGTAAAGTAAATAGTCAACCATAATTTGTTCGTCTGATAAATGATCTCGGATACCACCTGTCAAGGCTACTTTTAAACTTCTTATGGGGTCTTCGAGATAAGGCACCATAACGCCTGGTGTATCAACTAAATAAATTGTAGGGTCTTCAAGTACTTTAATAGTGCCTATCACAGTTCGAGTAATACCTGGTTGTGCACCTGTTGCTGCTGCTTTACCTTTACCAACACCTACTCTTCTTAATGAATTAATCAACGATGATTTACCGACATTAGGCATACCAACAACCATCAACGTAACTTGGGGTATAGGATGTGCAAGTTTGGTAGCATATCTCAAGATCTCCTTTACACTTGAATCTGTTTGACAGTTTGTAAAAACTACAGGTGTTGCAGGTGCATGTTTACTAAAAGCCTCTAGAAGAGGCTTCTTTGTTGTTTGATTAGCCAAATCAAATTTATTGTATACAATCAGTCGTGGTCGTCTACCAACTAATTTTTCGAAATTAGGGTTGACAGAGGAAAGTGGAATTCGTGCATCTCTCACTTCCACAACTAGATCAACTGAATTTAAACGTTCTGAAATTAAACGTAATCCTTTTGCCATATGGCCAGGAAACCAATTAATGATTCTATCATATGGGAATGTTGTTCTTGGAATGAACTTATTGGCCATTAAAAGTTAATGTGATTACAAAGGAGAGCCCTGGGGAGAGGGAAGGAAGGAAGGCTAATTTCATTTGGTTTTTTTTTTATGCTAATTGTGACTCTCTATTTTTATTGGTTTTTTTACTGTTGGTTTTTTTTTTTTTTTTTTTTTTTTCTGAACTTGATAGTTTCTAGTTGTTTCGCTTTTTTTTTTTTTTTTTTTTTTCAAAAAAAAATAATAATACAATGTCAACTGAAAAAAAAAAGGGAGCCGCAGCAACAGAGGAAGCACAATATGCAGCAGAAGAATATGCTGTAAATGACTATAGTGCTTCTTCTAATTATAGTATACCACAGGGTTATTATAACGATAATGGAGAATACATTGAAAATGGAAGTTATAATTACGCAGATGCCAGTCAATACTATTACGGGTATGATTATACAACAGGAACATATACTAATTCCAATATGACGTCAACTGATACCTCAGGAGCAGGATATAACTATGATCATTATTATTCACAACAAGCTTATTATGATCCGTCAGCATATAATACTACAGTACCCGAATCTGTTGCTGCCATTCAATCAGCAATGGCAACTCCAAAATACAATACAACACCTGTAGCAGCTTCACCTTTAACTTCTACTGCCACTTCTACTATACCGCTTAGGACATCCATCACTACTAATACAACAACAACAACAACAGCAAATAATCTAGCACCTAAAATATATTATCCCTCAACCGCTAATCCTAATAATCCAGTGGGTCCTGTTATCGTATCAAAGACCGGCTATACAGGACCTCAATCTGCAAATGCAACAACAACAACAACAGCAACAACCTCAACATCAGCATCAAATGACAATAAAAAGAAAAAGAAAAAAACGACTGTTAGAGTAGCAGGCGGAGAAGTATGGGAGGATCCTACGTTAGAAGAATGGGATCAAAATGATTATCGTTTATTTGCAGGTGATTTGGGTAATGAGGTAACTGATGAACTTTTGTATAAAGCGTTTTCAAAGTATCCTAGTCTATTAAGAACACGAGTTGTACGTGATAATCGAACTTTAAAATCAAAAGGATTTGGTTTTATAAGTTTTAAGGATCCTGATGACTTTGTTAGAGCTTGGAGAGAAATGAATGGTAAATGTTTTAGCATGTTTCGGGTTAATTATGAAGTATATACTAATTAATAAAAATATGTATTATTAGGTAAATATGTTGGAAATAGACCTATTAAATTGCGTAAAAGTAACTGGAAAGAGCGTAACATTGATGTTAAAGCTAAAAAAGAAAGAGAGCGCTTTGGACCCTATTCAAAGCATAGATAAATAATTAAATAATAAAGTAAAATATGTGTAATACACTGTAATTTATTATTATGATTATGATTATTATTATGATTATTATCGAAGATGACAGCCATGAGGATGATCATTTAAAACATTTAAAGCAATTAAAATGACATCGACAGTCCACCAAACACCGCCAAGACCAGCAGTTAAAAGTTTAATGATACCAAGGAAAATATAACCAAGATAGAAACGATCAATGCCTAACGATATATATTTAATTATAAATGGATACTTATACAAATGTATACATGTATTAGTTAGTTTTACCTAGAGGCCCAAAGAAGATAGAAAGCATTAAGGCAACAAACCAACTACGATCGGATACACACATTTCATTCAAATTTTCATTATTATCTGATACATGGGGCATTTCTTTATCTTTAAGAGTAAAATGTAAAGATAGAGTCAAGACAGCAGTTATAGAAAGTATAATGAGCCAACTAATAATAATACGAAAACGATGTTTGTGTGTAATTCGTTGAAATTTTTGTCTCCAAGATCCATTAGACTGATTGTCATTTCTTGGAATTAAAGGAGATTCTTCATCATGGTTCATATTAGCTAACGTACAAGTTTTATGTATAAAGGAAAAAGAAAAAGAAAAGAAAAGGACCGAAGTGTGTTCGTTTTTTTTTTTTTTTTTAGTGTAACATAAAGCACTTTAGTCTCCTGATTATATATTATTGAACTGCTTTATATAATTTATTCTGTTCATGCTCTTTTCGGTGAAAAAAAAAAAAAAAAAAAAAAAAAAAAAAAAAAAAAAAAAGTGATTTTCATGTGCATTACAATAGACCAAAAATCGATTCTATTAGGAAGGTGTACATGTTCATAACTGTAAATGAGACATGATTTGAATCATTTGTACTGGTCCAATTTATATAATTCAGTAGCTAGTATCTGTCAATATTCTTTTCTTTCGGCAGCAGTCATCTTTTCATATTTATATTGCTCTGATCGATGGCTGTGCAATTCCCGTGTTCACGTTTTTAATTATTTATTTATTTTAGCCACATTTATCTTTGAATTAATATAGAAAGCCATTTTTCTAGTAATCTATATCCGCCCAGCTATGTCTAACTATCTATATAGCATATGTTCTTGCTGTCTCTAAGTTGAAGACTGTCCTCTTATTTCTTTCTCCTCTCATCTTTCCTCTATTCTATATCACTTGACAAGTTATACTTTATTTGCTTTGCTGCTGCTGTTGCTGCGCCCATTTGTTAAACCTTTTTAATAATAATTCCATCTATTTAAGCCGAAAAAGGAAAAAAAAAAACTTTGTATCAATAACTTGTAGTAGAGTAAAAAGAAAAATGATACTTGGCTAGTTAAGAAAAAAAAAAAAGTAAACTGTGGTGAGTGGGCATCTTTGTAACTATTATTACTGAATTATCAACGTGTAAATTTAAACTCATTACAGGTATAATAGAAGGCAGAAGACCTTTTTTCGTGAGTTTATAACACTCAAGTTAAATAAAAGATAATTTATATCAATCATTGAGATTAAAATATGATATACTTGTGTAGCAGAAGATTATATGGGTGTGTTAAGATATAAACAGTTTTGTGTATATGCTGTATAAATTAATCTTTTTTTCCTTGAAATTTATACAATAAAATACAAACATTGAATAGAAGAAGAAGAAAAAAATAGATTTATTTTCATGTAATTTATAGCATTTATTTCGTACAAAAATGAATGTGCCCATATCATATAGTAGTTCTTCTTAAGATTTGCGCCAATCAGAAGTAATGACAGTCTCTTTAATAGGGTCAATCTGTATATGACACGTAATAAGAATAAGAATATATATGTATATACATATTCATATATATTGATTACATCAATAGAATGTTACCTTAAAATAAAGATAGTCTTTCTTGGGCTCAAGATAATATACAAAATAAAATGGTTGTTGATTTGTAGTTGCTGATGAAGCTGTTGGAATAGTCGGACCTTTAAAATGACATTTTAATACTTGTGCATAAAAAAAAAAAGTTCAATTCTCTATTCTTACCCGGCATAGTTTGTAGGACAGCTTCTGTAGAATGCTCAAGTGATGGTGTTAATTCATCAGGCTTACCAAGTTTTGATAAAATATCTGCTGCGGATGTACCGGGTAAGCCAAGTTGGTCACCTAAAGTCTTTTTTTTTTTTTTGAATATTAATTTATATTTTTACCATGTCTTTACATTTCATACCTTCATAATTTTATATTTTTCATCATTATCAGCTCCTTTACTAGAACCATTACGTAATGATTGATACTTCAAAGCCAAGTCATTTAAATTATCTTCTGACATGATTGTTTATAGATGTATATATTTATAAAAGAAAAGAGAAAATAGAAGGGAAGAGAAAGGAAAGGAGGAAAAAAAAGGATATGATGAATATATAATTTCAAAATTCAAAATATTTTAGTACAAAAATGACGTAATTTACATAAATTAGAAATAGCTATCATAAAACAGGTGTACCAACATAGTTTAAAAAGTTAGACTTGAACATCAAAGATATATTTGTATATGTATTGTAAGTGAAAAAGCAAAACAGTTTATTGTCCATTACAATAAATGTATGTAAAGACATTAGCAAGCATGTTTTATATAGAAGCATAAAATAGATAATTATTGTGTATAGCCTTATGCATTTGTTTAAATCAGTTCTTATATATGTGCGTATACATTATGTAGAATAATAAAGGGGACTTTGTTTTTTTTTCCTTATTATTTCAGGAGAGAATCTTTAAAATAATTTTTTCGCGCCCTTTCAAGCTCTTTGTTTTCTTTTTCTTTTTGCATTATATACATTAATGTTGCAAGGAAAGAATAAAGATATAATTCATATATCACTGTTATATATAATTCAATATTTAAGTATTTCAGTTATTATATTAAATGCTTTGGCTTTAAATGAAACAAAGAATACAAATCAAGGATTAATTATTGCCGCAAAATCAGGACCACAAGAGTACATTTTACTAATATTAGGAGCAATTTCATTGTTTGCTGCTTTCCTTTTACTATGTTCATACCTTCGAATGGTTCCATGTCTCTTAGAAAACAAATCTATTTTATTATCAAAAAGAGCATTGATACTAGAAATATGTTTATCAGCCATAATTATTTTTCTTTGGACGCTAATTTCAGTCAATATTTTGATGTATTTTCATGGTACGGACTATAGACTATTTTAACACTACACACACATAGATATATATGTATATGTGTATGTATGTAACTTTAAAATATTATATTTATATATACATCTATAGGACTATCCTCATGTAAAAAGCGAAATATATCTGTATTAATCACAGATATTTATTTTGACAAATTTGGTAACAGTAACACTATAGTAAGCTCCAAAGCATGTAATTTTGCAAATACTATGATTATAATATGTAAGAATTATCACACATTTATTTTTCTTTATATATTTATACGTATTAATACTAAAACTTTGTACACAGCATTTGTTACAATTAGTGTTTGGTTGCTAGTATTATTGTCGTCTATATATTCATTCTCAAATATAAAAAACCGTTCTTCTATTAGTGATTTATTTATCATGCAAGAACCAATATTATATGAAAACCAGTTTCAAACAAATCAATTTAGCAATAGAAACACTGTGTCAATTATTAATACCTATTCATTTAATATAACAAAGATAGAAAATGAAGAGAAAATACTTAATCGAGCGAGTGATCATCTGATACTTAATAATGACCAGCAAAGAAATACTCTTCTTGATCTCCCTTCTTCTCCTCCTAGAGCTATTTTAGCAACTAATAATCGACATTTTGACTTTACTTATTTAAAGCCTATCAATCTTGGTTTGTAGCTTTCATAACAACTATTTCCTCTTTTTTTTTTTTTTTTTTGTGTGTATCATTCATGTTTACTACACATAAACTAATACTAATAAATATAATTAAGCATTGCTGTCAAAAAGGCTAAAATTATGTATATAATGCTTTAATTAGAAAAAAAAAGAGGGGAAAGGAGGTAATTCTGCCCCAGCTTCACTAATTCTCGGTAGAGTGTTCAAGTAGACTCACTATAGATTCAGGTTAGAATTCTCGATCTAATAAAGTCCCTTTTTAATGTTTACTATTCTGAATATATCTTATTATTTGCAGAATCTTTTATAAACATTTACGAATGCTTATTTTCATACATTTGTATTACTAAGGATTAGTAACATAACATTATCAAGTCAGAAGTAAAACAAGTTTTTTTTTTCTTACATCTAACATCACATCATTTTCAAACCTCCTTATTATCAATAATAATATGAAACAGTATCAATAGTATCAAACAGATATACGTCATAGTGTTAAGTCTATATATAATAAGCATCAACATGATTCCAAGTCACTACTATTAACAAGAAATGATAATTTATTATTATTTAAAAGAGATGAAAAGGAGACTTACAGTTATCAAGAATACTAAATTAACAGTAAAGAAGATAAAAAGGAAGGAAGAACTAATCTCTTTATTGAAAAGATAATTATATAAATTTTATCTTGGTAACTATTAGCGATAACGAAAATTCAAACATTCTCCTTCGTTCTACTTTTTTTTATTTTTATTATTGAAGGATAAGGTAGTATACTTTTCCAGTGAGAAGAGATCACTAGTATGTTAACAAAAGTCATATTATACTTTTAGTCTCCAGTTATTGTGAACAAATATGTAATGAATATAAATGATAATAACTAACATGTCAATCATACTACAATTTTTTTTTTTTTAGTTGGTATGTGTGTAAAAATCAGGGTCAAAGCTATTTTAAGAACAATTACTAGTTGGTCGTGTTACATTATTTTAATAAATATAAATACTCATAATAGAATGATATATACAGATATATAGACATATATTTATACAGGCATATATTGATATAGTTATATATTTATATAGATATATATTTATATACACATATATATACATGTAATGTATTATTCATAACCAAGTCTTTAATATCTTTCTTTATTTTCTCGATTTAATCATACCTACTAGAAATATATAGTATGGACTATAACACTATACATATTAAGTAATATAAATAAATAAATAAAATAATAGCATTTAGTACGGAACAAATCGGGGTTTATTTGTATTAAAGTTATTGTTTTCTTTATTTTTAAATCTTATACTTTTCTTTCCCCTTTTTTTTTTTTTTTTTTTCTTATACATATAAATATATTTAATCAACATGACTTGTTATTATGATCTTGTTAGATACCCAACATCGGATACTATTAAAATAGTTACTTATTTATTAGAACGAATTACAAAAACAAATGATAAACTTCAATATTCTTCACGACAGTCTCCTTATAGTTGCTTTTACGCAAGATCTATTCCAACTATTGATATACAATCTTATCTTGCACGTATTTTAAAGTATTGTCCTTGTGCAAATGAATGCTTTATAAGCCTCTTAATTTATCTTGATCGAATGTCTCGGAATTTGACTGGATTAAGAATAGATTCATATAATATACATCGTCTTATCATAACAGGTATTATGGTTGCTAGTAAATTCTTTTCTGATATGTATTATACAAATGCTAGATATGCAAAGGTACTCTTTTTTTTTTTTTGTTAGTATTATTTATTCACTTAAAATAATAATAATAATAGGTAGGAGGATTACCTGTAACGGAATTAAATGCTCTTGAATTACAATTCTTAAAATTAAATAACTTCAAGTTAAATATTCAAATTGAAGAATTACAGCAATATGGAAATCGATTATTAATGCACTGGAATAATCGTATAAAGAGTATCATTTATTTAAAAAAAGTTGATTTTTATAAAAAGGAAGATTATCAACCCATAATTTGTTATACAACTACTGCTGGTCACAGGTTAAATCATTCACAAACTAATACTAAAAAAATTCAATCTTGTTCTTCTTCCAATTTATTCATAATGCATTCAACAGATACAGCAGATAAACTGGAATCTATTACTAATTGTTAAACTAAAATCAAAAAGAAGAAGGGAAAAAAAAATCTGTAAATATAATTATATATGAATATATTTATATAAATATTTATATTATTTATTAGGTATATATTATTGTTTATTTTAAATATGTGTTTATTTTATTTTATTTTATTTCTTCACTTATTTTTTATTTATTTTTTGCATTTAAGCCATTTTATATATAAAATAAATGTATACTTTATTTGTGTATTATACATAGATAATAATGCGCTTTCATTGCTTAAAATAGATAAAGGATTATTGATCAGCATTTTTTGTATTACATGCATAATAAAGGTTTTTTATTATTATAAAGGAGAGAAAACGTTTATGTAAAAAAAAATAGTTGAATTTCAGGTACATAAAATGCCTAAAAAAAAATGCATTTATCTATATTTGTGCTAATCGTGTGTTACATGCCCCTGATAAACAAAAAAAATAGGTACATAAACAACATTGTTTATTATTTATACACTAAAATAATCGGTATGGTGATGATGATTATGATGAGGAGTAATCACTTCTTCTTCTTCTTCCACGATTAAAGCAGATGCAATAATATCATGATTACTATTTTCAGGTGTTAAAACAGGTGTTTTTCTTTGTATATAACTACTATTAAAAGAATCCTGGATAATAACAGATGATTCTGAAGGTACAATCAAGGTAATTGCAGTCGTTGTTTGACCATCTTGAGTAATTTCCCTTGCAGCTTGAACAACTTTAATAGATTCTTCTTGTTGTTTTCTTGCTAAATATTTTTCAAAGAATAGATCTGGTCTAGTACAAGTACCAAGGGCTCGCCGCATTTGTTTTGTTATCATACTTAATCCAATTTGATATGAGGCGTTCATCCAACCGAAACCTTCGCGTGGTATATATTTAAAGTCGACACCTACATTACCATATTCTACTTGAACTTTATGTGTCAAACTAACTACGTCATATTTTTCAGGAACAACACCATTGAAATCAACAAATGATTTTGTGATCCTAATCATATTATTAGCATAAATAATAATGTGGTATTACCTTTTTTTTTTTTACATGTATAACCAACGATAAGCAAGTCTTTGTTGGATATCAGTCTTGCCATAATTTTCAAAGCCTTTCCAAGCAAGTATTTGATGAGGTGCCCAACCAAATGGAAAATCCCATTGACGATTAGGTCTATCTAAACTAATTATGCCTCTTGATTCAGCAGTTCCTGAAACAAGACCACCCATGACTTCAAATTTAGGGAGAGCCAAATGTATCATTTTTTCGACCTGTTCTTGACTAGCACACTTTGCCCACATGGTCCAGAATGTGGTTACTGTTTCATAATCACTTTGCTTTCCCTTCACAGTGTCATAATCAAAATACATGCCCTTTTCTTCATTCCAAAGATATGTATTCATGCGCTCTAATCTTAAACGCGCCCTTTCACGCCATATATCTGCATCTTGCTTTACACCATGATAGTCAACCAAGTCATCATTTAAATAATCTGTTATCATATCAGCAATATCCGTTTCATATTTATAAAGTAAACTATTTAAATCAATTGTAGCCAAATCAGCACAACGTCCCTCATATCGGTATGTCGTATCATGTCCAGATTCACGTACAGCACGATCATGTAAGAAATACTCATCTAGCTCAGGTTCTATCAAGGTACCCTTATTATACTCTTCCATATAGTCAACAATAGATAACCCTGCACGAGAAGCATAGGGTTGAATGACGTGGTCGAAATGAGATGCTTCAGTCTCAGGCGGGATACCCTTCCCATCGGGTCTAAACCGTGATAATTGGGTCTTGGGATCTAAACGAGGTTCAGCCATCCATACGGTGTGATACTCCTTGATGGCAGCTTGCAAGACGCTTCGTAACCATTCTTTATTTTCATCGTCAGACATTGTTAATTTTAAATAGACTTGACGTGCCATATCTGTTAAAAAGGGTGGCTGTGATCGAGTTAGATAATAGGAACGATTGGCATTCAAAATTTTCCCATAATGTTTGATCTCATAAGCAAAATTCTCAACCATCCCTTGAGCCAACTCTAGACGATCATCAATCAAGAGGCCCAACGCTTCAAAATAAGAGTCCCAACCATACATCTCGTTGAATCGACCCCCTGGGACAACAAATGGAACACCTATAAAAGTAAATTCACCCGTCTCGATATCCGTGACCACCTTCTTGAGAGCTAAAGACAGGATACCCGGTCTATCATTAATACCTTGAACATATTCAGCTGTGATATCTTGAGGAAGTCTCTCAACTTCAAGCCCCCACATCTTTTTAGTATTGGCAACATTTTGGTAATATTCAAATACCTCCTCTTCTTCATCATAAGGGATATAAATTCTCGGACTATGATTAGCAGATCTATTTTTAGGATCCATACATATCCGCTCAAGTCCCTCAGCATCGATACGACGAGTTAAGCCATCCCAGAAATGATGTCGAATCATTCGAGAAAGACGATCTACTGGGTTTTCACTTAAACGTGCCTCATCCAAGACAATATACTTTCTACCATAATCTTCTGCAAGAGCAAGCTCTTGTAATAAGTTGGACAACATATAGGTGCCTCGAATCTCAATCTTACGATACCCACCTGAATCTGCGCTTCCAACAGAGAGCGTCTTTGGTCCTAAATCATTGACTGTAATTTGAAAATCTCCATCTGTATCTTCTTGCTCAACCAAGACTCTTTGTGTATCCTTAACGTCAAGTAAAAACTTTCTTGCTTTATATTTATCATCTATTATTTATATATACATATATATGAGAGGAAAAAAAAAAGAAATGGAAAATAAATAAATAAATAAATAAATTATAATATACATATACAAAAGTAAGAGGAGATAATTAGATAGTTTAATAAGAGCAATACAACTTTATTTATTTTATTTTTTTTTACCATGAGAACCTCTTCTTTTTCTTGGAGGGATTAAATCATTTTTATCGTTATTCAATACATGTTGTTGTCCCTATTCATATATAAAATAAATAAATATATATGCATATATATATTATATATGTATACAAGTAGAATCATTTGTAATATTACAGATAGTGTACGTAAACGATGGACAACATTACCAGCGTTGCTACCAGTAGTATAATATGTCTTTGCAGGAGCATGGACATCTACTATTATCTCTTCTTGATCGAGAATCGTAACATGTTTGGCTGTAGATACTTGCATTTAACAAAAATAAAAAAAAATGAAACGAAAACAAAGCAATGATATAAATCAAATCATTGCTTTTTATACACGAAATGAAATGATGAAATGTTACATTATAATATGATTGGTTCTCTTTAAATCAGGAGTATCATAATTGATAGCCTTCATATAATAATAGTAATGACTACCATTTACTTGTTTTTTGTGTGTGTAAATAAGTATATTTCTTTTCTACATATTTATTATTATTCACAATTTGTATTGTCATCAAGTTATCAGTCGCTGTGTTAATTATCTGGATCTTTCATAAATAGCAAATAACGTTGATTTTATATAATATTATTGACATTTTTTTTTTTTTTTAATAATTAATTTTTAGGGGTTAATTGGATAATAGCAGATACAGGTACTACTTCAACGTCTCTAGCACGAGCCTTTACGCTTAAATTTCGATCACCTGTAATTAAACAAACGGGAACAGTTTGATGACTATTATTTGATGAGTTTTGTTGAGATGTCCACCATAAACATGTTGAAAGAATTAAATCATCAAGGTTTTTATCTGTTTCTCCAAATACAAATTGTTCTGAGCGAATTGAAATATCATTCATAAAATTGTTATGTGATGTTTGAATTCGTAAACAAGTACTTTGTTTAGGCTTATTAGCCAATGAATGCTCTATTAGTTCGATACCTTGTTGAGCTACAAGTCCCAATTTTTGTGTGTTTGTCTTTAAGCCATCCAATTCAGTAACAACTAAATACGAAAAAAAAAAAAATAACCCTTAGGTTTAAAGGTTAAAATAAAAAAAAATAAAATAAAATAATTACCAACAAGTGGTATAACGATCGACCATTTTTGAGATTCAAGTAAATATTTAACATGCTCAATATGCCCAATAAAACAATTTGTATCAAGAACCAAAACTGTTTTACCAGGAATAATGCGCTCACGTAAGTAATTTAAGCGAGCTTCTCTTTCCATGGCACGAGCAGGTAAACGGCGATATCCAAAACGTTCTTCTGCTTCTGCACTAGCTACAATAGACTGAAGTTGCTCACGTCTCTTTTTCAATTGTGTCATAATATCATCTCCATCATTTTGTTCATCAAATTCAGTTTCACTCGATAATAATACATCATCTTCTATTTCTGCTATCGTCATCGTATTTTCCTCATATAAATTTTCAACTGCTGTCTGCTGCTTAGTAAGTGAGGATTCTGAAGTTGCAGCAGGTTTTAATGTAGACACCCTTTTTTCTATTGATTTGGATACTGTAAATATTTCTTCTACTGGGTCATAATAAAGTAGATCATCCAAATGCTATAAACTAATTGGTTTAACAATATAATAAGACTATGATTATCATTTATTACCTTGACTAACGTAAATCCATATTCCAAAATCTTTATCTTTCGTCGAGTAATCATGTCAATATTATGAATTGGTAACTTACAAGTATCCTCCATAACTGGCTCTAATTTTAAAAATCTACCATGTATATCATCCACCCAGCCTAAGCCTCTTAAAAGATCCTCTTCTGGAAGATCAGGTTGTGAGCCCATAATGGACATTATATTCTTAGAAAATGAATATTCTAATGTAGAATCTAGTGTCGTCTTTTGACTGTTGTCCTCCATCAAGTGCTTGTTGACTATATCATATTTGATTTCATTGGGTATTTCCAATAAAAGCTTGTTTAAAAATTGAATCAAGAGAGGCCAAAAAGCAGGTGAAATTTTAGAATTATAAGAACCGTTATCTGTTAATGGAAATCTTTTCCTTTGATATGCAACAAGATCATAGCCAATATCACTTATCAGTGCCTCCCATAAAGAAGGCTGATCTTGTGTGCGAAGACATATACCGTTTAATACCATCCAATGGAATAAAGTCTCAATATATATTAGCCAGGCATATATATCTGTCTCCCTCGTCTCTTCCTCTTCTTCTTTTAGATGAATTCTATTGCCTTCATTATCTTGAACAGGGTCAAACAAAAAATCTTTGATATCCATAAATTTCAATGAAACATAAGGTAGATGAGGGAGTGAAGGAATAGTAGGGAAAAGAAGACGTGAATCAATATATCGTTGAAACAATTCAGTGGCAATTTGGCATGTCAAATCGATCCCATAAGTAAATAAGATATTCTCCTTTACATCTTCTAGTAATTCTTGATATTCCTCTTTCTCATTAGAGTAAAATAGTCTAGCTGAATTAACAGAGAGCAGTTTTGTCAACTTTGAATTGGCAAAATCATAAGTATACAATGATGAAATACATAAAATAACCATTTCAAACCAAAACAAATGATCCATAGATAGCTGTTTATGATCGTTTGCAGTAGAACTTTGATCTTCCTTAGGATTTTCTTTCGAAATTTGAAGTTGTTCAAATTGAGTCTGTATTATTTGAGGTTCTGAATCTCCAAAGAGCGCATTAAAAAACGACCGTTTTATTCTAGGTAGCTCATCTAATCCAATTTTAGTAAAAAGTAAACCGTGAAGACGAATAAATAAAGCTGGGATAATTAAATTCTTATCTGTCAAAATTGATAACTTTGCTTTACTGCTAGTACGCTTATTTTTAGATTTTGAACCAGCAGTATTTGAATCAAGATATTTCTTAATCCAACGCCTATTTCCTTCGAAAAGAGCCAGTATACTTTCCCTAGCATTTAAGAATCCATTATGTCGTACCATTAAACTGCGAATACTGAAATAGAGTTTATGAAATTCATAGCCTTGTAAGGATTGTGACGATTGGGATTGCTGTAAGAGCAAGGATAAATTAAAGTACAAATTACCCTTTGCTGGCATAAGCCAAATACCTAAGAAATATCTTTTCCAAGCTTCTTTGAATGCTTCTGATTTGGTCCATTTAGTGATTTCAGATTTATAACGTGAATTCATATCATCATAGTCCATATCATTCTCCAAAGGAACTGGAGGTATGTATTCCTCTTTAGGAATAGAAGACCATCTATATCTCGCTATATCTCCTCTTAATGGAATACACGAATACCACTTGTATTTTTTAGTTCGTCTCCACTGAACTAAATATTTTTCTATATCATCATCTTCTTCATTGTCTATATCCTTTAAGAAGGTAGTAAGTTGTAAATAGAAATTGTCAGCTAAATCAAGATATTTTAAAAAGAGAGTGAGGGTAATATGCATTTGCTTCAGTCGAAGTTTATGATTATTCTCTTCAATTTTGTCTGGCTTTGGGTTTTCTAGTTTGACAAAAGTCATTCCACCGCCCTCATGAATAACTGGCATTTCTGTAAGGCTATCATCAACAGCGCAATCATCTAATAAGATAGTAGCCAAGTCACTATTAGATTGCGTTCCCTTCGATGAAACACATTCCTCTTCTTTAATTTCTGCTGAATTAATTGGTGTAGTATTGAGATGATCAGTAATATTAGTCAATGCCTTTCTAAACTGATCTACCAAGCTGTAAATTGCCTTCTTCCAGCATAAACTTTCTAACCCTTTCTTCTCAGCGTAGTCGAAATCGCATTTCAAAATCTCTAAATATTTTTCACCAAGAGATAAATGAAGGTCAATTTTTTCCTTCCAAACCTTCTCAGCATCTAAAATATCTTGCTCCGTAAGTATATTTTGCCCCTCTTCAGCCACTAGTTTAGATCGTCGTGTATCATGATCCTCGAGTGCTTTAGTATCATAAAAACAAGGTAATGAACGAGATGATATGACTAAATCCTTTAGCTTAGATTCAATCGTACGAAGATTTACAACCAATGATTTTAATTTTTTTCGCTGAGCATCCTTTTGTAATTCCTCTGGGTTTAATGAAACAATATCGGCTTGGATTAGTTTTGGACTTGTAGTAGGTGTTAACACCTTTTTCTCTAACTTTGTTTTAGGATTTGGTGACAATACTATTTTTGGAATTATTGATTTTTCTTCATTTCTTGATTTTGGTGGACCATGGACTGAAGGAATGTCTGCGGTCCATAAACGTCTTCCAGAAGTGGGTGGAGGTCTTCTAGCAAAATCGGCTAATGGTTTTCTAGAAGGAGATTGACAATACGACCCATTTGTTTCCTTATTTCTTGGTTCATTGTCACTTTTATTATTTTTGTTAAAGCGGATTGGATGATCTGTGTGAGGATCAAAAAGCTGTCTTTCAACATTAGGAGCACCTTCTTTTATAATTAATAATTTACTGTTGCGATCAAAATCATTATCTTTTTTTCTTAGATTACTCCCTCTTATTTTGCTCATGTTATTTTACAATATATAAATATTATTATTTGGATCTAAAATAAACATGTATGAATAACATAATTAGTCATGGGTTGAGCAAATTAAAAGGCTTTTTTTTTTCATACTTGTTGGTAAAATTCATTAGAAAATGAAATTTCTCTTGTTTGTGTAGACACTTTATTAAAGCTATGAAATAGATTAAGAAATTGAATGTACAAGATTATTAGAGAAGAGAAAATAAATCTGGTCAATAATATTTTCACTTGAAAGAAAGTGAAAGAAAAGTTTTTTTTTTGGGAGGAAAGTGATAATTTTATCTCCTTAAAATGGAAATAGTTTATTTTATTTAATGACTCACATTATGCATTTAATTATATTTTCTTGTCAATATTATTAATCATTTATAATCTATACAGGACATCTTGAAGTGAACATTCAATAATAATAATAAAAAAGAAGAAAAAGAAGCATATAACAAGAAAGAAATACAATTAAAGAGGAAACATCTAACGACAAAGAAATACATCGTTGCAAGTACGTTTGATTTCTTTAAATATAAGTTACAAAAGACTATAATTCTGACCTTTAGTTAATCCTACGTAGTAATGTTGACACTAAAAAATATCTTTATGAAAGCTTTCATAAATTTATAAGCATTATATTTGATCTAATAGTTTTACATTCGACTATTACTGGTTACACTGGTAGGCATCTCCTATATCACAGTAACTGCAATAAAACAATTTATCCGAGAATGTAAACATCTTTAGCACAAGAGAGTCGAGTCTCAAGGCAGAGGCATGTGATGTAAATTGAGCTGTCTTACTTTTATGCTTGATCTACTAAATACATGAATTAACTTTTGTATACTTCCAAAATTTAGACATACGTTAATTAAAGTTTATAGAGTAATATTGCACATTCTTTATACGGGTCCCAAAAGAATTATCTTTACTATTTATGAATAAATATCCCTCAAAATGTTCTATTGATTTCATCTTGTCTAAGAGTCAACAGATATATGCTACTATTATTACTATTATTTCTAACATGTATATATATTATTAAAAAAAAAAGAAGAGAAGGAGAGAGAGAGAGATGAAAAATATAAAATAAATAATAAATATAAACTTGAAAGGGTAAATATACAAACATACATATATGTGTGTATGTGTGTATGTATGTATGTGTGTGTGTGTGTGTGTGTGTAAATGGATGCTACTATGTGTATATATATAATAGAGTAATGATAAGGTTTAAAAGGGATCTAACATAAAGTTATAAACTTGTGTAGCAGAATGTGTTAATCTTCTACCACAACTAGTCGTTGTAGAAAATGTATAGAGACTTGATAAAAGATTTGATATACTTGTAGGTAAAATAGATGTTACAAAACCGACAAGATCAGAAAGAATAAAATCAGTTAAAGGGATTTTTGTATTCTTTTCAGCTATAACTACTGACTTCTGTTGTTGTCTTCTTCTAAATAATTGTATGATACGCTTATGCCCTGCTTCTATTGCTAATCGCTCTGCTGTTTTACCAACACGATTGACTAATTTTAAATTACTTAGATCTATTAGTAATTCCACAATTTCTACTTTGCCAGACCAGCTTGCAAAATGGAGCGCAGTAAAGCCATTCTTATCTACTTGATTTACATTACAGTCTAATTTTATTAATGTTTTCACCAGTCCCACATGCCCACAAATTGTAGCTAAATGTAATAAGCTATGTTGATTACGATTTGTCAAAGAAAGATAATCTGAATTATGTGAACTGTTCATATTATGTAATGCAAGCATGCTTGATGCAACAAGCTCTTCGAGATGAGGTAAAAATAAGCTATGTGCATTATCATAGATAGCATTTGCAGCCATATGCGTTAACACTGAGCGATGATGATTAGGTGCTGTCGTTGTTGTGGTTGAGGTATTCCCATGGTTATTATTATTGTTGTTGTTGTTGTTATCGCCTTGAACAATGCGCATAGCAATTTGACGCGCATCTTCAACTTTACCCATTGTTTTTAATCCAACAACTTGTAAGGCAAGCTCCATTAAAGCACGATCACTCTCATCAAAGTAAGTAAATAACACTACATCTTGCCCTTCTAGCATTAAAGGATGTTCTTTAAATGATACAACGACAGGTCCTGCTGTTGCTGCAGGTGGTAAAATACATAAAAGTGTATTTGCACTCCAACAATGAGTAGGAATAGCAGGATTTTCACCAAACATACATGTTAATCCTTCATAAAAATTAGATCCAAGTACTGTGACCTCAGAACCACCATAGATAGGGCCCTCAGAAGGAATCAATCGATGCAAACGTGGCAATTGAGGTATTTTACTACTTTCTATTGTGTGTCTTTCTTGAAGTTTAGTATATATGTTATTATTATTATGATACGGTTGTTGTTGGCTGGGTAATATGCCATGGTTCATTACTGGTATAGTAGTTCTTCTTCTGTTATTATTTACATGCATATTTATATTATTTTGCATCATCGTGTTTTGATCAAAATGTGATACTATTTGTTGTTGATTATCAGGAATAGGATGTTGTTGATCTGGTAGCATGCTTAAATTATTAGAATTAAGAAAATCAAGTAATTCATTTTGAGGCATTTGACCAACATTAGGCTGTAATAGTGAATGATGAGTATTATTGAGCATAGTAGCATTAGTAGATGACATTATATGTTGTTGTGGCTGCTGTAATTGAGAGATAAAATGTCCCTGATTATTCTCAGCCAATGGATGTTGTTGGTTATTTACAACTAAATAGGGTTGGTTATAATTAGTACTTGGAGTGGTATGATTATTTGTCACTGTAGTTGACACAACATTCATGTTACTGTTATTATTATCAAATGATGTTGTTTTAACTGAGCTTTCAGGTAGATCATCAAGTTGAGAAGAAGGAGTAGCAGGTGTAGATACAATAGGACTTGATACTCCTGAATCAGTTTCAGCGTCCCCATTAGTTGCTGATTTTCTCTTTGATGTGGAAGGTGCATCACTTTCACTCTCCAAATCTGTACGTGCTCTCTTTTTTGCGGCTATTAACTGCATTTTCGAACTTTTATGGTCATCTGTAATCATAATAGGAGGTGACCGACCTATAGCTATCACATGGTTTAAATTATCTCTCAAAGTAAATTTAAGCCTTTACCATTCAAAGAAAAAAAAATACGTATGAATAAGAAATAGATTATACATGTATGTATATATATGTATATCTTTTTTTTTTTTTTGTTTACCTAAATCCTGTCTTCTCGCTATGATGTCGGCAGTAACAAGTTATTCTTGTAGGTAAAGTGGTCTCACCGGTATTAAAATCAACATATTCATTACAATTGAATAATATGATTTTTTTTCTTTCTTCTGCCATTATATTTTCATCACTTAGATCAGGTAAATCATTAGCAAATAATGCAGCTATTTTCGCTGCCCCTCCTTCTTTATTGACTGCTCGAGCAACTTTATTATCACGTTTTCTTTTTAGACGTTTACGCTATAATAAAATAATATTACTATAATAATCCTTTAAATTTCAATATATTACTTTACCTCACGATGAACACAACTTGTACACATGATAATTTCATTATCAGGCTGACTATCACAAATAACACCAGCTTCTAAGATTAAAACTTGGGTATCTGCAGGAGAAACGTGCTCTTCTGTACCATATTTTTGATTTTTACGCTTTAGTTTATCTTTGGCAACTAAATGTTCTGGTAATTTAATATGCGACCAATTAGTTGCTAATTCTCCTTTTGTATCTACTAGTTGTAAACATATTTTGATTTGTGTCTCTACTCTAGATTTTGCGCCTGTATGAGGCAGACCTAAGACTCGAATATGCCATGGGCTATCATTTTGTATACTTTTTTTTAATATATATATATATATATATATATATATATATATTTAAGTTAATAATAATTTCTCTTTTGTAATATGTTATTAATAAATTACATTGGTGACGAAGCAAGATTAGCATCTGTGTCATTTTCTAATTCTTCTGGGCCAAGTAAGCTTTGACTAATATAAAATGGATTAGAAAAAATAATAATAATATAAAAAACAGTTCATAATTACCCAGGAAGGGACGTCTGAGCCAAGAAATCTTCGAAATTTAAGCAATTCCTTGCTAAAAGTGGAATAGCATGTAACAAGGGATTTGTAAATACCTATTTAAAAAGATAAGATTATGCTATAACTTTAAATTTCATTAATAATGTACCTGAAGTAAAGAAGAATGTCCGGTTTCTTTTGATTTTTGTTTCCCTTTTTTTGTTAATTTAAAGGATTCAGTTTGTTGTTGGGATGCAGATTCCTGTTTAACTTTAATATTATTTGGTTCATGAGTTAACAACACTTGTAGTGAATTTGATGAAAAAAAATAAAATAAAATAATAATGAATAAAATAAAATAAAAAACTTAATCTCAATGTAGAATTTATCATTATTACCATTAGAATTGACAAATCCAAGCTCCTGAGCATTATATTCGGCAGTATGATTCAAAAATAGATCCATAGGCTGTTCATTTTGTTTATTGGTTGAGCTAGCGCCAGTGTGTTTTGACGAAGGTAATAAAGGCATGTTAGTGTTAGTTTTTACTATAGAATTTGTAGACGAATTTTCATGTGACCCTAATGGAGGAAGAGGAGACATGTATATAATTATATACGTGTTTAAATATGTATTTTAGAATGATGGTGAATAATGATGAAGTAAAAGAGAAAGTTAAAAAAAAAAAAAAAAAAAAAAAAAAAAAAAAAAAAAAAAAAACGGATAAACTATGGCTGATATTGAAAAAAAAAATATTTATTTTATACGTCACAGTCATTTATTAAGAATTACGAGCAAACTCAACTCTTAAAATAAGGTTATCATAACCATAACCATTAACTGCTTTTTGAGCTTTTTCAGCATCTTCACGGTCATAAAATGAAACAAAAGCAAAACCTTTACAGAGATTAGTTTCATGATCACGAGCCAAATAGATGCGAGCAATGCCACCGAAACGATTAAAGAGATCATGGATATCACTTTCAGTAGCATCTTCAGACAAGTTAGTAACACGAAGGGTAGCAGAGTCATCACGCTTTTGTTCACGCATAGATTCACCAGAACCAGCTCCTGCACCACCAGCTCCCTTATTACGGAGATGAGGAGGTGTATATTTGCTTCCACCATTTGATGAGTCTGTCACTGCTGCTGCTGCTGCTGCTACTGCCTCAGAACTATCAAGTTTAACAGTTTCAAGAGTAGAAGCAATTTCATCAAATGGCTTCATTGTATCCTTATAAGGACATTTAGATGTGAAGTGCTCTCCTTTACAAATACGGCATGCAATATTCTTTGCCTTATGTTGACTTTGAATCTTTTCTTTAGCTTCTTGTTCTGCAGCGGCTTCCAAATCCTAGTAAATATGATGTTAATAACTATAATACATAAAAAAAAAAGGAGGAGGTTTTATTTATTTTACCTTGCCAGCACTGGATCCTAACTTAAGGGGGATATTTTCACCAATGGTTGTTGTAGAGAGATCAGGTCCAGGCTTTTTACCTTTTTCTTCACCAAATTTAGCCCATTTTTTACGCTGAGCAACAGCTTTGTTGACATGTTCAGTTACAAGCTTAGAGCGAATCTTACGAGTAACCTAAATATATTTGTTTAGTGATATATATTTTTAGTGATATATATTTTTAGTGATATGTTTTCTAATTTTTTACAATTGATGTGATAAAATGAAACCAACCTTGACTTTTTTGCCATCTTCGTTTACTCTAAATTCAACAATGACCTTATTGCCGTCTTCATCTGTGTAAACTTGAGGTTGAAGAGAATCTATAATTTTAAATGAATGTTAACGATCATCTACTATTATCTTATAAAATGTTATACATCATCGAATGGTATATTGCTGTGATTAAAATAAGTTGTACCTTCTTCATCTTCGTATTCATCAGCCCATGAAGCTTTAGTTGGTGTACTATAAAAAAAAAAAGTTACGAAATTGTTAAATAAAAAATAAGTATAAATATAATTCATTATTCATTAGTTGCTTTCTTTTTTTGTAAGATGGAACATACTCGGTGTCAACAGCCATTATTGTTATATAATTAAGGATTAAAGAATAAGAAACAAAAACAAAAAAAAAATATGTTTGCTTTTTTTTCCAGTGATAATCGCAGTTTTTTTTTTTTTTTTTTTCCTCTAAATAAGCCACCAATTTCTTCGGGGAGAAGAAAAGCTTGCAAGGCTCCTGTATAAATTCTTTACTTTTTTATTATGCCAGCATAAACTTATAATATATTAGAAAGGATAATCTATTATATAAATATATACATGTATATAAATAATGACTATGCTTATTTGATTTTTTTTAAAGCTGAATTAACTAAAGAAAAATCAAAAATAAGTCTTTAATTACTGTAACTGTGATAGCATTAAAAAATTTACCCTAATACTCTCCAATCTATATTTTACAAAGCTATTTTATAAGCTATTATAATGACTTGATCTGAAATATAAAATACGGTGAATACCTCCCGTGAAATATGTATAATTATGTGAATATTAAAGGAAAACCCTCCTTTCTAAAGTTTCTTATGAACGAGCTGTAATCAATAATTTTGAAGAAAAGAGACCTGTTATTAAACATTAGATATAGAGGAATTAATCATAAATTACATAGGGCGCATATACAAGTTTATAAAAAAAAACTTTATAACCTATATTTATATGACTATATTATGTTATCGCAGAGATAGAAAAAAAAGAAAAAAAAGAAAAAAATGTCTAAAACTCTTTTTAAAGAATAAAAGAAAATGATAGCATGCTATCGAGTCAACGATTGAATAAGCAATTATTGTCCTAATTCATAGAGGGCTCTAGTCAGTTCAGAAAGGCGTAAGAACGTAGTAAAAAATTCTCCTGGATAATAAGAGGAAAAAATTGCCACCTCTGGAAAGACACTTACTTTACTAATTGAGCATCAAAATCAGTAGGTGAAGAAAGGGGTGTATTATGATGTAGACCATATTAGAAAAAAAATACACAGATAATAAGCCAATAGACTCACCAATGTATGGCTGCATAAGCTTTTTATTGCAATAATGTATTTTCGGTATAAAAGTTTTTTCAATCATATCCAATTTAGCCCTTAACACAGTATATTAATATTAAAGACTGATTATTAATAGTGTGTAGAATATACGATAACTATCTACAAAGCACTTTTATGAAATCAAAAAAAGGAGTTTCTGGTTATACTATCCTTTATTGTAGAAGCTATGGTATATTATAGGACAAAGATATAAGTGTCTCAAAAAAATATAGTATACATAAGCATAATCACTTTGAAATGAAAGTATGAATAATCGAATTCTTAGAGCATAGCTGCTTCCTTTTCCCTTAAATACACATTGCTATAATATAAACTGCTTAGAAAGATTTATGTAAAAAATTCCATGTATACCAAAATTATTTCTAATTGGTCTAAAATTTATTTCTATTTCATAAAAAAAATGCTCCATTTATAGCAAAAAGCTAGTAAGCAAATATATCCTTTCGTTTTTTTTTTTTCTTTTTTTTTTTTTTTCTTTACTTTTTTTTTTCTTTTTTTTTTTCTTTGCTTTTTTTTTATTTTTTTTTTTTTTCATTTATTAATACTATAATGTCGAGCACATCTTTATTCAAATGGATGGGCTTGGTAAATTCAATTTTATAATTACTAGTAAATATATTGAGACTAATTTATATTTTAGGGACAACAATCGGGTAAGCCTTCTATTGATAATGATGCTATTGATGAAGGTGAACGCTATTTTGGTCTCGAAAACGTAAGTATACATACTGTTTGCTTTAATTTCAATATTAATATACACATATATAAATAGTTCGGTAATACTTGGTAAGGATGTTATGCAAAATAGACATATTTTCATTATTTTTAATTTTTTTTTTTTTTATAGCTATAGTAATTCTGTAGTTCAAGCTCTTTATTTTTGTAAACCTTTTCGGCATTATGTGTTAAATTATCCACAATCTATTAACAGTGCAACTCAAACTTATAATACACCTTTATCAACAAATCCTAATTCTCCTATGAATGTTGTTAATGGGCATTCCTATTTTCCTTCCACTAATTCGTCAACTACATCATCTTCTACGCCAACTATTAATGGAAATATGCGACTGAGCAGTAATAATAATGTATTGAGTTCATCTTGTAGAGAAACATCTAATTCTAGATCGATTCCTCGCAATGGTGCTAATGGCATTTCTTCCGGATCAACAAATGGTGCAAGTACACCAACTACGGCTCCTATTGAAAAAGATCAAAATAATATCAATTTGGCACCTGGTATGGAAGATACCTTGTTTTCTGCACTTAAGGATTTATTTTGGAAGATATCTCAAAACAAGAAAAAAACGGGTGTCATTGCACCTGTTAATTTTATTAACAAAGTTAAAAAAGAAAATGGTAATTACATAAATACATGTAAATTTTATATATAATTAAATTTTATAAATTTAGAATTATTTCGATCAAGTATGCATCAAGATGCCCATGAATTTTTAAACTATACTTTAAATACTATTGCCGAAGATGTTCAAAGGTATCAACAAAAGCTAGCTGATGAGAATGAAAATAAGCAACAAGAAAGCATTTATAGTGATAATAGTCATGGATCGAGTAATACAGGTATTGTTTTTTTTTTCTTTCTTTCTTCTTAAAATAATCCACTTTCCTAATAAGTATTATGTAGCAGGTACTACTATTGGATCAAATCCTAAAACTACTTGGGTACACCAATTATTTGAGGGTGTGTTTTCTAATGAAACTAAATGTTTATCCTGTGAAACTGTAAGCAATTAAACATATAAATGTATACATTAATGTTTAAATTTTGCATTATAGGTGACAAGTCGAGATGAATGCTTTATGGATTTATCGATTGATGTTGAAATGAATTCATCCATTACTTCTTGCTTACGGCAATTTTCTGCAAGTGAAACACTATGTCATAAAAACAAATATTTCTGTGATGTATGCTCAGGCCTACAAGAAGCGGAACGCAGGTAAAAGGAAAAAAAAAATACGTTCAGTTTACGTTGAGTGTTAAGCCTTAATATTTTATTTAGAATGAAAATCAAAAAGTTACCCAATATATTAGCACTTCATTTGAAACGATTTAAATACCAAGAACAATTGCAAAAATATATAAAGTTAACATATCGAGTAGTCTTTCCTTTTGAATTAAGATTATTTAATACTGTAAGAGGTTTTTTTTTTTACACTAATATGTATATAACTACTAACACTACAACTTTAGAGCGATGACACTGAGGATGCTGACAGAATGTATGAACTTTGGAGTATTGTGGTGCATATTGGAAGGTGAGGATGATGATGAATTACTATATTTATTCAATTAAATTTAATAATCCGTATTTAGTGGGCCTCATCATGGACATTATGTTGCTGTTATTAAGAGTAATGGACAATGGATGTTATTTGATGATGATGTAGTTACAGTATGTATAGCTATATTTTATTGTATTTAATACGATATTTATATATTTTAAATTAGCAAATTCAAGAAGATGATATTCAGAAATATTTTAGTGATCTTCCTGGTAGTGGATCAGGATATGTCTTATTTTACCAATCAGTGGATCTTAATATGGACTCAATTAATATTTCTCTTGATAATAATAAGATAGACTGTGATAATGATAGGCCGGTACCAGTTATGTCACAGCAGCCATTGACTATTCCCGTCAGCCCACTTCGATTAGACAATATAAGTAACGATAACAATCATTTTAATTTACAATCGCCAATTATAGGTAAAAAGGATGACTACTCAAATTCAGAAATACCAACACCGGAAACAACTCCTTCTCCTCCACACCAAGAAGAAAAGAAAACTCGTTGGGGATTGGGTCGTAAGATTAGAGAAAAGAGGGATAAAAAATAAAAAATGCTTTGTGTAAAGTTATATAATGTAAATAAATAAATAATATACATTGATTCAATTCAATTTGTTATTAATTTTTAAAAATTACCATAATGTAAGTCCTTACGTACCAAAGAAGATAAGATCAATAAGAAAAAAAAAGTTTCTTTTCATGTTACATATTTAACCCTTTTTATTAATGTATATAATGAATACTATGTTCTTCAAATAAGACAAATTATAAACAGCAAGTGTGGACCTGTCCTCACGGTAAAGCAAGCCACATCGGTGATTGAATTTTTAAGAGGAGCGGAAAAGATTGTGCAGAAGGAAACTCTGGGAAGGTCAGGCATTCTATACAAAAAATCGATTGTCTTGTTGAGATAATTAATCTTCCTCTTTTTATTTCGATCAATCATGGTAAGTGGGGGAAAAAAAGCTAAAATATATTATAGAGAGAAAAAAAAAAAGAAAAAGTATCTATAAACTGTATTTTATCTGAAATTGATAGGATCCATTTAGATGAATGGATGGATGGATGGATGGATATAGAATTAGTTTACTTTTTCTTTTTATGGAAAAATGTCAAAATTAAGTAATTCTCATTAACATCATTTATTTAATTAGTCTAAGAAGGCTGCTCCCAAGGCTGTTGAAAAGGTCACTCTCGGCCCCCAAGTTCGTGAAGGTGAACTTGTTTTCGGTGTTGCTCACATCTTTGCTTCCTTCAACGATACCTTTGTTCACGTTACTGATCTTTCTGGTCGTGAAACCATTGCTCGTGTCACTGGTGGTATGCAAGTTAAGGCTGATCGTGATGAATCTTCTCCTTATGCTGCCATGTTGGCCGCTCAACAAGTTGCTGCCAAGTGTAAGGAACTTGGTATTAACGCTCTCCACATCAAGCTCAGAGCTACTGGTGGTACTGGTACCAAGACTCCTGGTCCTGGTGGTCAAGCCGCTCTCCGTGCCCTTGCTCGTGCCGGAATGAGAATTGGTCGTATCGAAGATGTTACTCCTATTCCTACTGACTCTACTCGTAGAAAGGGTGGTCGTCGTGGTCGTCGTCTTTAAGCGTATCGTCTACGATTCGAATTTTATTGTGTGTACCTTTTTAACATATATAAAATCGACATTTTTTTCACTTTGTAGAAACCTTTAATCTAGTAGACTTTGTTTATATTTGTTACATAGGATTATAGTAGTAATGCGGATTATGATTCTATATATGTGTAATTTTGTATGCTATTTATTGTCAGTTGCTGTGTAAAAAGTGTGAGGGAAAGCACTAGATAGGAATGGATTATAGAATAAGTCTTTTGATAAGATTATCTGAGAATATTCCCAATGTAGTTGCAAAATTTCAAGGGATTAAACTTTGATAATAATCTAGTAAAATTATGAAAACTATACAATTATAATCAACTATTTATCTTTTTTTTTTGGAGCTAATAATAGTATGCAAAAGATTGTTTTATCAGCAAGCGTGGACTATAAATTACTGTCCTTTTTATTAAATTGTATAGCTTTAAATATATTATCATGTCTAAACCGCAAAATTCATTTTAGTCTTAAACTTTTTAATAAAATAGTTGGTTTATATTACTACAAATTTCTCTGTAGCTAAGAGATTTATTATTGAGCCATCATACTCTCCAGACTGCGATCACGAGAGTACAAAAAGACTCTAGCTTTAGCTAGTAATTGAATACATTTTAATTTTTAGACAGTATTTGGTAATTTTGGAGCACTTTTGTATTAAACTAAATTGGTAATACTACTATCCTAATATTTTTTTTTTCAATTATAAAGCATAAGGCCATAATAACTCATTAATAATGGTAACTTGTATAGCTCCTATTTTGCTTAGGGGCAGTAATATTATGTTGGACAATCTTAATGATATTATATGTAATGTTATATACTTATAAAAGACAAATATTTTCCTAGTCTCCTATATTATTTATTGTAATAAATTCATATTGTTTCAACATTTTGTAATTAAAGTCTTAATAAGAGCGTCGTAATATTAATCATTTTGATTGATTACAAGCATTTGTCTTATATAGCAATTAGTAAAAATACAACCGATTACAAACAACTTAGTATGATTGAATTACTACGCTTATACTGAAACTTCTTACTGTCAGAACTTTTATACACAATTTAAATAGGCGTAACAACCAGTTAACTAAATATCGTTTTATTGTACATAAATAAAAATATATGTATAAATCCATATCTTATTACTTTTGCAAATAAATATAACCTCATTAAATAATATTGCTCTACGATTGTCACACTTGCAACTGTCATGAAAGTTACACAGTATTTATTTCGTATCACCTTTGATAGAATATAATTATTAATATTTTGAAATAATAATAAACGGACATTTCTTTCACTCAAAAAAAAAAAAAGTTATTCTAAATAAATAAACTGAATACTAATTAAAGCTTCCTGTTTAATAATAAACGATAGTACTACTTACTGATCAGACCTGGCACAACAACATTACAACAAGAGGCAAAATTACAATATATTAGAACAAAAAAGAAAAAATATCAGGTCCCACCGAGAATCGAACTCAGATCACCGGATTCAAAGACCGATATGATAACCATTACACCATGGAACCCGTTGATATTTTGACACGGTGTGTGATAATTGTCAAATTACACTTCTAAAATCTAGCAGCCACGTGACTTGTGACTACTACTTCTTTGGGGTGCTTTTAATAATTATTATAAATATTTTATTTTTCTTAAATCTTTAATAAAGAGAGCTTTTCTTTTGATAATAAATTAATTGTGTACATTGAGTACTACGATTGCAGCTGAAGCAATTGAAAAGGATTATTAATAAATATTGTCAAGAGAAGAACTCGGAAAAAGAGAATATTGTCAAGATTGTGATTTGGTTTATTGAGTCTTATTTGGATATTATATTTTGTTTTAGTTTATCAGCTTATATTTAACAATTTCACACTTAAGCACCGCAGACGTATCAATTTTTTTATATCCTCTCTTAAATATAGTCCAAATCGAAAAAATTCAAAATCCGCTAACCAATCAAATTGCTTAAAGTACTTAAATACACCCTGTATTACATAATATTTACTTTTATGGGCTTAAATTTATTTTTTCTTTGTAATACTATTCTATTTTATAGAAATAAAAAGTACATCTCAAACTGGAATAAATCAAAAATAAAGGTAATTAAATATATATTCCTTAATAACGTTACAAAAAGCACTTAAAAATTCAAATCATCTTTAATTTACTATCCACTTAAGCTTTTCTTTATCATTTTGTCAGGTAGTATACAAAGGTAAAATTTGAGTACGCAAAAATTGGCAGTAGCAACCACGTGAGAGACCGAACTAGTCCTGCAATTTATTTATTTTTTAGAGCATTGCAATATTTGATGTATTGCCCAAACAAAAGTATATTATAATTTGTGTATTTTTATTAAGATGTCAGATTAAAATAAAATATAATACGAAATGAAGCTAAATAAGTTAACAAGATCCAATATTCACTTTTTTTTTTCTATCTTTATTTATAAATTGATTTTGAAGGATATTCATGTACAATATTGTTATCTTGCAATACATATTTGGAGTCAGAAAAGTATTTAGTTAAGACCGAATAGTATTTTTTTTTTTTTTTTTTTTTTTTTTTTTGATAAGGTACAAGAAATTTTAACCTAAAAACATTTTCTTTGTTAAGATATCGTCTCAGATAATAACGGATTATATAGACCTTAGATGTCAAATGACGATATAATTAAATATCTATAGTAATTTAAGGACTACCATGTTATTTGTGCTTTAAATAGACGTTCTATAGATACAGGAATGCGACTAAATATAATATATAGCAAGCAAATAACATAGATTCATCATAAGATCTTAAGGAAGTGAAAATAACAGTGAATAATCAAAAGAACATTACACAGGGTTTTTATATGGAAAATGATAACGCCAGTACAGAGGCCTCTCATTAAAGTTTTTACTGTATAACTTATTCTTCATATAGTCCCAATGTATTTTACACTACGTTTATTTACTCCTCAAAGATTTACACAGATGTTACTTGCTTCTTTTGATATGATTTAAATTCTGTTAGCAAGTATTACAAAGCTTTCTATCGTTATTATCACTACCTGTCATATATTTTGAACAGACAAATAATAATAATAATAATAATAATAATATACATAATACTCTGCAAATCCTAGGCGTGTATATGTTTTCACCCAGTTATTTTTAAACTTCACCTAAATCATCGTGAAATCAAACGACATACCACTAAAGAGGAATATACAATAAACATATCAATAAAGCATTCAAGAAAATTATCTATGTATAGATAAAGATAAAAAAGATGTCCATTGCATTTAATGATTTTTTTTATAAAATTAATAGTACTCTCAAGCATAAAGAATATATTAAATTTATACTCCAGCATAATACTGATCTCTTTATTCTCTATAAAGTTTCTTAAGTAAAAGATAACCTTCAAACTTTGGTAAAGTTAAAATATATTACATCATAAGAAAAATGCGCTATTACCGGTTTTTTTTTTTCTTCATTTATTTCTGATATCTTGTTTAGTTTCAATACTATCTTCGAATCATCTTAAATTGATGTTTTTTTCTATATTAATAATAATAAAAAAAGAACCGGCGCGTAAAAGCGCGTTTATTTTATTTTATTTTATTTTTTTGTTTTGCGAATTATCGCGACATTATTTCTTTATTTTTCTTATTTATTTCCTTTTTTTTTTTTTACAGTTAAACTCGAATGACCGTTTTACCTCCTACAGCATTAAAACGAATTTTAAAAGAGTTAAGACAATTACAAGAAAAACCGGTAGAAGACATTCGAGTCATTGTTAATGATGCTAATTTAACCGAGATCCAAGCCTGGATCAGAGGTCCAGGTAAAAATAGATAAATAAATAGATACAAGAAAAGTTTTTTTTTTTTTTTTTTCTGGTTTACACTAAAAATATCATTAGATAGTACACCCTATGAAGAAGGATATTTCAAAGTAAAGCTAAATATAGATGAAGGATTCCCTAATACACCGCCTAAAGGCTATTTCATAACAAAGATATTTCATCCAAACGTATCTTCAGCTGGTGAAATTTGTGTAAATACATTAAAAAAGGATTGGAAATCAGAACTTGGGATAGAGCATATTCTGCTGGTAAAAAAAAAAAAAAAAAAAAAAAAAAGCGCATATATGCATATTTTATTCAAGAAAATCTCAACATTAAATTAATTTAGACGATTAAATGTCTTTTGATTGTGCCAAATCCAGAATCAGCATTAAATGAAGAAGCTGGACGACTTTTATTAGAACAATATGAAGATTATGCAAAACGAGCACGTTTATATACATCTATTCATGCTAAATCAGGAAAAACTGAATTTTGGAATTTGTCAAGGGAAGAATCACAAGATCAAGAAAATGATAATATTGATAATCAGGAAACAAACAATACAATAACCGATAATATTATACTTCAGTCATTATCAAATACATCATCTATTGTTAGTAAAAAGAGACTTCACGAGCAAATAGACAATACTAAAGCACAACAAGATGATACAAAGAAAAAAATAAAGAAAAATGACAAGAAAAAAACATTAAGAAGACTATAATCTTTTTTTTTTTTTTTTTTTTTTTTTTTTTTTTTTTTTGCAATTCGCTCTAAATAAATATAATGCATGCAACGATCTTATTTCTTTGAACATTCAGTTATAAATTTCGTTAAGCATTTAGCATTTGATATCGGTAATAAGTTTCGTTCAATATGTTCATCAATTTCCTATGGGATATAAATGAGTTATAAGCATATATGTATTCCAATTACACTTACAATGATAACTTCTTTTGCTGCTGGACGATTATTAGGTTCAATTTCTAATAACCAAGCTACAAGCCCAGTACAGTAAATGGAAGGGTAAGAGTAAATAAAAGTTGGACTAGGATCGTATATGATTTTTTCATAAACTTTTTCGTCACTTTTAATATTATAGTATGGTGGAACACGATCAAGCATCTCGATCAAAGTGACACCAAGAGACCAAATATCAATTTTTTCATTGTATTCAGCTTCAATAACTACCTCTGGTGCCATCCACTTTAAACAGATTATTTTAATCTTTTTAATTTAAAAAGATTTAAAAATTGTTCTTACCTTGGCTGTGCCCAGTCTATCAGAATTCATTCTTTTCGTAATAGCAGTCAATCCAAAATCAGCTATGAATATACATTAATAATTATGATAGTAATTATAGTAATAAAAAATAAAAAAGATTTACCTAATTTCACTTCACCCTCAAAACTAATAAGCAAATTTTCACATTTTATGTCACGATGAATGAATCCGTTAGAATGTAAGAAGTCCAAAGCATTAAGGGTCTAAAAAAATAAAAAAATAAAAAAAAAAAAAAAAAAATAAAATAAAAAAATTAGCCATGCATAAAAAATAAAATGATATTTTATTACCTCACGAAAGATATAAATTGCATGATTTTCAGGTAATGCTTTGACACATAATATACTAAATACACTACAACGCATCAAGTCCATAGCAATCCAAACTTCATTTTTGTATACGGAGACTTCTTTCAAGCTAATAAGGTTGGAATGTCCAGTTGACATAAGACGGAGCTCCCTTATGATAGATCTACGATAATCAGGGTCATTTGCTAATTTGCAGCGTTTCAAAGCTAATTTTATAGGGGCAGTCTTTTTAATTTGAACTTGAATGACAGCCCCATTGACACTATATGTATATGCATATGTATATTTTTATATAAGGGATAAATATGTGTATATAATTTTTTATGTAATTTTACCCTGTGCCTATCTTTTTAGATCCAATATATCTTGTCTTTGGTAAAGAAATAATGTCAATCTTTGGCAATGCTTTTCTTAAACTTTTTTCAAATGCATTATCTTCACTACGAATGACTGGTTGTAATGGTAAAGGTACCCAATTTGATCCGACTGGTATCCAAGGAGGCTATGTTAGAATGAGTTACTTTATACTTATTCTTAGAAAAAAGATGCTATTATATGAAGTTACCCTTTTTAGTGTAATTTCTTTTTTTACTTCATCTGAATATTTGTTTACAATTGACGAAACTGTAAGAGGTTCTATATAAGATGTATTTTTTAAAATATCAGGAATCTCACAACGACCAGGAGAACGCCAAATAAGAGGTTGAGTCTTTGGTTGTTGCTATATAAAAGATAGATTGTTATTATTATTATTATTATTATCTAAAATGGTACCTGAAACTTTACTGAGTCTGATTTTTTATTATTTTGTTGTTTGTTGATGACAGTTTTATTAGATGTCATATCTGAATGCGACTTTCTAACATGAGCTTTAACTGTTTTAGAACTAACAGTAGTTTTATTATCAGTAGTGCTATATGATTTTGCGAAAGAATTCCGTTGACTATTAATTGATTTTGTAGCTGTCCCTAAAGGCCTTTTATGCATTTTTAAATTTGAAAAAAAAAAACAAAAAAAAAAAAAAGATAGATAACTGGTTATATTTGAATATTTAATAACTAACTTGGAGAAATCTAATTTTTAGGTTATTTTTATAAAAGGAGTGCACTTTAAGAAAAGAAAAAAAAATAGGAGTCTAATACATTTAAATAAAAATAGCAATATGATTATGCACAAATCTATGTCATCAAATGAAATTACATATAACAAAATACAATGAATGTAAAGTTAGTTGTTCTTCTTCATTTACTATCATATTGCATATTCACAAACTATAATCATTTATAATGTAAAGTATTGAATATAATTTATACGCCTTTTCTTTAACACGATAAAATACTTTTTAATTCAAAGCTTCCTTTATTTCAAAACAATCTATTTCTTATGATAGTCATTTAGAGATGTGTTCGTGTTGCCCACTCATAGATTCTTTTTTTTTTTTCACCTTAAACTTAAACGAACAAATTCAAAAATAAACTAACCTATTCATTTGTTAATAATCATATCGATTTGCAGTCGTTTCATTTCTATGTAAGAATAGTGTTAGTTATCAATATCATATGATATACTGCTCTACTGCTAGATATGACAGAGCTTGGGGTGATTGAAGTTTAAAAGTCTTCTTTCATGGAATACTTTCCATAAGGGTTTATGTCATTCATATATCGCATATGCAATTAAAAAAAATAGCATTATCTATATAACTGCATACAAATTTAGTGAATAGATATTATCAGTCACTGTTAAAGTATAACAATTGGTCGATTGGAATTATATGCAAAAAACTTGACAGATAGTGCTTATTTTTTACGAGTACAGAAGTCATGTCCAAAATGATCTTATTTAGTATAAAGGGCTTTTCAAGTAAACATTTTTTTTTGAAAGAGTTGAATCGGAAAGATCTATAATGTACAATGATAACAAAAAATATTATATTGACTTAACTAGGAATGAAATGCCCTTTACGCTATTATTTGGGATCCTATCATACCTTTTTTTTTTTTTTTTTTTTTAATCAATTATCAGCTAAGGAGAAGTGTATTTGTGTATACTAACGAACAAGGTATTCAAAGACATACATATTTATAGACTATTCTACCCCTAACTCATTACAAATAACTCAAAGTTTACTTTTTTTTTCTTAAATTTATGACATATCTTTTAAGAAAAATAGGTTATACACTTTATCATACAGTTAAACAAACAGAATTTTTTATTTTATAGACTGCATTTTTTTTTTTTTTATGGTTTTTGGTTAACTGCAGATTTACAAGGTTTAGGTATAGGTTTATCTTCTGGTATAGGATCATGCAAAACACGTCCAATTTTATGATATTTGTGATGTTTTTCATAAAACTTTTTCCAATGTTCAACTCCTTTTAATTGTTCTACACTTAATCCTCTCAAGTCGTGTGTTAAATGATCTTTAAAACATCCAGTTACATATGCTCTAGCAGCATCTCTACCAGCAAAATGATGATAACTTCCTCCTTTACCATACCAACCACTTCCTGTTGTAACATCATAAACATCTCCACTTTCTTTTTGTTAATTTTTTTTTTTCTTTCATTAAAAACATTTTCAATCCTTACTCTATGGCTAAATAGATGGGCTTTTTGGGATCTGTACCATCAAATTGTAATAATTCCTTTTCTGTAAAGATCCTTTCTTTACGCTATGTAAACTACTCTTAGTGGTTTCTTATTTATAAAAAAAAAATAGTTGTTCTTACAGGAATGTAAGTATTAATGTTTGTCCATTTGCCACGATATCCCCAAAACCAAGTTTCTGTAATTATATAAGATCCTAAAAAGAAAAATAAAAGAGACCAAGAAAGAGCAATAAGTCCTTGACTGAGAAGTGAGGATTTTTTCTTTTCTGATATTTTTTGCTGTGATGTTTCTGTAGATGACTTGGCTGCCATTATCAATGTAAGTTAAAAAAAAAAAGAAAAAAAAAAAAAAAAAAAAGGAAAATATAGATGATTCATATTTTTTTAAAAAAAAAATAATGTTCAGCTAACATTTATCATTTTTAATATTATGCTGTATTGCTCAAACCAGCTCCGAAAAGAAATAAAAAGCTCTTAGGAGTTAAGAGAGAAATAGACAAAAAAGAAAAGAAAATGTTAGAAATAATATGAGTATGCTAGTAGTAGTTTACTATGAGGAGGACAACGAATATATTAGTTTAGCACCAGAATTAACAGTAGAAGGAGGAAAAAAAAAATGTTTGGTAAAATAGATAATCCCCATTTCTTTTAAAATGATACAAATCGTTAGACCAACAAATTAGCCCAGGGGAAAATAATTGCAGGGACTTTTGTTTCTTCAGAGAATATTTTAAGTCGAGGAAAAATGAAAGTGGATCAGCAATAGTGAATGGCATATAGAGATATTTAGTAGAGCATTTACGGGTAAAGTTATCATAGAAATGATAAGGACATGGCCAAGAAACACGAGTCACTTTCTACCTACAACCGCCAACTATTCTAGCCAACCTTCTACCCTATCCGTTCAATTAGACTCCTACCTCATTACATTTACATATATTCAAGACGGTATTAAAAATTTGCCTACTAAAAAAAAGCTCCAGGTATTAATCATATCAGACTTGAAATACTCCTACTTTTAGTAGACAAAAGTAGTTTTATACTTTTATATTTGCTTCAGCTTTGTTAGCAATTATTATATACTTCATTGAACTGGCGTATTACTCAGATGACCCCTATTCATATAAAAAAAAAAAAAGCCCCATCAATGGACTCTAAAATGAACCTGATTGCCTCTCATTTCTACTATGCACAAATTGTCCGCTCATAGTTGAAATATGACTTGGCTATCAACACATTTAACTCCAAAACGATCAAATCTCTTAAAGACTGTCAAAATTAGCTGTCTCTGCCCGTATGTTTGGTGTGGCAATACAGCATAATATTAAAAATGATATAGGTTCATTGGTCATTTTTTTGCTTTATTTTATCTTTAATAAATAAATTCTTATAATCGTGAAAATAGATGCAGTGTTTATTTATATATGTATTATGCAGTAACAGCTTGTTGATGACTGTCTTGTTGCACTTTTTCATTCATTTCTTCACGATTAATAACTATGGATATTTCATCATCTTCATTTTTAGGAGTTGTTAGTCCTGAGGAAGTTGAAATTGTGCTAACAGATGAATTTGTAGATGAGGTCATATTTTCTTTATTATCTTGTAGCTCGCAACAAATTTTTTCCCACCAATCTTGAATAATACGTTTTACTAGTCGTTTAGTGGTTGAATTTACTTTTCGTCGCATACCAGGATTTAATAAGCAGTTTAGTATTTTATATGTTTCTTGTTTCTTGTATGGCCTTTCTCGAAGTTGAGTATTTCCCAATAATTGTTCAAACACACGTAAATAGGCTTCTTGTAACTAAACAGGAACGTAAATAAATAAATAGAGAGATCAATAAAGACACTTACAGTTTGTGACTCTTTTGTATCACTTAAATTGCATAATTCTCTTAGGGTAATGTCAACCAAGACGTAAAGGTCATTTGTATAAAAGTATTCATGTAATGTTGGAGTTGTAAATATACCATAAAGCAGTTTTAATATCAACATTTGAGTACATAAATCATCTATTATAATTTAAACAAATGAGTTAGTTATAAATTGAGGTTTTCGTTATTTATTTTTTACCTAATCTATTTAACATAAATATTAAATTGGCACTAAATGTGTCTGAGGTACCGATACGTTGAGATAATACATCAAGTATTAAATTCTCGTTTAAACCAGACATCATATATTGTTCATTGAATACCATAATTAAACGAATAACATCATAATTAAAAGACTCATCTGCATCTCCACGTGTTTTTTCTACTATATCTAAAAGATAATTTACAAGTGAAGTATCTATTAAACCTATAAGGAAAATAAATAAAGATGATATATAAAGAAGATGATAAAATATTTACTTAGATCTTCTATATCTACTTTAGCCAGTTTACATAATTCATAACATAAAGAGAATGCGGCATGAAGTAATTTATAGCAGTCATAAAATCCAAGTCTCACTTCAGTAATAATTTTGCAAAATAATCTATTCTTTTTCATTTGAATTGAGTCCAATAAAATAAACTCTAACCATCTTGGTTCGTCTTTGCCCGCATAAAGTAATAAAGAAAATGAAACTAAAAGCTCTGTTTTATCTTGAGATACAAGTGCATGTTCATTTAAAATGTGTGATAGTACAACTGTACTGTAATCAAGGCAAAGTTGAGAATCGATTAGTTTATAAGCAACTTGGGCAAATTCCACTGAACTTTTCAAAAATTCATCTAAATTAAAAAAGAAAAAAAAAATAAATAAATAAATACAAATATGAATATAAATACGAATATCAATATAAATACAAATATGAATATCAATATGAATATCAATATAAATACAAATATAAAAATAAACATGAATATTATATTTAATTGTAACCTGAAATATTAAATATAAAACCTACGTTGGTATCTTACAAGGAATCGAATATATTGAGTTGTTATTTTTTTAACATTAGTTTCGTTATTATAAGGTTGATTCAAGACATCATCTAATTCTATAGCATGCACATGTTAAATATTTTATTTTATTTTCATGATATCATATATCGTCTAACCAGCATAAAAGTTCTCTATACTATCAAAGTAATACTCAATTGTATCATCATCCATATTACCTACTTTATTTTAATAGAGAAAATAAAAAAAAAAAAAATAGAAAGAAGAATGCAAATCTTTTTTTTTTTTTTTCTATTTTTGAAACTTTATTTTAAGTGTCTTTTTTTTTTTTTCTTTTTTCTGTTGATTCGGAAGTCTAAAATAGACACATTCTCCTCGTTTAATATGCTATCCTCTTTGGGATTAATATTCATAATACTTTTTAGATTCGTATAGTCTATTATCCCTTTTTTCTATGAGAGACACATACTTTGAAATTGAGAATAGACCAATTATATTGTTGTATTTTATACTTTCCAACAACAATCCATTGTTTAAAAACCAACAACCATTCATCTCTTCCCAAAAATTAAATCCCCGATAATAACTACCCCCTTTTTTTTTTTTTTTTTCGTTGTTCCTCCTATCCCTATTTCCTTTTATACTATTTATCTCTCTCCATATTTCTAATTATAAGAGATAAACTACTTTTTTTTTTCCTATAAAATAATAATAAAAATAGAAGTTTATTCAATCAATGAATGCAGCAACTAATTTCATTTTAAATGGAATAAATACTACAAATATAGATCTTTGGTCAGATGAGGTACTTGCTCTATGGATGCCAATTGCAGCTTATTGGATATTTTCTATTTTTTGGCATTTTGTAATGAAAGCTGAAATACCCTATTTTGAACAATATAGAATACATGCAATAGGAGAAATAGAGAATCGAAATAAAGTAAGTTTCTCTAAAGTGCTCTGTATGGTTTTACTGCAACAAATAGTCCAATTTATTCTTGGTTTATTTATTTTACATCCTGCTGATTCTGTAAGAAATACTATAAAACAAGGATGGTGGACAGAAGTCTTTTTAACATGGAAATTACCTGGCTTAAATGTATCTTTTTTTTTAGCAAGTTTTGTCAATTGGATAATTATACCTATTATACAATTTGTATCAGCTATGTAATAAGAAGATATATATTTATATACCCAAATATATTTACTTTTCTAATATTCTATAGGATAGCTTAATTAGATGGAAACTAATCTATAATTGATAGGATTATTTTGGATGCTCATCAATATTTCTTTCATCGCTTATTTCACATGAACAAATTTCTTTATAAACATGTTCATTCACATCATCATCGACTTTATGTACCTTATGCTTTTGGTGCACTTTATAATCATCCAATTGAAGGATTTCTATTAGATTCAGTTGGAGCAGCACTTGCATTTGAACTTACTCAAATGTCAACTAAAATGGGCACACTCTTTTTTACTTTTTCAACTTTAAAAACAGGTATGATTGCTTTATATACACATATCATATTATTCATGTTATTCAATTATAATCATAGTCGATGATCATTGTGGTTATGCAATTCCTTGGGATCCTTTACAATTTTTATTTGAAAATAACGTTCAATAGTAAAGTATTAGAATTCATAGTTAGAGTCAAAATTACTTACTTGTATTTATGTATAGTCATGATATTCATCATCAATCATTTGGAATCAAACGTAACTTTTCTCAGCCTTTCTTTACATTTTGGGATAAATTATTAGGAACAGAAATGTCTCCTTTAAAGAAAGTAGTAGAGATAAAAGAAGCAAATTAACAACTATTCTATTTCATCTATACATACATACATAATAAATATTTTTATTAATTAATGGCAGTATAAACATATTCTGGTGGGCTCAAGATAGCAATCAATGATAAAACAATAGATAAAATAACACTTAATATCCAACTTATGATGCTAAGAATAAATGAGAAATTATATCTTGTTCCCATATAAAAGGTTGCGCTTGAATTAAATAAATAAGCAATGATACCCATTGAGAGCGCTTGAGGTAAAGCTATAAACAGGGAATATATAAGCGTGTATAAATGTAAATTTATACCTTACAAAAATTTACATACCAAATATTAAAAACAGACTATTATAATTTCATGTTAATTATCATTAGTAAACGTATATCATTCAATATACTTACAATGAAATAGGTGCCCATGCTTTTGATCTCTTATGTCTTTGACTACACATCGTTATTAATAATGCAAAGATCGTTAAACCACCAATAACTACGGCCACTATCATACTTGCTGCTGCTATTCGCCTATCATGTTTATGTGAATCGGTCAATATATAATGTATATGTATCTATATAATCTATTTTTACCATAATTCACAAAATCCATCTATAATAATTATTAATATTAAGAAATATATTCAAATATATATATAGTATACATGTTTACCTTCTTTACAATCTCCATAATCATATGAAGGAAATGGACGACACTCTCTTGTTATACTAATAAATACGTTATTAGTTATTGTCTTAAATTTATTCACATTATAAAAAGAAGAATAAGAAAAGAAACCTTCTACAAAGTCGAAATAATCCATAGTTTGTTTCCATATAAAACGGTATAGGCGTTACAAAGGTTAGCCTACAACATTAGATTAGTAATGAATAGGTGATTCTTATGTACAAGTATGTACCATTTAGGAAATAAAAGCGAGCAAATTGTTAAGGTATAATTACAGAGAAATACGAAAAAAGTAATAACATATGCAAGTAAAGAAACTCCCATTTTAATAAATAGAGTAAAAAAAAAAAAAAAAAAAAAAAAAAAAAAAAAAAAAAAAAAAAAAAAAAAAAAAAAAAAAAAAAGGAGATAAGAAATTTTTTTGAACTTACTACTACAAGTAACTTGGAGCACCACCACCATCATCGCATACAGCTTTATTTTTTCAGAGAATTTGGTAAAGTTATTTACTATGACTGGACCAAATTACCAAAAAAGAAAAAAAAAAGGGCCGTTTAGATGCATTATTATCCTTTCATTTCAAACAAGATGCTGTCATTTAATAAATTATTTAGTGTTGAGTTTTATTTTTATTCTCTCTAACCAACTAAGGATGAAGTCACAATCAATGCATAGTATGAATAAAAAGGTCAAAGCACATCGTATTAATGTTAAAAGATAAAAAAAAAAAAAAAAAGAAGAAGATTATTGTTTATATGAATGTCTTTTGTATCATTCATTTAAAGGGAACGCAATTCTTAATTCGTTTAATCTTGCTAATATTTTCAAAATATATAATTTACATCATTTGTAGGAATTCAATACTTGTAATGTTTATAATCAAACTCGAAAGATGACAATTACTATGTTATGTTGATATATTTAAGATTACAAAGGGGAAAAAAAAAAGCCCCCCTCCCTACCACTACTGCTGCTATCTTGGATAGTCTATTTGTTTTCTTTGAAAAAGTCCCTTTCATATTTTCAGTATTATTTGAAATATGAAATACAATATTCTCTTTCTGGAAGATAAAGATTTCTTTTTACAGGACTTCTTTACTACTTTGTATTACGCTATTCATTTACATTTTTTTTAACCTCAGTAGTTGAATCTGCCTTTTAAAGTTAAAAATAGTAAAATTTTAAAACTTCAGGAACATTTTTTTTTTTTGTGTGTGTGTTTTTTCCCCCTCTTGTTAAATAATATGTTTGGATTATTTCATAGAAATAGTAATGAAAAAACACTTTCAGAAAAGGGTCTGTTAGGTGTACTTGAATATTCAAATAAGTCGTCTGGTCATGTTGTCCAATTGGCCGATATGAATCGTATTTCTGCACATAATCTAATGACTTTTGGTTCTTATCTTGGTGATGATTTAACAGTAAGAAAAAAAAAATATCTATTATTTATTCAAGGAAAATAAAAAAAAAAGAAGAAGGACACTTATGTATATATGCATATATATTTGTATTTACTTAGGATGTCACGCAGAAAATGGGTCATCTGCTTGTCGAATGGTCAAATGTTTTAATAGAATTTTCAGATGCTATTAACCAATATCGTGAAACACTGAAATCCATTTCTTTAAAAGAAGCAATATTACAACCTGGAAGGGATCGAAAAAGAAAACTTAAGGATAATATTGAAAGCTTACAAAATTCGCTTTCTTCTCTAGATAAAGTGAATGCTTATAAAGAACAACTTGAGGAACTCGAGAAATTTACAGAGCTTGATGAAATTGAAATGAGTAATTTTAAACGAATTGCTACACGGGAGGCACTTTATTTACTTTTGAATGGGATGCATGCTATGGCTAGTAAGACAGATATAATTTCTACTTTTGGAAAATACATTGTGGATGAATTAGATGTAAAACCTATTAAAGTGGGTCAGGAGAGAGAGGAATACTTGGTGACAGAGAAAACGAAACGTATCAAGGAAGATGCAATACGTGCTATTGCAGAATGGCATCCTGACAAAGCTAAAGTAAGAAGAACATTAACAGCTCATCATGGTCATAATCCGTTAATTTCAAAACAATTACCTCCAGCCCCAGATAATAATAATAATAGTAGTAGTAATACTTCGCCTTCACCATCAGCTACAATCTCTACTACCTCTTCCAGTTCAAAACGAAGTAATAATGAAGAAGAGCATAATGTTCCTGATCGTACTGTGTCATTAACTGAGCAAAATAAACAATATTCCTTTTATAAACCAGATGAAATAGTAGTAGTAGCAACGGTTGAAGAGAAAAATGATGAAGAGAAAATTGACATTCAATTGCCTATCACTATGATGCCTACTACTACTTATCAGCCTCAATTAAGTCCATCCACAAGTAATACGACTACACAACAAGCTTATGATAGTGGTGGTGGTGGTGGGTTTTCTGACTTATATCTATTTCAAACTCCAAATTATCACTTTCAACAACATACGCTAAACCAACAAAACTTGTATCAGTTTTATCAAAATTATTTGCCTCCTCGCTCTTATGATGATGTAGCATCTATGTTTAGTCCTGGAGCTGTATTTCAAGGTCATAATAATAATAATAATAATAATGAACAATCAAAAAATAAACATTATGATGTAGGTGGTTTTGTGTTACCTTTTACAAATCCTAATTTTCACCTAGGGCCTTCAACTTCAACTCAATCCTTATCCTCTTCTAAAAGCGAAAAATCAAATAACGAACACGAATAATAATGGTGCCTTCATAATAAAAATATAGACCATGCACTCCCTCTTTATTCTTTTGCCTCGTTTCATCTTTTTTTTTTTTTTTTTTTTTTTTTTTTGTGCTTTCATTATTTATAATAATTTTTTTTTCATTTTATTTTATAATAAAGTATGATATGTGAAGCTAAGTATATCGTATTTTATCAATACCTAGACTACGTCTCACTTGCATAATTGCAACAAGTTCTTTAATCATCTCTTCCAATATGACTACATTATTTAAAAGCATAGACAGAGGAATCTCTTTTGATTTATTTATTCGCCTTCGTTCAGATGGATTGATGGGCGGAGCAAAGACATCCTCATTATCCTCGTCCATATTTAATATCTGCTCATCTCGTTCTGTCTCAAAATTAGATGGAAACAAAGGTTGAATACGAATCTCACGTGTTCTTTTAGCATGTAGAGCAAATGGAGATAGAGGATTTATGACAGGAGTTAATGATAATGATGATTTCTTCAGATATCCAGTATGAAGTAATGTCGTATAAGCATTATTATTTGTCTGCTGCATTATATGACTATTATTTTGAGTAACAGCTAAAGCAGCCGCTGTAGTGGATGATGAAAGTGATTTGGAAGGGTTGACAATGGGCATTGTTGTTGTTGTTATTGTTGATGATGATATTATAAAAGGCTTCAGGACACTACCTACATTTGAATTACGTCTTCCATGCATACCAGTAGTATCATTAGAAGTTAATGATGTAGTTAATTGAGTTTTATGAACACCACCACCACCACCACCAAATCCAAAAAGCTTGCTCATGACAGAACTAGCACCTATTTGGTTTGTTGACGTGATTGTACTAGAAGATGTAGAAGGCTTCATGGATGGATTATCGAATAAGAAAGACCTTCGTCGAATAGAAGAGGAAGGCATAATAGGAATGATGCTACTTGATGTAACATTGGTAGATATCCTAGGTTCTCCAAATAGCAAACTATTCCAACGTTCCTTAAGTAAATCGTCGAATTCATCTATTTCAGATCGATAATAATCCACTTGTTGCGTTAAAGTTTGAAGCAAAGTATAAAATGGAGGAAAGCATTTGAATTGAGTAGGCGTTGTCATGTAGATAGAGTTACGATCTACTCCAAAATCAATAGACTCATCATCATCAGCATCTGGTACTTTTTCTTGTTCTTGAAAAGTCGAAAGTCCGAATAGATCATTACCATGTATTGGATCATCTTTCAAAGTTGCTATATTATTATTAAGATAAGAAGACAGATTTAAAATATCGTTTGAATCTGTACGATCTGTTTCACTAAAAGAGATCCATCCTTCTAAACTACGATAGGGACAGAGAGCCAAAGCTGAAATAGCTCCAGATAATGCAAGGTTTAATTCAGAGGATTGTGCAAAGAAATGAGATAATAATCCCAACAAAATTTGGATAAGCGGGTCTGTAGGTTGAATACGTTGATATTGACGTGGTTGCTGTCTTTTTTTTTTCAATATCTAATGCAGTATCTTGATCATGAATGTTAATCTCTCTATTTCGTTGTTGTTGTTGTTGCTGCTGCTGCTGCTGCTGACCATATTTAAAGCTTCGACGTCGCACACCTGTAGATGTAGACAAAACATCACTTTCATCAATTTCTCCAATAGAACTAGAATGCTTGCTTTCATGAGGTAGATCAATCAAATCATGAAAACAACTATCCGACTCCATCATGTTTTCTATATCTTTCAAATAATCTTCGTAACCAATTGTCAAAATATCATCAGCATGAGCATGGTCTATTGAAGAGATGAGAGCAAAATATAATTCAATTTCACGTATATGATGCGATATGATAGTACTAGACGATGATGAATACTCTTGTCCATCTTGATTGTTTTCTATCTTTGTTGCATCAGGATAAAATGTTAATAAACGGTCAGCGAAACGGCAATGTTTAACAATTAATGTCTTGAGTAACTTTAATGTTGCGATTACTGTCGTTTGTGAGCTAGATTTAAGTCTACTGAAAATTAAATCTTTAAGTGTAAATCGTTCTGCAGTTGCAGTAAAATAAGGTGAACTCTTTAATTTATCTAATTCGACTCCATGGAATAGGTTAGAATATTGATTATATTGAGAAATAGAAGAGCTAGTTGTTGACTTTATGTTGGTCACTTTAAATTGATCACTTTTATCATCTGAAGTATCCATCAAGAATCCTACAACAATAGTAGACAAATCTTGTTGTTGTATCGTTTGTAATATCAAATCAATATAACTCACAACAGCTACTGAAGAACCATCGGTATCTGAGCATTCTAAAATAGAAGGATATAAAATATTTTCTAAAAATATGTTTCGAATATATTGCAAGAGACTTTTAGAGATAGCGTTATTTGGACACCTTATTAAAACGTCCTGACAGAACTCGAGTAATTTTAGAAATGAATCAAGCTGATATTTGAATTGCTCAGAGTTAGATTGTTTTACACCTGGATCTTTAGATAGATAATCAGCAGAAGGGTCAAGATCATCATGACCTACTAGTAGATAGGCAGCAGGTGTACTATTGATTTCATTTTCATCCCTAATGATTAATTTTCGAGGTAATTGGGAATAAAGAGCACCTAGCCCTGCAGACATAATGCTAGCGAAATCAGATTCTAAAATAAAGTCACCAAGCTGGTCTGTAGCCATTTCAATTAAAAATAAAAGACCTGTGCGAGCAAAATCCCCTGTTCGACCCTCACGATGAACAAATCTTAAAAGATAAGTGAATAAAAGAAATTCATACTCAGGATGATGATATTTCTCAATGATGAATAGAGAAGAAGAATGAGGTGTTGTATCTGATGATTCCTTAGAGGAGGGCTCACGAATATGATTAGCAGAGGCAGGAATCGCCTTTTGAGGTGTCGTGAGCCATTGTTTATCATGGAAAAAGATATTCAATAAAGCGGGGAATCTATGAATCTTTGAGCAAATAATATACATTAAATCCACAAGATCTTCATGATAAAGCTCACTTTGTCGTTCATCAAGTACACAAAATCTAAGAAGTTTAATAGTTGGCTTATGAACTGCATTATGAACTAAAAAGCGATCATCTAAAAGATCAATCATAGAAGCTATCATTCTAATACTTTCAACACGTATGCCTTCAGGATAATCCATTTTTTCAGAAGCATTCACTAAATATTACAATATACCATGCTTTAAAAAATATTCCATACAGACTCCAGTTGTATTATTTTCTTGTCTAGCTTCCTCATCCACAAGCATATCTACCATTTGACGTAAATTTTCAGGAATATCTGTTTGTTTTACATGTAAATTTGCTTTTCTATCTTCTGTGATAAAAATATTCTAATAATTGAAGCAAACAAATAAACAAACTCATACAAAAAAAGGCTTATTTTCCTTTTTCTTTCTTTCTATTATACTACATACATGAATGTAATCCCAACATTTATGAAATTTCGACAATTGCATGGTGCTTGTTGGTTGAGTCTTTGGTGGTACTATACATTTCTTAAGTTTTGAAAAATAGTCCATTATGATGATAATAATAAAAGAAAAAAGGGGAGGAGGAAATATTTAGATTGAATACATTCTGTTATCTAATGTATATTTACTCCTTTTGTGTTGAATTTGAAAATATAGAAGAAAAAAAAAGGGGGGAGAAAGTAAGACTTATCTTGTAAATAATAGTTACTTTTCTCATACTATAGTTAATGAATAATATGTCTTTTATAGCTAAAAAGTTTAATTATTCTTATTCACTGTTGTTGTGACATAAACAATACAGCTTTTTTTTTTTACAAAAAAAAATTGGTGATATAAAGTAGGTGTCTTTCTCTCCTCTGCTCCAGGTTAAAAGGATGATCATTACTTTTAACTAGTAATGATATCACTTTTATCGAAATAGACATGTATTCTACAAATAAAAGTTGACAAAAGTGTAAATCTTATGATTTAGACAGTTATACAGCAGTGAAAAACAAAGCGTAAAGAACACGCTTTGTTCATGTATTACTCTTGCAACATGGTATGGAGTAATGATATGATGATAACTGAAAATACTTGCGATAGTTTTCTTTGTATGATATTAACTAATAGCAATTAGTGCATTTAAGAGATTAACAAGTCAGATATTGTAAAACAATAAAGGAAAAAGAAAGATCAATGATATAGTTTACAGTTAATAAAAGATATATGAGACTTCTATAATAATGCTTTATCTTTTTACTCTGATAAAAGATTAAACAATAAATCACAGAAGCGTTTTGGAATAATAGACTATTACTATTCATTTCTTACATATTTGTATTCTTATTGGTGCTATCTATATAACTTTATGTTGCTGGTTTCAAAATTTGGTAAAGACATTTTTTCGGCTGAGTAAAAAAAAAAATTGACACAAAATATTGTAAGGAAAAAACGGTATTACGTGTATAATACTGCCTAATTTGGTAAAATGAAGCTTATTATAGACAAATTTGGCGACAACTATCAGTTATTAATGATATTACTATGAGTCATTTTATTTTTGTTTATTTATTTTATTCCTATTTATTATAAATAAGTCAAATGTTCTCTTATTTTTTTTTTTTTTGCTCTTTCTTTTTTGAATAAAGTTAATACTAAAACTATTATGACAACTTGTTATCACCAAAATCAAGCCTTACCATTGAAAGAAGAAGAATTCAAAGACTTTTTTGTTACTTATGATCAGTCTATATGTCATATTTCTGAAGACTTAGATTGTTGGAAATATACAGTAAATCAAATGCATCAACAAATATTTAATTCAACTAGTATAGTTTTTCCTTCACCCGAGAAATATTTTTTAAAAAAAGCAAAAGAGGAGAGAAAATTAGATAAAAGTTTCTCAGCTTTCAATTGCGGTTATAATGATTTTTGTTTTTCAGATCCTTTAATCTATCGTAGACAACGATCAGAGAATTTGGTTTTCCGTATGATACATTGTAAAATTATAGATATGAAGCGAGTATCTATAATGCGTCTTTCACAAGGTGTTTTTGTACATCATAAATGGCAACCAGAGCCTTCTCAATCATCTCTAACTGTTGCTGATATGAAAAATAAAGCTTTTAATACTCATATTTTTGATATTCAAGGTATTAAAAAAAATAGATATTATAATATATATATAACGGTATTAATATATATATATATATATATATCTTTTTTTTTTTTTGAATGTATACTTATACATTAGCTGAAGCACCAATGAATACTTATCAATGTGACCATGTTATCGATATACCGCCTAATAATAATTTAAATTCTTGTTATGAAGCATTTATTCCATATAGTTACACATTTGGAGCAAAGTATACGAATCCCTATGGACAAGTAAAGGATTTAGCTATTCGTGGAAAGCTACCTTTATGGTGTCAAACTCTTTTTTATCAAATTGTTTAAAGCAATCTGAACCTATTTTGCCATACGTTTCTATCAAAGGGCTTTTCCCATTTGCCCCCCATATTGCTGTTGCATTTAAGTCGTTTACTGAAGACGAAATAAATCCAATTGTACCAGAGATAGGCTTAGTATATGAACATTTCACATACGAATACAATCATTTTGAATTGGAAGAATGTGAACACGTTGATGTACACTGGCCTGAAAGAAAAAAAGAGGTATTGAAGAATATGCTTGTTTGCGATCTTCCTGATAATTTAGCTGAAATTCTTACCGATATGGCAGTTGTGTGGGCAGCAAGCCAAGGCCTTTTATTTCAGGATTGCAACAATATTATGTAAATATTTTTTATTATTATTATTATTCATTTTACCTTTGTTTCATATACCATACAATTCTAAATTCACGTATATTCATACACTAATGACGAATATACTCTTCTGCTTTTGTAAATCAATAAATATAGCAATATTATAATAAACTCTGTACAAAACAGTTAGTTATTGATATATACATGTCATCGAGTAGCTATATTATATTTCCTTAATGTCGTTTACGAGTTTTTTTTTTCTTTTCGCTTACCATTATGTTTTTTAATCACATTATTATATATACTGTAATTTGACAGTTCAAAAATTGAATAATGATACATAGTATACATATATAGTTAAGTAAAAAATATGCAAGTACACTATGTTAAAAAGTTTAATATTTATTTGGTTGTTAAATGTCCATAGACTTCTTCTTCCAAGTCATATTAAAATTATATGCATAATTTGATATAGCATTATAATGAATATATTATTAGTGAGGAATTTTGATTGTTTTATAATTAAGAAAATCAAGCTTATTGTTTAAGAAAAAAAAAAAGACAAGTAGGTGATGCTCCTAAGTTATAAATTTAGATTTAAGTTTGACAAAATCTTAAATTGATAATGCTACCATAACAACGCTCAGTCCATTTTTTTTTTATGGTTGTGCAAATTAATCGATGGAAATATAAGTGATTATTGATTGCTGTACAACTTTAAGAATGAATAATTATTATTTTGTAAGCCACTCCTTATATATTCGTTGTTTTTTTTTTATGTAAAGTTAGTAGATCGAAAAAAGGGCTTTTTGTGTATTTTTGCTGTGTAATTTGATTGGCTGAGAATGTGAATACAATAAGGTTCATTTCATTTAATATTTGTGCCTTAAAAAAAAATAAGAAGTTCATCTATACAGAACAGAAGAAAGTAGCATTTCATATATATATATATGTGAGTTATTTTAAATTTCTTTTGCTTCCTACATATATATTTAAAAGAAAAAAAAAAGTGAAACTATGGCCAAACTTATGAGTCGTGTTATCAATAGTATTTTAGTACTGAACTATATTAATTTTAATGGATTATATGTCATTCTTATATCGCTCATAATCGTCTATGTATATATATATTGTCGAAGAAGATATTTTTCTCCACTTGCTTCTGCACCACTAGCTCCAGCTAATCATTTCTTAATCAAGTATTTTGGTATGGTTCCACCTCCCAATGATGTCGAAAAAACAGACTCTTTATCTCGTTTTCTTATTCTTGCTGGGCAAGATCCTTCTTTATCCCCTATAAGTGTTTGCTGGTCTATAATAGGAACTCCATTGGTCCTTGTAAATACATTAAGAGGCGTAAAAGATGTTCTTATTGACGGTCAAGCAAAAAGTAAGATCAAAGGTGAGCCACCAAAAATTCAACGTGGAAATCTTATTCGATTGATTCAAAACCTGGTGTTTGGTGGTAAAAGCATAAATAATGCTGTCGGTGAAGTAAGTCTATCTCCTTCTTTAAATATAGTTAGTATATATATATATATATATAATTTTTGTTGATTAATATATATGTAATGACTAGGAATGGCGCTGGAGACGACATATTTTATTACCACCTTTTCAACCTAAACAACTCGTACCTAAACTATTACCTTATGTTGCAACACGTACTGGTGACCTTTTGCAATTATTTGAAAAACATGCTCACTCTGGAAAAGCAATCGAGCTTGATGAATTATTTATGGGCTTGACAATGGATGTTATCAACTATTATTTATATGGCCGTAGTGAGTTAAATTATGATATAGTAGGTGGAAGACAAAATTTAAAGGTAAAAATTATACTTTATTATTTGAGCTGTTCAAGTATAAAAACCCTTTTTTTTTTTCTAACTAAACTAACTAGAATGAACATCATCGTCTTGGTTTAGGCTTTCAATCAGTTGAAGCTTGGCTTCCATTTGGTATTAATAAAACGAACTGGGCACAAAGAAGATATAAACCAGCTCGTGATAAATTGAAAGAATTTATCAGAGATTCCCTTAATTATGCTTTAGAGGACTACACAGAGGATTTAAAGAATTATGAAAAACAAGGTGTTTCAAAGAATCAAAGATCATATCGCTCGGTTGCAGCCTGTGCTTTTGATAGTGGAAGTTATAAAGAGGATCATATTGATCTAATTAATGACTTACTTTCATTAACTTTTGCTGGTTATGATACGACAGCACATACTTTGTCTTTTGCTTTCTCTGAACTTGCTCGTAATCCTAAATTACAAGATGAGCTATTTCATCAAGTTCGTTCTGTTTTAGGCCCCCCTCCAGTTGCTCCAGAAACTATTACTGCTGAAAAATTAGCAAAAATGCCATTAGTTACTGCTATCTACCGTGAAACTCTTAGAAAGTACCCTGCTGTTGTTTTTATTCCTGTTCATGTAAATAAAGATGTTATTGTTGATGGTGTGGTTGTACCCTCTAATGCAGAGATTTGGTGTAATGTTCGTGGAATTCAAATGAATCCAGCTATATTTCCTGATCCTGAAAAATTCGACCCTACTCGTTGGCTGAAACCTCAAGATAAAGTCAAATTAACCGAGAATAACGATAATGAGGTCCCTCAACAGGATAATGTCTTTGATAACTTAAATTCAAGTAGTAGTGATGACAATAACAGGACTGACTCATTCATTACACCTGAAGCTCAATATAATTTCCCGGATTTATCATTTACTTTAGGGCAGCATGCATGTTTAGGAAAGAATTTGGCTATTTTAGAATTGAGAACTGTAATTGCTTGTGTTATGAATCAATTTACATGCAAATTAAAAGAAGGTTTAGTCATTGACACTAAAGTTGTACTGACAACAAAACCACGTTATGGCGTTTGGGTGCATTTTGAGCAAAGATAGAAAAAATTATTATATTACTTAATTATTTATTTATTAATAAAATGAAAAATATTTTTTTCATTACCAAAGAGGCGTTAATAATTAGAAAAAAGTTATCTTATATTACAATCCATATACAAAAGGAAGATTTGTACTGAAAATGTACTAGTAAATATCCGCAAAGGGCAATATAATGATGTATAATGATTAAATTACGCTTATTTTATCAAATAGCATATACAGTACTTGTTATAGCTTGGAAAATACATACTAATAAGTATTATAAGCATTAAAAATAAAGATAATAACATTAGAAGAATAAGGTTTATATCATTACGTAATAAATGATAGTATAGTTTATTCCTATTATTAATAAAATCAATGTTAAAACAATAATTGCTCTGATAATTATATAATAAAGTATTTCAAGTCCTATTATGTGATTCCTTCGAATATCAAATAAAACATTAAACAAAACTTAGCAATGGATTTTTTTTTAATATTTTTATTAAATATAAATCTTGGGGTCAAAAAAAGGTATTTAGTTATAACTAAATAACATTACTTATATAGATGAAGCGAATTATATCCTGGATGGATAAGATATGTTCTTTGATTTTTATTTATTGTCTGGGCGGAATCACTCTGAGATTTAGCAAGGTATAAAAGATTTCAATTTTTTCTAACAAAATACAATAGTAACGATACAAAAGTAAAAGATATTGTCAAGAAATAATATTTCACTAGCACATTTTCTAGCGCAGTATTATCCAAATTGAAGAAAAAAAAAAAGAACCTTTTTAAGTTACGATATGCCTATTGTAAAATAGACTCTCTTCAGATTCTTTCATCAAAATTTACAATGCTGACCGGGACAGCAAAATCAGAGTATAAAATGCTATTTTTATAACAGTTAATATGTTATATCTAATTTTGTGTACTTATATTTTTTTTTTGTATTGCTTCATATAGAGTAAGTGTATCAATCACTCATCAGACGGTTACAAATAATAAAATAAAAAAAAAGCGTATTCACTAAAAAAGAAAGGACATAGTATGATAAATTTTCCGCAGAAATAAAGGGGAAAATATCAAGATAAACATTTGAATGACGACTTGATTGGTAAGGAAGGGACGAGAGGTAAAGATTAAACAGAAATAAGTTTTCCAAATATCTTGCAATGCGTGTACTTGCGAATAAATAAGATAAAAATAAGGATGTATATATGACAGATCTAAATAAGTATATCATGGATGGCCTCCAGCAACCAGATACTTCATAACCAAAATATAAAGTTAATAATCACAAATAATATATAAAAAAATTCCAATAACAGAGTAACATTAAAGTTGTCACAAATATAAGGGCATTTGATTGGCTGCGGTGTTTAAATATTTTACAAAACAGACATATATTATTTAGCTGCCTCAAAATCCAACAATGGCTTCTTGGTTTAGTGGTATAATTCTCGCTTAGGGTGCGAGAGGTCCCGGGTTCGATTCCCGGAGAAGCCCCTCTTTTTTTCTTTTTTTTGTTTTGCGATCATATTGTTTTATATTATCAAGTACATGTTTGTCTGAATCTATGTGATGTATATTTAATTATATCTTTTATAGTTATTTTGTATTACACAAAAGATATTGTATCCAACAGATGTTGAAGGTCTGACTATTAAACTGGATTATTATATTATTAAAAGGGTTGTTCATTCTAATTATTATATAGCAAAACAATATACAGTTGATTGATCGTTGTTGCGCTTATTTAATCCTTATATAACAGCAAGATAATTATAATATTTCTGTATACACATATATTCTTTGAAATATGCGATAATCTTTATTGAATTAACTAAATTTCATTATGATTTGTACTAATGTAATACAAGTTTTTTTGCTTTCTGGTACGACAGTTATAACGTGAGGAAATAATAATAAAATACAAGTTAATAAAGAATATTCTTTTTGTTTTTCTTCTCTTATTATATTTATTAAGCATTACAACTTTAAATAAAACTAGTCTAGTATTTACTGCTATTGTGTCTTTTATCACTCTGTATTTTACCACGAGAAATAATATAGATATAAATAGAATAGAAAGCTGAAAACATCTACTATATCTTAGACAACTATATTCTGATTTATATGTTATTACAAAAGATCAAACAACGCACATTATATATAAAGAGTTCTTATATCATTTTTATACAGAAAAGAAATACCTCTTGATAATTTATTTAAAATTATTGGTTATCTTTCTCTCTCTCTCTCTCTTTTTTTTTTTACAAATACCCACAATCATTATCTGTACATTATGTATGCTTTACATTAGATAATCTTCGCAAAATAAAACAAATACTTAAAAAAAATAACTTCAAAAGAATGCCTTGTTTGATTATAAACTTATTTCTTTTATAAATAAATAAAAAAAAAAAAAAGAGAAAATGTCCACACAATTAAAAGTATAGATTATAACTTTTTTTCTTTTCTTTTCTTTTTTTTTTTTTCTTTTTTTTTGAATATTTTAAACCATTGCTTGTAATTTATATAAAATACCTTGACAAAGTGAAGCTGAACATAATAGACCATGTTGTAATGATAAAGCGCTTGGCTCAGTTTTTTGATTTAAGAATAACTCATCAGTAGCTTCCATTTGTTTTGTACTCTCTTCCATAGAAAATAACCAGGTATCTAGTGAATCCAATAAGCCAGAAAACTGATCAAACGGCATAAATTTAAACTGCTGTGCTACTTTAATAGGCTTTAGGTTATTTTCTGTATTTATAGTTTGTTGCTGTACAAGATAAGGCTGAGGTGCTATAAAGGTATCCGCTGTATTATCTGTTGTTTTAGTACATGTAGAATAAAATAAATGATGATAAGCAGCATCAGAAACACATATTGTTGTCTTATCAGTAAAGCGTATATCAATAGCGTATTTAGCAGAAAAGATGACGCGCACTGAATCGTAAGCGCGAGGTATAATCAAAATTTTGCCAATATCGCCTTCTATAGCACATTTTGCTTCAAGATGTTCAAGGCATGTCATTAATGGTAACGTTTGGAATAGAATCTTTTTTTTTTTTTAAAGGTTAATATGTCATTATAAAAGATAGATACTCATATTAGTTTTCTTACCTGTACAAAATAAATCAAGTCTCGTTTTTCGTTCAAAACATCCCTCAAAAAACTTATAATTCGCCAATGAGGATTACGAGATTTTAATATAGGTAAAGGGGTGGTTTTTGTTTTATTGCCTTCATCTGCCATATCTAATTCAATATTGTATTGTCGTGAACGCTCTTTTCCATTTGAAGCCCATTTAATTGAACAAGTAAAGTTCTATACATTTTATATATTAAACTATATGCAAATATACATCTTTTTTTTTCTTTTTCAATATTACCTTTGCATATGTGAATGATAATTCTTGTAAATTAGTAGGATTGAACTTTAAGTGCTCTTTATATTTCTTGAGCCAAACAGAAGACACTAATGATAGTAATAGTAAGTATATAATCTATATAGTAAAGTAATGATGGTTACCTTGTCTAGTCAAATTAGTCATCATAAAGACTCTTTCCCAATCCAATAAAAATTGCATAACACACGTATCGATATTAGGATAGGTAAATGATAACACATTAGTTGACTTATCCAGTGAAATATGATCACCTAATTCATTATCTTCAAGAATTAAATTCCTCCACTCAAATTTTTCTTGTATTACTACATAACAATCATCTCGGCCACGATCCCACCATCCTGATGAACGAATGAGAACATCATTCTTCATACGAGTCGCTAATTGCTCAATCCAAGGTATGGTTTCCAGAGGCTTTTCTCTTCTGGTACCATCATCTGCGAAATGATATGCACATGTTTTGAGTAAATCTCGCTGAGGGATACAAATAACTTCAATTTTATCAGCAGCAGGGTGATTTATAACTTGTGTTTCTGTATTAGATAGTGTTTGTAATAAAGGTCGTAGATGATAAGAAATTGATCCTCTGAAAGACTGTAATTGTAATTCAATCTTTCTATTAGTAATATACGCTTTACAAAGTGAATCTAGCTTGGCTAAAAACCTTAAATCTATCGAAAGGCTTACGTATATGGGTATTAGTTTCCATTGTTATTTTATACTGTTAGGGTCCTGAAAAAAATAAATAAATATACATGCATGCATATGTATACTTTACTTGTCAACTTTGTTTGAATATTGAGATAAAATAGTGAGAGTATCATCAATCGTATTATTTATCGACACCTTCCTTCTTCTTTTTATATCTGGTATCATATCTTGTTCTTCTTTTATTGTAGTTGTTTCCTCAAATTTATCTTCCAAATGCCTTTTATTTCTATTAGCTATTTGTACATCATCAAGAGCTTTCAAACTATGATTCTTTTCGATAAATTGGTCTTTCCATAATCGATTACAATCAAAATAAGTCAAATCCACGATAGCATGATAAAGACCACTTTGATCATATGTTTTACTTTTTTTTTTGTGTATATATAAAAAATTATTATTGTTCTGTTTTATACTATACTGTATATATAACTTACTTGATGCAACAAAGCCATGATTTAAATTCATTTTTAACAATAGCTATTACAAAATGCCAATCTTCAAACTGAGGAAACTGAAGAAATACACAATGTGAAGGGTATTTGATAATGTTGTTATTGTTATTAGAAGTAGTTATATCACCGCTACTAGCTAATGTATTTAGAGTGTTAGCTGTAGCTTCTCCAATAATATCTCCAAATAGTTTTGTTAAGTCTTCTGATCGAAGATTCATCTGAGACGGATGGTAAGGTTGCAAATTCAGTTGTTTAGCAAGTGAAACAACTTCGCGTATAACAACTTCAGAACGAATCCATAATAAATGTTGAGAAATGTTCTTCGGATCATTATTCAATCTATCCTCTAGACCTCTTAAATTAACTATGAAAAGATAAAGTGAGTCAATACACATACTGCTAAAAAATTTCTCGATAAATATTTACAGTCTCCTTCATTACATCCTTCACTTGTATCAAATGCTTTAATTCTACCCGTACGCGAGTCTGCCTCAATACTTATATACCTTTGATGTCTATAACGTACAATTAATGATTGAGCTGTATTTTTTGTATCTATTTAAATATGTATTAATATCTCTTATTTAATGCCACTAAAGCCTTATTCTTTGTGATCAAATAACCTTTGCTATTAAGTACAGAGTGAGATTCATTTTTTACATCCTCATGACTTCCTTCAGTTAAATATAACCCATTTTCTTCAAGGAAATTCTTTTCAGATATCAATGCTTCTTTAAATTTATCAATAATACATTTTCCATGGTAATTTGTCACATGTAAAACAAGTTGTTCAATATCTAAATTAGAAGATTCCTAATAAACAAGTTAATTTAATATCTTAAAGGAAAAAAAAAACTTTTTTTTTTCTATGCTGAATTTTATACATACAATTAACTTTATATCTGTATAAAGTTCAGGTCTATCATTCCACAGTATCTGAAGAGAATTTTTCGGATATTTCAATAATGAAAGTACTTTGGGTCGATCATGGACAGTTATATCTGATAAAGCAATAGATGCACCAATGCCTGTTTTCTGAGTTAATCCTTTAAGCTCATCATGAATCTTCATATTTAATACTTCAGTATTATTATTACTAGCTTGTCGAAGCTGATTGGTATAGTCTTCATTATTGATCGAAATTTCAATCATTGTACTTTTTATAGCATTCGATGCTGTTGTTTGTGGTTTACCCCAATGTGATGCAGCTGAACCACCACGCCAGTAAACTAAAGTTAATTTTGTTCTATCCTGGTTCATTTGTACTTTAAGTTGATTTATCCATCTCGTTTTAGATAGCATGACAGCTTGAATATATAATATTTCCAACTGCATATGAAGACAACTTAAGTGAAGATAATCATACATATTAACAAGTGGAAAGAATAACGATTTAGAACTATTTGATGGTGTTGAAGAAGAAGCTGTATTCATATCACTATTATTATTATTAGCTTGTAATTGATCTTCAGCTACAACAGGTGGTACAAGCTGCTTTTGTGCATTAACGCGAAGATGTTGTTTTTGTATATCATTTAATGTAATGTCTATATCTTCTATAATAATTTTTAAACATGTTAACATATAAATTAAAGAATTTTTGTTATCAAGCCCCCTCTTTTTTTTTTTCTTTCACCTGTTGATCTACTCTTTGAAGATGCTTGAACAAATATGTCTAGGGATACAACCCACCATCGTCTATTATTACTATTTCCCATTAATGTTAGCACAACCTCAAATTCATTTTCAATTAAAAAGTAAATTCGACCATTTTCTATTGAAAATTTTTGTGAAATTATCGTTTGCATAGATTATAAACCATTTTCTTACCAATTCGGTAGTTTCGCATAGGAGGAGGCAAAACTTCTGTTGTAACAATACGCATTCTAATCACATCATTCATATTACGGAATGTTGCTAATACTTCTTCATCAGTTAATGGTGTAGGTGCCATCATGTCCTAAAAGAAAATTAATATCAATTGTATTTAATTTGAATATACTTTTTTTTTTCCTACTTTGATTTTTGTAGGCATGCGCTGATAACTTCCTGTTGTTAAAACATCCACTGCTGTCGGTATATCGAAGTTTCGTAATCTTGCTGCCGGTAGTTCCAAATGAATTTTATGAAGATAATCGACTGTGTCTTGAAATATTTTATTTTGATTTGCTAAAAAGGCCATAATATTCTATGCATTTCAAAATAGAGTTTTTTTTTTTTTTTTTTTTTTTTTTTTTTTTTTTAAGAAAAAAAAAGAATAATAATTTCATTTAAGAATATAGATATTTACCTGACACATTTGAATGTCTTTAGCATTTTTTGCCCATTTAACGAGTACAAGTAATTTTAAAAATTGCTTTCTTATAAATGTTGAATATGTCAAAATTTGCCGCTTTTTCTCAACATCAGACATGGAAGGTAATCTAATGAAAAAAAAAGAAAACTTATCAATCTCTCTCCTTTTAAAATAAGTCATACTAGTATCCAAAACACAAAAAGTAAGAAAACACGAAAAAAATAACTTTACGTATCGGTTAATGTCATTAAATCAGCATGTGCCTTATGGATTAATTTTCCAATTAATGTTTTAAGAGACACCATGCTTGCCATTTCAACGGGTAAAACAATCTTTTCCTTTTCTTCGTCCTCAACATTCTGCTCTAGGTTGTGATTTTTACCATTCATGTTTTGCGATTTAATAGATTGCTTTCCATTAACATTATCAGGTTGTTCTTGTTTAACGATGCCATTAGATTGAATAGTTTCCTGTGACTCATCAGATGGTGTTGTTAATATTGGCTGCATTACTTTATATATATTTTTTTCTCTTTTTATACAATAAACAACACTGACAATAATAATAAAAAAGCAAATTCGCGGAAAAAAAAATAAAATAAAAAAAGAAATGTTTTTTTTTAAAAAAAAAATTGAACCTACGTCACCATCATCTTTTTCAAAGAAAACCGAGAATTATATTTTATTTTTATGAAGTCTTCAAGAAATTTGAAAACTAACCTCTTTTTAGTTTAGAAAAAAAAAAAAAATAGAGAGCTCTTTTTTTTTTTTTTTCTTTTTCTTTTTTTTTTTTTAGAAATAAGTTTTTAGATGAATTCCTTTCTTTTAGATTAGACATCTTTTAAATAAAAAATGGACTATGTTAACTATATTCCAGACGAAAACTACAATAATTTTATGACTGAGGGAATGGAAGTTGATGAGGTTGCTGTTAAGTTCGGCGACATTGAGATGCTTTGCTTAGGAAAAATGAGTACCTCATAGAAGATATTTCTTAAAGCGCATATGAGAAAATGGATGAAATGGTTTTAGAGCTTGAGAAGATGACTATTATTAAAACGAAAACAAACATATAAAAAAGTATGGGCCTAAGCAAATCGCACGCTTTATACACATATTACAGGAAACAGGGGCCACTGTACCAAAAGTAGCCAAAGCTTGTGGCATACCTACAAAGCAGTGCCTATAAACTTTTAAACCAGTTCAATGATAGTAATGGGTCACTTCTTCCAGGTAGTACACCAACACAAAAAGGAAAAACGAAACAAAAAAAAAAAAAGCTATTTCCTGTCTATACTGCCTTTTTGATCTAGTTGTTTGACGCTAACTCTTCAACCGTTTTGGAACAGACAGGAGAAAAGCTGATGAAGCAGTTTGGAGTACCCGTTACTATTTCATCTTTGTACGCGCATATTCGTGAAAAAGTGCTGCTTAACATTAAAGTAAGCTAGTAAATACACAATCGAAAGAGATGCGCCTAGAACGCTTAACCTCCGTTACGAAATTATCAACAAATGGATAGAGGCCGGTGTTGATTTTCAGAAAAACTGCATGTTTATTGATGAAGCTGGCTTTCACTCCCAACTGATGAGAGGGCGTGCATGGTTGAAAGTTGGTACTCCAGAAATTGTAAAAGTGCACACACACGAAAAGGCGTTAATTTTAGCATGATTGGGTGTATATGTGCTAGAGGAATTATAAGCTTTACTAAAGTTATACCTTTGAAAATAGAGGATACTGAGTTGATAGAGAATGAGTTTCATTTCGAGGTATCAGCTAAAAAAGAAAGAAAGTATAACACTCAAGAGCCTAAAAAACAACAACCCTTAAAGAAGGGTACTATTGCTTATCATAGAGTCAAATATATAGAATCTGTTATGGATATACTTGATAAAAAGGAGATAAAAGGGTTTTTTCATTGTCATGGGTAACTGTAGGGTACATCACACCAGATTTGTTGTTGACGCAATTGTGAAACAAGGATACAAACCATCATTCATGCCACCTTACTCTCCTTTTTTTTTAAAAAAAATCCCATCGAAGAGTGCTGGTCGAAGATCAAAAGTGGTATTAGAAAAAACCCTTTGAAAAAAAGGTGATGAGCTGACACCTCGTATCGCTGAAGCATGCAACACGGTGACTACAAAGGACTGTTTGCAGTGGGTGAAGCATGCTGAATCTTATTGGGAGAGATGTATTCAGAAAGAGAAGGGGTTAAAAATAACTAATGTTGTGTTCTTGACCTTTTCACATATAAAACGTCCTTCTAAAATTTTCCCTTTATTTTCTAAAACAATCTAAATTCTACTTGACACTTTTCCATGTCCATTTCCGTGTCTATTTTTTTTCAGCTGCTGGTTCTCGTGTTCCTTATCGTTACCTTTTTCTAAGTACTAAATATGATAACCATAACAAGAGAACAAGCTATATGCATACTATATTGTGTAGCTTTTAACGATGAAAATGTCAAGACATTTGTGTACTGAAAAGTTTGAAAGCCTGCTACAAGGAGGATCCCATGGAGCCAATGGTGATCTCCATTTACAAAATAAATGCCTACCCTTTCATATACAAAAGATATTTAGTCAAGAAAGAAGAATTACATATTGAAGATAGCACAAGTGTGAATAAAAATCAAATGAGTTTAGGTACATAGTAAAGGCTATACCTTTTCTACTCTATGATATCCAGTAACATTTAATCTATATTTTTATAGTCTCTAAGGCATAAGTATCCAGTTTTCTTGATATCGTATTTTTGCCTGCCAACCCATTCAACGAAGACGCATATAACTTCAAACAGGTAGAAACCAAGAAAATATTGTCTTTTATACGTAAATATTCATGTCTTTTTAACAAATATAATATCAGCAGCCTTGGAAAGTGGTTGAAGTCAGCAAAAGTAAGCCTAACAGACTCTCCGATCAAAAGAATATACGGCAGTACAGGAGAAAAAGTACAAGTAAGAAACGTGTATGTCTTAAAGGATGAATATTTAGGTAAGTTTGGCTTCAGTTTGTAAAAAGCATGCATTTATTAATTATTGGGTTTTACTACAGCGGATACCTTAAAAAAAGTGGTTTCTTATCTTGAAGAGTACCAAGAATATATAAAAAAGTTTAAAAAAGGAGGGTTACAATGTGATTGGCTACGCTAGAAAATCAAAGGGCAAAGAGACAGAAGATACTTGAATAAAACTATTGCAGCTGATGTGTAACTGTTTGAGAAACAGATCGCTTGTTGATTGTGCGTTCGCTTTGTGCTCCTGTAATGCAAGTGACCCATTACATTCGAGAGACAAGAGCCAAGAAAAAGTACTCGAGGATGGCAATACTCAAGGTAAAAATAACTAGTTCAAGAAAATATTCAGAATTATAACTATTTATTGGGTATGCTGTGTCATATAAAAAATAACAATAAAATGTGTCTGGTAGTTCTTGATTACGCAGGCCTTTCTACTAATCGCGAGGATTTGGAGCAGATTATTAGGTAAAATATAAATAAAATAAAACAATGAAGTATAAACAACATTCTAACGTTTAGTATTAGTGACAATGAGAGCTTACAAAAGATAATCATCGATACGTTGCCCTTCAATAATAAAGTAATAATATATGAACGCCAAAAACTACTGAATAAACAGCAAACAATGAAGGCATTTGAGTGCACAAACAGGCCTCTGCAACGCTCAAAATAATTTTGTTTATTTCAAAAAAAAAAAAAAAAAAAAAAAAACAGTCTATAGTGAAAAACTTAAATTTCAAGAAGCTAAAAATGACAGAGAAAATGTTAAGGCTTTGACTAGAAAAGATAAGCCTTGTGACTTTTCTTCTAAGTTTTGGATAGTAGGATATTTCCAATAGTTAATAGTGTGAGTGTTATGAGCTGACTTATAATGCAATATTTCGTGATTAAACATGCGGATCAGAAAATTATTCAAGGAATTCTATCTAAATTCTCCTGAAACTCTCTTAATCCACTCTATCAAATAATATTAAAAACTTCTAACACTTCATTATCTATAACATATTTTATTCAGTCGTAACTAGCACTTTTCTGATTCGCTTCTTATCTCAGACCTCTTTAAGAATTCTTATAAATACGCATCAATTTAAATTCATTATTCATAAATAAAATCATTGACTTCAGAATCATTGTTCGGTCTCATTGATGATTTTTTTATTTTATAATATTTTTTTATTTGATATTTTACAAGCAATATCACAGAACTCCTTAATATTATGGATGAGGATGAATCTTTAAGGTGAGTTATTTAGTGATGGATAATGCTAGTATCCATAAGTTGAAACCAATGATTTGAAAAATTGAGGCTAGATGTTATAAAGTAATGTAACTCCCCCCACTTACTCACCTGAGCTAAATCCTATTGAACAATTCTGGGCCTTAGTGAAAGGAAAAATGAAGTGCTATCGTTTGACGAAAGAAGAGACATTATCTTCTAGAATTGGTGATGCATGTAATAACGTTCGTTTTAGTGATCTTTATGGCTTTTGCCTTCATTCCATGCATCAAATTATAAATTGCTTTAAACGAATTCCATTCTAAGCCTTTCATTGAATAAATAATTATTAACTTTAACTATAAATCAACTAAAGTGTTACGAGAACTAAAACATTATATGATTCTATTAATTAAAGTATGATTAAGCGCTATAAATTAAACCTAACAGCATCTTTTCCTCCTGTAACCGACAATATCTACTTTTTTTTTTATTTTTTGGTACGGTACGATACTGTACGATACGCTTTTATTTTTCTTTATCGCCATGTCTGAATCAAGTATTCACCTTGAAACAAGTAATGGCTCCATTAGTGGTAAGTAAAGTATATTATGTAAACAAAAACACTTTCTCTCATATACAATTATAGATTACTTGTTGTCAGAAGAGTTTGTTCCCAGTAGTGATTGAATTAGCAAGGCTGTCTTAACTGATGATAGAATCATGAATATTATATGCAAAAGTCTTAACAATAGTCCACAAGATCAACATATGGCCGCCCCTAACGAATTCTTGAATAAAAACGTCAGTGATATTATATATCTCCTAAAAGTGCCTCTTAGTGAGTACCCGCTCATAATGGTAGAAGTCTAAAAAAAAAAAGTTAATGACAAATACATATCTCGTGCAGCACGTTACTCAACATCAGTTTATAAAAAAAAATACAGTAAATACTCGATTATTTTAATAATTGGTGTATCTACGGTAACCACATCAGTAACCAGAAAGCTAGCTCCATCTACGGCTTACCCATATAGTCTAGAAGTTCCATGTCTCTTTTGGGCCAAGCACTATTTACTAATGTCTTCAAGCACATTATCAAAAACTGTATCAATTGAGCAATTAGATCCTTTAGCAGCTATTGATATGTTTTTATGCTCACAAAAACTCTCGATAAAACACCTTGATTGTGGCTCTGATGACTCTACTATGAAACTTTTATATAAAGTGGCAATGATCTACGTTCAGCAATTAGTTGGTGAGGAAACAGAGAAAGCAGAAGCTATTAAGTTAATTTGTGATAATACAGAGAACCAAATAGAAAAATAAAAAGATGTGTCGATAAAAATAAAAAAAATTGGATCTCTAAAAAAACTGAGTGCAAAATGGATCCTTATTTATATCTTGTGGAGAACTGGGTTACTTTGTGACAGGAACAGAATGAAAGAAGAATATTTCCCATAAAATGATTAAAGTTATTTTTGTCTGAGCTCTAGTCTTTGCCCTGATTAAATTATTCGTGCTCACTCTAACCGGTTATTTTCCTTGAAACCAAATAACGAGATCTCGTTTGTTCATACTTGTGAATGATATAGGGAAGATGCTTTGTATTATATTCATTCCTCAATGCACTACTTGAATGAATTTCATTATAGTGTATAGATAGTATATTAGATAATAATCTGGATATATAACTCATAGGTACAGCCTATAATTCATATATGTCTTTATCATTAATAACTCTTTCTACTATTGTTTGGCCTATCATTATCTCGTAATGTTAGTATTTATTATAATATTATTTTTCTTATCACGAGAATGTTTTATAATTTGAAATCAAATAATATTGTATGCATAAAGTGTACAAATATTATGACTTTGATCTGTATATTATAAGATATTATGTAATACATCATTGTATACACAACAATCACTATAAAATATTTAAACGGCGTACTGTTATTATTATCTCCGATAAAAATGAAATACAGCAGTTTACTTGTTATATATTAATATTTTTTTTTTTTTTTTACATACAAACACACATCTATTTATATAAATGTCAATTAAAGAGATTTCAAGAAATAAATGCTTTGGCGGCCATGTTATTAAATATGAACACCATTCAGATGAACTTGACTGTGACATGAAGTTTAATGTCTTTTTACCCTTAGAATCTTCTACACAAAAAGTACCTGCCATTTATTTTCTATCTGGTTTGACATGTACTGAAGATAACTTTATTCAAAAAAGTGGTGCCATGGCTGAGGCAGCAAAGCATGGTATTGCTTTAATCGCTCCTGACACATCTCCACGTAAATATACATATTTCTGTTCTCATTTTCCTTTTTTGCTATAATAAGTATTCATTCATATATTGTATTACAGGTGGTGTAAAAATTGAAGGCGATGATGATTCTTGGGATTTTGGTACTGGAGCTGGATTTTATATAGATGCGACACAACCTAAATGGTCAAAAAATTATCGTATGTATTCTTATATTACTAAAGAATTGTATCAACTTGTCTATGAGCAATTACCTATTGTAAGAAACACACGTTTTTTTTTTTTTTTTTTTTTTTTTTTTTTTTTTTTTTTTTTGCTTTGTTTTTTGTTTCCTTCATCCTTATTTATCTATTTAACAAGTATAGGATGAAAATCGCATTTCAATTATGGGACACTCAATGGTAAAGTTGTATAATGTTACTGTAAAAAAAAAAAAGGGAGAGGACTTAAATTATTATGCATAGGGAGGTCATGGCGCATTGACCATATTTATTAAAAATCCAAGCAAATTCAAATCAGTTTCAGCATTCGCACCTATTGCTAACCCTATGAATTGCCCTTGGGGCCAAAAAGCATTTTCCAACTATCTTGGTTCTGATAAAGAATCCTGGAAGCAATATGATACTATTGAATTATTAAAAACGCATATGAATGAGCGTATGAATGCACTTGTTGATGTTGGCACTGCTGATGGTTTCTTGGAAAAGGAGCTCTTGATTGATGAATTAAATAAGACAGTAAAGGAATTAGGACGTGAAAGTGAATGGAAGATCCGTTATCAAGATGGTTATGATCACAGTTATTTCTTTATCTCTACTTTTATTGCTGACCATATTCAGCATCATGCAACCTATTTAAAAGCATAAAAAAATTAAATAATAAATTATTTTTAAGCCACTAGTATTTTTTTTTTTTTTTTTTTCTCGTCATTTTTCTTTTTAAATAATAATGTCAAAAAAGCAACAAAATAAAAAGATTAATACAGAAGAAAATGAAAGATTACAAACACAGATTGATGCCTCAATTGGCATTGCAAGAACGTTAATCCAATCCTGGTTACCTCCACCAAAACCAGGAGAAAAGTTAGAAGATGAAGATGAAGATCAAGACATTTATACAAAATATTCAAGTGGTCGACCTGATAGGTAAAAATTAAAAAAAAAAGAGTCTTCCAGAACAAGTGATATATGTTTTTTTTTTTTTTTTTTTTTTTTTTTTTTTTTTTTTTTTTTGCTTTAATAGACTTGGCCTTGGTGCTAAATTCTTATCTCATGCAGAAGCTATGCGTCATAATAATAATGGAGCTCTACCTTCTAAAGAAGAACTAGTATTAAAAAATAAGATTTTAAATCAAAATAAAAGAGCATCACAACATCGTGATTCGTCTATAGATATCAGAAAACGATCACGTCCTCAAGATCAATCTGAATCATCAGATGAAGATGAAGAAGGTTCGCGATCAAACACAGTCGGCATAAAAAACAAGAAAAAGATAGAAAGTATCTCTACAACATCAAACAGTAATAATAAAAAAAAGATTGGAAATCAAGGGGACTTTTTATCAATGTATCTATCAGAGCGTGCAAGTAAAAAGAAGAACAAAAAGAAATAAGAGTCTTTGAAAGATCTTCTCCTGTACATAAATTCTTTAATAAAACTAAAACTAAAAAGATACCCTTTAATGCATTCTTCTATTTGATGGGCCAAAAAAACAAACAAACAAACAAGACTTTACTTTATTAAAACAATATGTATTAGTAGATAACAAAAAAAAATCATTGACATAAAAAGTTAGTTTATTATTTATTATATCCATGTTTTTTCTTATAACTATGATTGATCCAACTCATTTATTACTGGTCATCTTTTTTTTTTCTTGGTCTTTTATTTTGCACTTTTCTACAATGCCACATCCAACAAGCTAATACAGAGGCTGAAAGATTGATTCAAGCAAAGATATTCATTCAAAAAAAAAAAAAAAAAAAAAAAAAAACGAAAAGGCAAGAAAAAGAAGTAAATCCGAAAAAATGAAAAAAAAAAGGAAAGGGTAGACAACAACGGTACAAAAGGCAAATTCGCAATTACAGTTTTATGTAAACCTACTGATTTTTTTTTTTTACGTACTTTACTAGAAACAAAAAGTGGAAGCCGTACAAATTTATTGAAGAAGATAAATCAAAAGTGCCACTCATTATCTTTGGAAATGACGCGTTTAACAAAAACGTAGTAAAGTTCAAAGATGTACGTTATGGTGCAGTAGGGATCTTGTGCAGATGCCTTAAGAAAAGAGAAGCAGCAGGAGAATTTTCTGGTTGTTCCTATCGATGAATACCGTACTTATCAGATAGACAACTCCCGTAAAAGTAGAACGATGATAAAGCACCCTGATGTCAAAGGCCAAAGTGTACTTGTCTGTACAACTTGCCGTACACTTTGGCAAAGAGACATCAGTGCATCGAAAAACATGATGCTTATATCGCTTTCTGTCTGGAGTGGCCATGGTGTTTCTGAAGCGTTCAGAAGGAGCAGCTCATGAACTTTCCATGCCTCAATCGCCATAATCAACACGGTTTCCATAACAGGATTTAGATCGCATTACAGGTAAATGTCTAAAGACTGTATATAAATCTTCATTCGTCTAAAACTCAATTTTTTTGTCTGATTTCATCTGAAAATTAATTTTGATTCGTATCTAGTTAGTTATTGTAGCAAAATATTAGTCGGAGTAATGCAGTAATAAAACCATTAGATTTTTTATTTTTCATTATTATTTTACCTTAAATCCCAAGTAAAAGAGGTCTACTTACCAAAAACTAAAGAAACAAAAAAAAAAAAAAAAAAAAAAAAAAAAAAAAAAAAAAAAAAAAAAAAAAAAAAAGGGAGAATCTATTGTAATAAAATAATTTTATGTGTATACGTTATTAGTTATTATTAAAATGATATAAAGAGAGCGAATAAGAGAAAGAAAAATTTTTTCTCCCTTTAAACTGGAGATCGAAATCAGTTCAAGGTAAAACCAAACTAACTTGGCTTTTTTTTTTCTCCCTTGTTTTCTACTGTTGTAAATAAAGTAAAATAAAGAGTTTAAAGAAGAAACAAGAATGATATATTACATAAATATACAAAACAAAAACATAAAGAAAAAAAAATACACACACACACACACACATTAATTTCCTTTTGTTGCTGATAATAATTTATCATGGATGCCTTGTAAAAATTGATCATTTGCAGGTACAGGCGGTAAACGCTTGCAATGCTTCATTTTCATTTTCCTGAATTTCACTATAGGATGACTAGTATAAGGATGACTGATAAAACTGCTGTAACCACTACTATTATATTTGTTGATACTTGCCATATCTTTTTTTTTATCTTTTTTATCCTTCTTCTTTTCCTTCTTCTTTTCCTTCTCATTTAAATTATTACCCTTTTTTTCGCTTGCTGCTATTCCAATAGATGTTTCGTTAGAAAAAGAAACACTCTTTCTACGAATGGGACTATTATTAGAAGGTGATATAGGTTCACTGTCATCTCTTTCCTCTTTTTCGTTTTCTTTCTCTTCTTCCTCTCTTTCTCCTTCTTCCTCATTCTCCTCATCTGATGATGATTGTGCTGATAACGATGTTGGTGAAGATGATAACAAAGTGGAGGGAGTGATTGTGTTACCATTACGTATCGTATTCTGAATGGTTAAGTGATCTTGGTTGACTGTATCATTTAAATTACATCGACTTGTTTCTTCATTCAATTCTTGAATCAAAGAAGAAGCTCGTGGGTTTAAGATAACGGGTACAACAGGTGTACCAAGTGAAGAAGGGCTCTTAAAACCTTTGTTTTTCTTTTTCTTCTTTTTATCTCCACTATCTTCCTTCTTTTCCTTCTTGTCTTTCTTTTTATCCTTTTTCTTGTCTTCCTTTTCTTCCACTTGATCATTCACTTTTGACACTATTTATGATGGCTATAAGTTAAGATATTTTATCCTTATTCTACTATTATAAAATATATAAATGTATATCTGTAATTATATTTTATATACTTTTATTATTTTCATCTTTAGAAGACCATTCAGGATCAATACTATGCCTTAAAAGGTCTTTTACCAATGGAAGTAATTCAATTTGCTATAATACATATTTAATACTATTTAAATTAAGAAAAATACGAATAAATACTTACAGTCCAACTCTCTTTTGATAATGATCTCAAGTCATTAATCTATGATAACATTTATATGTGTGTGTGTGTGTATTAGTTTTATTGTGCATATATAATCTCTTTATTTTATTACAGTAGAAATACGATTTTTGTTTAAAATAGAGAGATCTTCTTCAACTTCTTTTTCTGACCAATTCCTTTCTTTAGCAATTCGTTTTAATACATTGCTCACAGGCTATAAACGATATTAATTCTCTTTATATTTGTATACATGTATCTATATATACAAAAGTAAAATAATCAATCACTATATTTACATCAGTGTCAAGTAAAAACTCAGTCATTTTTCCTATATTTATATATTTGTATATGTATATGAAAAAGAGAAAAAAAAAAAAGAAAAAAAGAAAATAAAGGAGCTTTTTTTTTTATCGTTTTTTATTTTATTTATTTATTTATTTATTTTTTTTTTTTTTTTTTTTTTTGAAGTACAATTATATTCCGAACCACCACTCACTAACTCAACATGTGATCAATTTTACTTATGGGGTTTCAAAGCAACAAAGTACACAACATAGAAATATTAGGAAGAGGAATCTCACGTAATTTTGAGTCACAGCAAATCTAAGCAATAAAAATTATGACTCTGAGAATGAATATAATACAAGATAACATGCATCTGCTTCTGACTCAAAAATAGTTGCATATGAAAAAAAAAAAAAAGATAAAGTGATAATGAAGAAGACTACCCGTTATACTGTCGATCACTCAAATCATTTATTTATTTATAGTAAATCCTTAGACAACATAAAGTCATTTTTTTTTGAATCATATATACACTAGTTGCCATAGTTTGTACACCAATGTTGTTGTTAGGATATAAAATGCGTGTAACAAGAAAAGATCGTATAACAATTTTTTTTTTATAATAAACCTGGTACTTTATTAATTAATAAGCGCCAAGAAAAATTATTATTATTATTATTATTATTATTATTATATATAGATAAGGAAAAAACAACAACAACAACAACAACAAGTTACTAGAATTACTCTAGTTGACTTTTTTATCCACTTATTTATGTGAGGTTACTAGGTTTATTTCTTATAAAGGTAAGATTGATTTCTTGTAAAAATATAAACAATAACAATAATAGATGTTTACTATTTTTAGAAGTGATCGACACTAGTACATGTAAATTTTTCCTTTTATGTTAACAGAAAGGGTCGTCTTTATGATTAGTCTTCCATTAAGTTTTGTTCTTTTATTTTTTTTCCAAATCTTTGTAAATCTTCAAGTAATAATTTTGGTTCCTCTAAGGCTGGAAAATGCCCACCCTAAATTATTTGAAATGGTTGTAAGTATAATGATTATTTTAAACAGAACGAAGAATAAGCTTACAGAAATCATCTCGGTGTATTGTTGAAGGTCTGTTGAAGCCTCCAACCAATCTTTTGGTATCTATTAGTAGATTACAGAAAGGTGTAAGTCTTTTTTTTTTTTTTTTTTTTTTTTTTTTTTTTTTTTCATTTGATATAATGAAATAATTCATCTATGTGTCACCTTTATAATATCATGAGCAAATGCACAAACAGCTACGGGAATAGTAATTCGTGGTAAAACGACTTTCATCATTTCTTTTTGTTGAAGACATTCATAATAAATACGAATAGATGAGGACATGGTATTTGTTAACCAATAAATAGAAACTTGAGTCAAGAATTCATCGTAACTGATAGTAGTTGGTAACCCTGAAGTCTCTTTTTCTTTCTCTAGTGAATGATATGTCCAATCATGATACTTTTCCAGCATCCAAGCTAAATCATTTATTTAAAAGGATTAAAGTTATCTATTACAAAAAAAAAAAAGTGTGATATCAATACCTAGTAAACCTACAGGACTATCAGTAAGGCCATAGGCTAAAGTATAAGGTTTTGTGCCTTGTATAGCTCTATAACCACATTCATTATTCCATTCTGCATTAGCAAATGTTGCACCTCCCAATAGTGTCTTTCCTGTTCCATAAACTGTATCAAATCCCAAAATTAAACTAGAAAAAAATTTCATCACCTTGAAAGGATAAAATAATAGATTCCTTGGTGTAGGTAGTGGGGGTAAAACCATAGGTAGATTTGTATGATATGCTTTACAATTTTGATTATAATGTGTAGCAATCCATTTCCCTATAATCGCTCCCCAATCTCCACCGTGATAGACTTTAGAATAAATGAATGTTAACCTCTACATAGCTATTACATATTATTAAGCTTATTACTATATTTATTGTATCCTAGATTTAGCATTAATGAGTTGATTGTACTAGCCATTTTAGATACGCCATATCCTTTTACTTTCGGTGCTTCTGAGAAGCCAAAGCCAGGTAAACTAGGAACAATCACATGAAATGCCTTTTAAATAATAATAAACGCGTTTATAAATTTATGATAAATGTCATTTTTCCCTCTGCTTCTCTCTCTCTCTCTCTCTTTCCCTCTTTCTTTCTTTTTTCTTTTGTTTTACCTGTGTATCATTAAAACCATCTCTCAGTGGTTCTATTAACTTATGAAACTCATAAAATGTAGACGGCCAACCATGTAATAAAACAATAGGAATAGCATGATGATGAAGAGAAGGTTCATAAACATAATGTATCAATAGTCCATCTATCTTCATATGATAGTGATGCCATTTATTCATTTTCGCCCTGGATGATTTTTCCCAATCAAATTGGTTTACCCAATAGTTCACTAATGGTTTAACAGCCCAGCTAGGAGCTCCTAAACTCCACTCATCATCACCCGGTTCTTCTAACTCGTTAGGCCAAATGATAGAAGCTGTCTTTTCAACTAGTTCATGATGCTTTTCATTAAAGTCAGGTATATAAAACCTTTCTATTTCCCCTTCTGACAACAACATATATTGAAAAATAAGAATAAAATAAAGGAAAATAATAATAATAAAACTCGTTTTTTTTATAACCAAATGCTTACTCTTTTGGTTAAAAAATGATGACTTGTTTAATATTATCCTTAATTTGCTACCGCAACTTAAAAAAAAAAAAAAAAAGATGAGGGGAGGACATTATTTTCTAAAAATAAATAAATAAAATAAACGCGCTCTGCTACAAATATTCCCTTTTATTACTTTAATTTTTTTTTTTAAAGAAATAAGGATGCCATCACCTGTAAGTTGTCAATTGGGGATTAAAATGTACAGTTACTAACTTTTTTTTTTTAATCTTATTTTCGAAATCTTTCTACTCTTTTCCTGTTTTTTTTTCCTTTTTTTTTTTTTTTTTTTTTTTTTTTTTTTTTTTTTTTTTTTTTTTAAAAAAAAAAGGCATTTGAAAAAGCAGCAGAAGAAGTTCATAATCTTGCTAGCAAACCTTCTAATGATGATCTTTTAAAGTTATATGCACTTTATAAACAAGCTACTGTTGGTGACAATAACACCTGTAAAGTCAATTAAAAAAAAAGGGGGGGAGGGGGAGAAATGGAATAGATATGCAGTATTTGTATTAACTAACATTTATGTATTTTATTTTATTTTAGCTAAACCCAAGCTTGACATCAAAGGTCGTTACAAATGGCAAGCATGGGAAGACCTTAAAGGTAAACGCATAATGGAAGAGTAAAGAAAGTGGAAATAGGATTATCTTATATACATTTATTTAGGCATGATTCCTGCTGAAGCCGAGACACAATACATTGCTTTTGTTGAAGAGCTTAAAACTAAATGTTAGGGAAAGTGATAGGAGGGAGATTTTCTTAATATCCCTTATTATTATAACACAACTGAGACAGAATATAATTATGTAATAAATTTCTTTTTTTTTTTTCTTTTCTTTTTTATATTTCCACATATATTTTTTCTTTCTTTTTTTCTTTCTTTTTTTTTTCATAATCATAATATTTATACCATGTCAAAAGATATAGATGAATTGACTCAATCTATGAAAAATACAAATGTGAAAGAGGATATATTAGTAGATGTTGACTACGATGAGTCTTCTTCTACTCCTAACATTAATGACATTGATGTTGAAAACAGTAAAGAGTATGTTTACATTTAGCAATAATTTTAAAAAAAAAACTTACCCACTCCTTTTTATTCCATTATAAACAATAAAAAGTACTTTAACAAAAGAAAAGGATGAAGTTGTACAAGATAAAAATCAGCAACAAGGTATGATATAAAGGAAGAGATGGATTGAGAGGACGTATATATATTAATTTATATTACAATCGTTAGAAAGTAACTCTTCTCGACAATTTCAGGCAGATATACCACCCTTTGATTTTCATAGATTTTTAGAGCAAATGAAAGACCCAAGTGCTGTACCCATTGCACGTTATACAAAGGGGTAAAATAGCATTTTGAAAAAAAGTTATACAACAAAAGAAATACTTATCATTTATTTTATTAGCTTTATAACTGCCTTTCATAGAAGAGAAGCTTGGACTGTAAATGAGCAAATTAAATTTATACAGGACTTTTTAAACGTATGTTTATAGATGTATTTGTATAAAAATATGAATATATAAAGAGGAAATATAAAAAAGTCACACATGTTCAACTTGAATAGTTTACTTATGGTCGAATGAGGGATTGTGATGTTTGGAGAGATATTTCAGATAAAGAATTTGAAAATGCGAAAGAAGGCATGGAGAAACTAGTAATGAATAGGCTATTTAATGTGTAAAAAAAAAAAGAAAAAGAAAAAAAATTAAAATGATTTATGAATTTGACACGTTCAATTTTTATAGTACATTTTCACCAAATACTATGGATGATAAAGAAAAGGACGAAATATTACATCATAAAATTAAAATCTTTCGCTGGATAAGGGAGGAACATCTTGATATACCCAAAACGGACGATAATGAATCATTCTTAACTTTTGCAGAATCAGGCAAGTTTGTCTATGTATGGATTTAATTTGAAAATGAATCTAAATCTCCCTTTTTAGAATTATTGAAAATGAATAATTACAAGGCACCAAGGGATAAACTTATTTGTATTTTAAATTGTTGTAAAGTTATATTTGGTAGGTTATTATTAACACAAGTTAGATATAACCATATAGTATTAAAAATTCTATACTGAAACTATAATAGGCTTAATGAAGCACATGGAGAGAGATGAAGGAGCAGACGTTTTTCTTCCACTATTAATATATGTCGTTATTCGTGCAAATCCGCCTCGTTTAATATCTAATGTTCAGTAAATATACGTGTATATACATTGATATAATATAATACATATATAAATGCATATTTATATCTTTTATTGTCAATAGATATATTTCTCGATTTAGAAACCCTGAACATCTTAGAGCAGAAGCTGGATACTATTTAACCAATCTTGTAAGTAGTACGTATACAAGATATAAACAAGAAATAATAATAATAATAATGGCTTAATTAGATGGGTGCAATTGAATTTATCGAAACAATGGATGTAAATTCATTATCGATATCTCAAGAAGAATTTGATGCGTAAATAGATAATAATTACATGTAACCTAATTTTTTATACTCATTATGATTTAGTTTTATTGAAAAAACAATGATAGAGTTAAGTCAAGAGGAACCCAAAGTAACAATTGCAGATAAAAGACAAATTAGTTATGAAAATGCAGTTCATCCGTTACATGCTAAAAAGGCACAACAACAACAACAACAGCAACAACAACCATTAATAGAAATTGGATCAGATATTGCTCAAAAATCGCTCAATTTCATGGAGAGATTATTTTCAGATAGTAGTGCAAGTAATAGCGAAAGTGAGCAATATACTCATAAAAGACATCAACATCAACATCATGATAGTCATCATTATTACGTACCTGACGGTCCTTCTTCTCTATCACAAGAATTACCTATGCCCGCTAATTTAAATTCAGCTCAACAAGAAACAGTAGCAATAACAAGACTACATTCTGAAGATGCTCGTAAAACATTTGATGAGGATTTAAGTACTATTGTCTCTATGTTTCCTAATATTGAACCTGGTGTTTGTTTTATGGTTTTACAAGCGTGCGAAGGCAAATTACCAGAAACAATTGAACGGTAATATATACAATGAAAAATAATATTTATTTATTTATTTGTTTATTTATTGTCTTTATAATAGCTTATTAGACATGTCAAACGATTGAATATAAATAAACTTGTTATACCTTTAATAATCATATTTTTCTTTCTTCCATCGAGTAAGTAAGTTATCCTTATACTCCTAATAAGAAAGAAAATAAAAAAAAGGGGGAGCGAGTAACAGTAGCAAAAATATGATGTAATATCAGTTATATTATTAATTTTCAAATGTTTGTTGTTGTTATGTGTATTACAATGGTTCGATTTTGACAGCGTTATAGTTACACGAATTATTTTAATCGAACAGCATAGCAACAACATTGGTATTCTGATGCCCCTCCTTTTTTGAGTAGTAGTCAAGTTGCTGCTGACGACTCCGCTATGATATGTTGTTGCTTCCTTAGTCTTCTTCTCCTCCACCTCCTGAAGTATATACAAATAAATATTTGTATGTGTATATGTATAGAAATATGTGTATGTATACAAATATATAATAACTACATCATCTTTTTTTTTATTTTACGTTGTTGATGTTAGTATTTTTTTTTAAAGAGAAAGAAAATAGATCTGTGACAGCAATAATATGCAGAAATAGCTTTAAATAATTTTGTTTTTATTTATTTAGTTACTCTAGAAGAAGAATTATAGAATCATTATCATAACTATAAACTCGAATAAGTGAAACAACAAATCGGAGTAACCCATTTACACCTAGGTGGTAGTTTTTTTTTTTTTTTTATAAACCAAAAAAAATAAAATAAAATAAAATAATCAAAAAAAAAAAAAGATAGAAAGATGAATTCTTATATGTATTTAAAGAGAGACGTTATTAGAAAGATAGATCCTCTCCTTTCATTTCTTTTCTTCCTCCTCTTTCTCTCTCTCCTATTCTTTTTTTTTTCTTTTTGACCTAAGAGGAAGGTAAAGAGAAATAAAATCATTCTTCTTTTTTAATGACCGCAAATACTTGTTAAAGAAAAACGGCATCAGGGACAGCAATAATAATGACAGCATAGAAAAAAAAATATTACTTGGATCAGTTTAGAGAAGGAACTTTTAGGGAAAAAAAAATAGACAAGACTTGAAATATATAACAGAGTTAAGGGATAGATGACTGTATTTAGTATCAATAAGGTATAGAAAAAAAAAAAAACTACTACAAATTATAAATGTTTAACAAACAAGTAAAAAGTTATGTTACATTAAAAATTGTAAAGTTCGTTTCGATCTGAATCAAACTGTATAAAATAAATTTTATACATGTATATTTGTATTTATGTTATTTATCTATAATTTGTTGTATGCTAAGTTATTTCTTTCTTTTTTTTTTAAAAAAAAAATAAAAGCAAAAAAAAAAAAATGTTTATTTTCGAGTAAGTTAGCATTGATGACTATGGCTGGAAAATAAAAATAGTATTATCTTCCACAAGTTCTCTCTTTCTCTTTTTTTTTTTTTTTTTTTTATATATATCTTTATTTATTTTTTCTAAATTGATTTGTATACTTTATTTATTTATTTTTCTTTTGGAAATATGAAACTCAGTGAACAAACTACTATTTTAGGTAGTTTTACTGCATTCTATGCCGAGAAGAGCTTATGATGGCGGGGATTTCCATGTGACTATAAATGCTTGTACTAAAAAAACCTTGAATTGGTATAAATTGTATTTATTTATTTTATTATATTTTTCTTCTTCTCTCTTTTCTCTTTCTTTTTCCTTAAGGGGAATGCCTTCTTTTTTTTAAAATATATAAAAATACATACATATTTTATTTATTTATTCATACTTGATCACTATTATTATTATTTCTTTTTTATACATATACATATATAAATATATTAAAAATATGACATCTGTAGCTCCTGCTGGTCAAATAAATAATGTGGATAAAATTCCAACTGAACAAAAGAGCGCTTTCTATTCTTTTTTAAAGTCATTAGCATCATTTACAGGTGATTTATCTTCCGTTACTTGTCCAGCATTCTTACTTGCACCTGAATCACTTATTGAATACTCGTAAATATATATAATCTATATACATATACAAATTATCTGTTTATTCATAGAATAGTATATTAATTCTTTTTACCTTTTCTTTTCTCTCCTCTTCCTTCTCCTTCTCCTTTCCTCCCCCCTTTTTTTTTTCTATAAATTCTATTTAGTGAGTTTTGGGCAGCTCAGCCGGAACTGTTCGCAGCCATTAGTAAACCTGATGATGAAGTGGAAAGATTTTTAGCATTTATGAAGTGGTTTATTTCATACTTGAATGCTGCTTATAAGAAGCGTGTTCCTAAAGGACAATGGGAGAAAAAGCCATATAATCCTGTTCTCGGTGAGCAATGGTTTATGAAATGGGCCGACACGAATGGTTGTGGTGAAACAGATGTTTTATGCGAACAGGTCTCTCATCATCCCCCTGTGACGGGGTTTTATATTAAAAATGATAAAGCCGGTGTTGTCTTGAATGGTCACTCGGGTCAAAAGACTCGTATCTCAAATGCCACTTTAGTCTGTGATCAAACAGGTCGTGAAATACTTCGATTAAAGAAGAGAAATAATGAATCTTATTTGTTTACAAGTCCGTCCTTAACTGTCCGTGGTATATGGTATGCAGGTAAAGTGTTGTTGTGTCATCATACTAATTATATAAATTAACCCCTTTTCTTTTTCTTTTCTTCTTCCTTCTTCAGCTCCTTATGTTGAATTGATCGGTACAACTTATATTCAAGCATCTACAGGGTATTATGCTTCTGTTGAATACTCTTCTCGAGGCTGGATCTCTGGTGAAAAAAATCATTTCAAATGCCTTATTCGTAAGAATTCGGATGGACCGAAAGAATACCTTTACAAGATTGAAGGACAATGGAGCGGGAAATCAATGATTACGAACTACAAGACAAAGGTATCAAAACCATTTTTAGATGTCAATACATTTAAATCTGCTACTGCTATCGTTCAACCTATTGAAAAGATGGGTGAAATGGAATCTAGACGTATCTGGCAAAAGGTCTCAGAGGCTATTCGTGCCAATGATACTCTTTTGGCTGGAAAAGAAAAGAGCATCATTGAAAATAAGAAGCGTGCCGAAAAGAAGGAACGTGATGAATCAGGCATTAAATGGGAACCTGTCTATTTTAATTGGGTAGAGGATGAGCCTACAGTGACAAAATTACAAAAAATGTTGAGTCAAGTTGTTAAATATAAAGGTGAATTACATCAATATGGTAATTGGGTATTTAAAGAAGAAATGAAAAAGAAATAATCCTTCTCTCTCTCTCTCTCTTTCTCTCTTTTTTTTTTCTTCCTTTGTTTTGTTTTATTCTTTTGTTATTATTATACATATACTACCTATTAGATACAATATACCAAACTTTCTTTAATAATAAAATTATTATAATAATAATAATACACGCACACACAAAAAGTATATGTATTATAATAATCAGCTTATGGAATATAAATAAATATATTTATTTAATAAAGCTCTAAAGGAAAGGGTAACAGTTATTGTAGCTAAAGAACTAAGTGTTGCAGGTTAATACCACTAATGTAGCAGTAAAAAAAAAAAAAAAAAAAAAAAAAAAAAGGTATCGTCAAGACCATCTTCAAGCTGAAATAGGGTTAAATACATATATATTTCAAAAGAAAAATGCGTAATTATAACCAACTGAATCTTAACAAATTTTGCTTTTAACATTAACGTGTTGATACCATAAAGTATAACTACCTAAAGTGTCATTTCTCCTTTTATTGTGTCATTGAAATCAGATAACATAGAAAATAATCATTTTATCAAAAGCTGGTATCGCAATTTTATTACAGTCAAAGAAACTAGATTGGGCCAATGAGAAAAAATTTGATCGTTTCAAAATTGGATTGGGACACTGATACAAAAGTGGGACATCAGCATAAAAGTGGGATATATTGAGACACGCTTAGTTTTTGGGCGAATGTATAAACAAGAAGCTATAATATTGTTCCATTTAACAAGAAAGGTCACTAATAGACTATCAGACTACTAAGATGATCATCCAGATTAGGAAATGATCCACCTAACTTGAATGATCCCGGAACGAACAATCCTCATGGAGAATATCCCAGATTTGAATTACTTAGGACAATAAGGAGCATTTCTGTGAGTTTGATGGAGTGAGTGAACTATCGTTTTTGAAATAATAAAGCCAAGTAAAGTGATTAGGATACGTAGAATGTAGGGTTTTTATTATTCGTAAGAAAGAAAGACCTAGAGCCACCAGGTCTTGGTTACAATCATTATTTATAGTCTGTAATATTGGGCTCCGTATGTAGTCCAGGTACCAGTGGATCAGAAAACCGACAATTTCATACGATTATATTCATACAAGTAACAAATAACGATAAATGTATGTAAAGGAGATCATCTTGAATCAATAAAGTTCTTCAGTCAGTTTACATTGAATAAACACTCACACAAGCATCTAGATTACCCTACTGTTTTTATTTTTTTTATATCTTTTTTATCTACCGATTCTACAGAATGAAAACTTAAATAACATCCCCTTTCTCTTATTTTATTGTCATTTATGCTGACACCCATCAATTATTGGTCGAGGCTGTACCAAAACTGACTCACAAAAAACTATACAACTTTGCTGCTTTATTTGTTGGTCAAGGAAAGAATGCCGATGCCGAGATCCCTAAAGTTTTCTTACAATTTAGTAATAAAATGGGAAAAGATTTTAATAGGCAACAACAGTTCCCCCAATATTCAGTATAGCACACTAATCTCAATAGTCATGCGTAGCTTTGAGACACTTATAGAGAATCATGTTGGAACCAACTTCAAGCCAAAAACGTTGCGCTATCTCTTTACGAGGCTTTCTAACACAACTGAATTTCCAGGCCTCCCTTTCCGAAATAGTGTCAAACGCGACCTAGCTGAGCGGGTATATGATGCTATTTGTACCAATCAAGAAATAATTTACCCTGCTAATCTGGAAGTTGCCGACACTCACAAAACCTCAATCAACAACAATCCTATTAATGAATGCCGCCAAAAATTACATGGCTTGAACCTGACTGAAGCAGATTACTATGCTAAACCTTACTTGTATTTGCCGTGGTTATACCATGTTTTAGAAAGAATGGAGCAGCAAGTCATCACTCGTGAGCCAATGTTGACGCACGCCATCTGATTTCTAATACACCATCAACAAGGACGTGTAACTGGGACCAGTTCAATGAAGCTTTGCGATATATATTTCGGAACTTTGAGGCAATTAAAGGCTATTACACAACCGGGTTGAAAAAGCTCAAATATCACGGCTATAGAAGAAACAAGCAAAAAGCATTGACCGAAGTGTGTAAACGGTTGTTTACAGGTAGCAGAAAGTACCAAGAAGGCAATCCTGATATACAGCAAGCAAATCAGCAAAAGTGGAAGCCGTTAGCCCCTAGAGACAATGCCGGTGAAGCTGAAAGGCCTACTGTAGTGGCGTTTGGTTCTGCTCGGTTCGGTGAGCTTCGTGGGAATGTACCTTCTCCAACAAAGGCATTCGGAAAAGCCTTGCTAAATTATGTCAAATCAACCAGATGCAACCAGCCAAATTCAAGAAAGTAAGTCGTTTTGATTGATGAGTATTTCACAAGTCAAATATGTCCCAGATGTCATACAAAAAGTACTTCTAACCAACGTGATGACTCCAATATGATGATCCATTCAGTTCTCAACTGTCAAACTTGTAATATCTCGATGGAACAGCGATCATATGGCGAGTCTCAACATGCGCTCTATCTTTTTGTATATGGCTGCTAACAACAACAATCGACCTGAAGAGTTTCGGCGGGGGTAAGCTATCTTGATATTAATATAGATTTCATTACTTTATATACTAACAACACTATTATTATTTGTGGAAAAAAATAGCCTTAACAATTGAATAACATTATGTCTTGTATAACAGCAAGACACCCTATATTTACAGATTAGTTGACCTATTGAAAAAAAAAAGTCTTCATTCGCCTAAAAATTAAAAGTATCTTAATATGTTCCATTTCCATATCGTTGTCCTACTTTCATATCTCTGTCCCATTTTCATAATGGTGTCCTAATTCAATTTTGAAACGGCCTAATTTTTTCTCATTGGCCCAACCTAGTTTCTTCGACTGTATAGCTGGTATCTTTCACATCTTGAACCAAAAAAGAAAAAAATTAAATCTCCTCATATTTAATGCACAACTTAATCACGAACGTAGTAAAATCATAGTAGAATCATTTATTTGTTAAGAAGCCCTTTATTAATAAATAATAATACATCATGCTGCGTCTTTCTCCCCATTTTACTCTTCTGATTGAATAATTCTGGTCAGGAGTGAAATAATAATAATAATAAAAAAAAATGGAGAAAACAGTTAGCGTATAAGAATAGTTTGCTACCGCATAATTCTACCAAATTACCCGAGAGAAGATTGACACTTTATTAGATAGTTTTTCATTTTTTTTATGAAGTTTGTTTACTTATTTAGTCATTTCTTTTTTTAATAAGGATGTCAAAGGATATGTTATTTAATAAATAAAAGTCGTTCTTCCATTACTGGTTATAAAAATAGATAAAGCGTGACAGTAGTAGCGATAATGATTATCCTGCTTCTTTATGAGTTTGAATTATTTCCGAATGACAGCTATTTTTTTTTTTTTTTTTTTTTTTTTTTTTTTGTTCTAGTCGATTCTAAGAAAATCTCATTTGATCTATCATTTGCTGATACTCATAATAGAGAGGGAGTGCATTAAGTTCAAAATACTCCAAGATATAATAGATTTCTTTTAGTGGAGTTTATATACTAAAGATATTGAGCATTACTTAATACAAAAAAAAAAAAAGCTTTTTAAAATAAGAATGGACTTCTTTAACGTTATTTTCTTAATAAATGTAGATCTTTTGTTAATGAAGGTAAACTTCTGAAAAGTCCTTTTTTTTTTTCTTTCTTTTTTCTTTTTTGCACGTATCATGTGTAGCATTTTATGAAAAGTCAAACCTCTGAGTTTAATATTTCCTATTTAGGTAGAATGAGAATAAAGGCTAAACTATTTTTATGTCTTATAATTCAAACATAATAATAATAATAAACTTGTCTTATTTTTTTTTTATTTTTATCTTTTCTTTATCTTTCATAATAAAACAAAATGATGGCAAAAGACCTTATTCGTACTGAAGAAGCTAAACAAAAAGCTCTTCATGATTTGGAAAAACAATTTGATTTGTCTACTGATCAATTGAAAAGGATATCAGAACTTTTACAAGCTGAAATGAAGACTGGTTTAAAGAAGGAAGATACGAATTGTAATGTTCCTATGCTTCCTTCTTGGATTTGTAGTCATCCTTCTGGTCAAGAGAAAGGAGAATATCTCGGTTTAGATTTAAGTGGTAAGTGAGTGAATGAGTGAGTGAGTGAGTGAGTGAGTGAGTAATTAAGCATTTATTTATGATAAAAAAAAAGGTTCATATATTCGTGTCTATCTTGTTACACTTCATGGTCAAGGTCGTATTACCACACGTCAACTCAAGTATACTGTCAAGGAAGATTTAAAAGTGGGTCCAGTCAATAACTTGATTGACTTTATGGCTGAATGTGTTGATTCTTTCTTAACCTTTGTTAATAAAGGTGATAGCAAGAATCCTCTTTCCCTTGGTTTATGTATCTCTTTCCCACTTCATCAAACAGCTATCAATAATGCTTATATTTTACGTTGGACTAAAGATTTTGAGATTACGGGTGCTGATAATAAAAACATGGTTGAACTTTTACAAACTTCCTTCCGTAAACGTGAACTCCCTGTTATTGTTAAAGCTGCTGTTAATGGTGCTTGTAAGTTATGAAAAAGAAATGAAACAACTTTTTTTTTTCAAACTCAACATTTTTTTTTTTCTTTTCTTTTCTTTTAAGCTGGATGTCTTTTAGCTCACAGCTATCGTAGTTTGGATACTTTACTTGCTTGCACTGTTAGTACTGGTACAAATGCTGGTAAATACTATTTTTTTTTGTTTATTATGTCCCAAAGTAAGATTTGATTAGGTCTTAACTCTAGTTTTTTCTTTTTTTTTTTTTAAGCTTACTGGGAAAAGATAGATGATATTGAAAAGATTAGTAACAAAGCTAAAAACCCTGAACAAGAAATGATTATTAACACCGAATGGGGAAGCTTTGGAGATACTAAATCTGAAACAATTCCTCATACCTTTTATGATATTCGTGTTAATCGTCAATCCGTTAATCCTGGTGTTCATGTTTATGAAAAGATGTGTGCTGGTCTCTATTTAGGTGAAATCGTTCGTCTTATCTTGGTGGATTTCACAGATCGTCGTTTATTATTTGATGCTCAATACTCTTCTGATCTCAATAAGGCTTACAACTTTGAATCTGCCTACATGAGTGCTATTGAACGTGATGAGACAGACGAGTTGGAAGATACAAAACATTTGTTAGAGAACGTGATGAATTTGAAATCAACTACTTTAACAGATCGTAAAATGGTAAAACGTATTTGTGAACTTGTAGGTAGACGTGCTGCTCGTTTAGTAGCTGCTGGTATGAGTGCTATTGTTAGTAAACGTAATGCTCTTGATGGTGGTCTTACTATCAGTGTTGAAGGTACTATTTATGAACATTATTCAAACTTCCCTGATCGTGTAAATGCTGCTTTACGTGAATTATATGGTGATAGTGTCGAGAGAATTAACATTGGTGTAAGTATATACAAATATAGATATATATATATATGTGTATGTGTGTGCGTGCGTGTGTGTTGTAAGAAGAAGAAGTTTAATTTTTTATTCCTATTATATAGATTGCTCGTGATGGTAATGGTATTGGTGCTGCATTGGCTGCTATGCTTGCAAGTGAAGCTTAATCATTTTTTATGTTTATTTTTTTTTTCATACTGTCATTATTTTACATTGTTTTTAGACATAACCTTCTCATCTATTATTATGCATGATCGTTAATAAAATTAGTCCCTTTTCGGGTTTAATATTAATCCGATAATATAAAATGGGAATAAACTAGCATACATAATTAGACTACTTCTTGTAGTATTATTATTGTTTACAATAATAACTCATACCTATTTCCCTTCCCGCAATTCTTCTTCTTCCTCTTTCCCCCATTTTTTTTTGTCTAAATTTAGACAAGGTTTTTAATTAATAATAAGGAAGGTTAACTTTAATAATAACAAACAAACTCTATATTTTAATAATAATAGGCTCGGGTTCAAAATAAGATGATTCTACAAGTTCATCTTCATTTTCTAATGTCACTTTTAAACCATCATAAGCAGGTGCAACCCTTAAACCTTCTGTTGTTTCTAATTCTTTTAATTTTTTCTCTAAATCATAATGATCTGTACGATGAGCAAAACCAACATAATAAGTCTTGACTGCTTTCACTTCTCTAGTTGCTTCAAGTGATTGTTCCAACGAAAAATGAGAGGGGTGAAGTCTTTGCACTATTTTTAATATATAAGTTTTTAAATCTCTAATATTATTTATTGAACTTACATCTCAGGCAATCCACTATAAATATTCTTGATTTCTCTTTGATTAATTTCATTGTTTCCGGTGGAATGTAATTAGTGTCCGAAATATAACTAACTCCATCGAATTTAAATCCAAAACAAATATAAGGTTTCTTTTCAATTCCATAACTACCATGATGAGCTTGTAATAAAGAACTTTGATTACTACTTGCTCATTTACTGTGCTTGTTGCTTACCTGCAAGAGGAGTAAATTCTAATCCCTCAATTATAAATGATCGATTAGGATCAAATACATGATATTTAAAGAATGCGACTTGTCCACCACCTATTAACGTAATGATTTTATCAATATCTAATGTTTTATGATAGTAAACTATCACATACCTGTTGCTAAACTGGAATCTACTAGAAAGGGGAAGGTTCTTCCAATAACATCCATTGATTCAGGAGATAGATGAACATTAACATAAGGCTGGATGACACCGTCTAAAGTCCAACCCCTCAAGTCATCCATGCCGAAACATGCATCAGCATGGCCATGTGTAATAATAACGCCATCTAATTCTCGAACACCATATTTTGGAAGAATTTCAATCGCACTAGCTATTTTTTTTTAAAAAAAAAAAAGAAAACAAATAAGCTGCATGCATTTTTTTTTTCTTTTTAAAAAAAGATAATTACTATAAAATGTTTTGCCACAATCAATGAGGACATTTCTATATAAGAAAGACATTTAGTATTTTTTTTTTTTCTTTTTTGTAATTGATTGGCCATCATACAAACCTTAATCTAAATCCAGTAGGATCCGAATGTTTACGAAAACGAACAACCATTGAAGTGTTTTTCCTGTTATTCTTTCTTCCTTCAGGAGTTTGTGAAGATAAACATACTTTACAACTCTTTTCTGGATTGGTTAGACATGCAATAGTAGGAACAGAACTTGATGTACCTGTTCCTAAGAAAATGATTTCAACTACTGTAGCCATTAAATAGTAATAAAAAAAAAGAGGAAGAGAGAGAGAGAGAGAGGGGCGAACATGAAATCATTATGCCCTTATCTTTTTTTTTTTTTTTGAATTATCCAATCAAAGCTGCAAATCCTAACTTTGTTTAGTAATGCAGACAATAATCAACTATCACAAGAACATAATACCTTCCCTTTTTCTTTTTCTTTTTCCTATTTCTTTTATCAACTATGGAGCAAGAACTTATTGAGTTACTACTATTTTCAAAAAAGGCACTGTCAACAGGGAAAACAATTTGTGCTCAAGCTAATACTTGTCTACAGACTTCAGAACAGCATGTAGAAACAATTGCAAAAATTCATCCAAAATTAGTTTTTGTGAATAATCATATTATTGTACAAACAAAAATAGTAGAGCAAATAAAAGACTATCTGGATGCTCAAACCGAGTCTTGTAAAGACAGAATCAAGGTTTTACTAATTAATTTCAACTGATTTAAACAACATGTACTTTTATTTATTTTATTTTCTTTCCATCTAATTAAGGAACATGAAACTCATTTACAAACATTGACACTCGAACTGACCAATGTATTTAACTTGTTAAAAAAACGTAAAATCGATAAAGATATATTACAAGTGAATAAAGAAAGAATGAATGATAGTCAAAGTCAACATGAATATAAAAGTTTATTTGACTACATTTCTGATCAAGGAATTATTGAACTACAAAGACAAGCAGACGATGAAATTGGTGAAATAGAAGTTTGTATTCATCGTTGACCTTTATTTTTTTTTTGAACTATTCATTTTTTTTTTCTTTTGAATTTATAGACAGTGAATAACTTGCTACAAAAACAATCCAAAATGATATCAACGTTTCTACTAGAGATAACAAAGTCAAAAAATAATGCCTTGTTGCCTATTGCTTCATTAGATGTAGCATTTTCAAACGAAAAGATACAGGCTCAAGAAGATGAGATATCGAATATGGCAGAAATTCTAATAAGTCTAACAAATCATTATGATCAATTAGGTGAGGCTATGAGGTAAAATTGAATCTATAGAGATACATATGTATGTGTAGATTGAACTACTAGTACTAAATAGCCCCTTGTATAGAATATATCAATCAGATGTAGAAAGGCGTGATGAATTAGATATTACTGTGTTGAAAGATGATCATGAACATATACCCCATATTTTAGAAGATTTAGGAAATAGATTATATATTGTGGAATCTATAAAGTAAATAAGGAGAAAGAAAAAAGGGAGAGAGAGAGAGAGAGAGTGTGTGTGTGTGTGTGTGTGTGTGTGATGGAGAGAGGGAAAGCATATATCAAGAATAATAGTAACGTTATAACTGTCTGTTATAGTGAAGAAATTGAAGTTCGTGTACAGCTTTATTTAAAAGTAAAAGATGATTTAATCAAAATATTAAATCAATTTGAATCTTTTGGTGATGGACAGGCTAAAATGATATTAGAAAAGATGCTAGATACAGAACATGAAATAAAAGAAAGAGAATTAAATCTAGAAGAATATTTCAAACAATTGTCCTCCTTAGCTGAATGGTATAGATGCTATGCTTCTTCATATAACTATTTATTATTAGAAATTGAACGAAGAAAGAGAGCTCAAGAGAAGCAAGATTCAATTAGAAGAGAATTATTAAAGTCATTTGAGGAAGCTTATCATGGTAAAGTCATATGATTGTGCAATATACTTGTATTTAACACATTATTTAAGATGAATTACAAGAACGAAGATCATGGGCAGCACAACATGGTCAATATTTACCAGAAGTACTTTGCCCATTTATTAATGTAACTCAAGTCAATTCATATTATTATTATTATTATTATTATTAACTACTTGTAAAAAAATTAAAGGATTCTCCTTCAATGTTAAGAATAGAAATAGAAAGTGAATCGAAAAGATTACCTAATCTGTCATCAGAAAGCATTAAAAGAGTAAAAATAGATATAATGCACACATGTATGAGACTGTTACTAATCATATATTTCCTAGGCATTAGCAGAGATACATAATAATAATAATAATATTACTACCACAAATACCACTATTACTGATAGCAATACCAGCGATGCATGTTAATCATATTTATATTTATACAAAAAAAGAAAAAAAAAAGCAAGCAAGTAAACAAATGAAAGGTTCTGTGCATATATTACAAAATTAAAGATCTTTTACAGTTTCACCAGGTATACTTGTATCTGGCAAAGGTGTTGGAGTAGTTGAGGTTTCAGCATGAAGTATTTTTTCATCATTTTTTTGTAAATCGAGTATGCCATTTAAGCGAGCCTATATACATATATAATATAAATAAGCCATTTTAACTGTCGATTATTATCCTTACAAGTTCTTCCTGAAGTTTTCCTTGTTTCTTTAATTCCATTCTACGATTAACAAGCATACCCACATTAACCATGTAATAGACTTTTAATGATAATAGAGTTAAATTTCAATTTATAAGTGTCCTTCAAGTTGTTTGTTGTTTTACTTTACCAGTGGTTCCAGCAAGTAAAAGAACAGCAGATTTCTGTGCGATATCAGCTAAAGAATTTGTAATAGCCATAATTCTTATTTTATTTTTGTAATAATAAAAGATGTACAAGCAACCTGGTAACTCCAGTCACTCCATATATTTATTTTTGCTGCTTTAATTTTGAAAAAAAAAAAAAAAAAAAAAAAAAAAAAAAAAAAAAAAAAAAAAAAAAAAAAAAAAACCACATGCATACATGACGTAATTTTGTCCTTTATCATGAATCTGTCATTGTAAACGCTTTTCTTTTTTAGATTCGAGAAACAATACATGATTCATTTAAAGTTCCTCTTTTTTTTGATAGTAAATTGATTGTAAACAACATTCTGCCATTGACTATATAAAAGTTATCTTCCAAACAATAGTAACGTTTAATTATCTTTCTATTCTTTATTGCGCATCTCATTTGAATCAAGATTCAAAACTTTAGAAATAACCAGAGATCAACTGTCTATTATTATTTAATAACATATCTTTCTATTTGTCATATTTTAACTTTATGTTTAACTACCTAATACAAAATCCTTGGCTATAAATTGACACATTCCTTATCCAACAAGTAATCATTATATAGAATCAGTAGATGAAGATGTTGAATACTGTATAAATTAACATCTTTGATTGTTATAATAATTTCATTTTAGGTCTAGTTATTTCTTCTAGATTTTCTTTACTCCAAATATAAATCAGTCCAAAGGATAATAAAAAATGCAATGGCTTTTTCATTAAACTTTATAGCAAATAGTTATTCATGTCATTTACAGAAACCTTTTGATATTAGGCAAAAATAGGCGAAGAGAAATGTTCATTCTATTCCTCCTTGTTTAATAAAGTGTTTTTATTCATTTTTTTTATTTTTTGTAGGCTATCAAATAGTACTTGGAATTCTATTTTACATCCTCAAACATAAGGCGATATATTTGCCTAATATTTATAATTATATTTCCTTGAAGAACCTTACAGTTAAAATGTATATTATATAATTCCTACATGCTGGAAGTTTATTTTTCTCTTGTTAAAAGATCATGCACCTACTGCGGTCATTTATTTTATAGATTAAAATAATTGCTTCATCATATTTAATTTTTTCTTTTTTTTTTTTAATTTTATTCTTATTTATCTCTCTTTTTTATATACATACACATACACACACACACACACATACATACATACATACATATATTTATATATATAAAATGAACCTTTTCTTTGGTAAAGCTAAATCAAAGACAACAGCAAAAGATGCCATTTATAAATTACGTGAAACGTTAAGCATGTTGGAGAAAAGACAGGCTTTCTTAGAAACAAAAGCAGAAAATGAATTAAAAATCGCAAAAGCGAATGCTACCAAAAATAAAAGAGGTTTGTACAAGAAAAAAAAAAAAAAAAAAAGACATAAATTCGATAGTTATTAATAAATGCGTTCATGTAGCTGCTTTAATGGCACTTAAAAGGAAAAAGACATATGAAGCTAACATTGAAAAGATTAATGGTGCTCGAATGACGATTGAAACTCAAATGATGGCTATTGAAAGTGCCAATGTTAATTTGGAAACCATGAGTGCTATGCGTGCTGGTGCAGAAGCCATGAAAAATATTCATGGTTCAATGTATGTTAACAAGTGATTTACTATTCATAAACTGACTTAATAATATGTGTATATAGGGATATTGATAAAGTTGATGCTACCATGGATGAAATTCGTGACCAAATGGATGTTGCAAACGAAATTTCAGAAGCTATTTCTCGACCTGTTAATGTTGGTGATGAATTAGATGAGGTAATGTCTAATAGAAATGAAATATTTTTAATAAATACATGTATATATACATGTATATTTATTTATTTGTACGCTTACCCTTGATTATGTAGGATGAATTATTAAACGAATTAGAAGAATTGGAACAAGAAGAATTAGACGCAAAAATGTTGGAAACTCCTTCATTGGTTGTTTCTGCCCCCAATGTACCTTCTCATGTGCCTGGTAAAATAAATTGATATACTCTATTACATGTCCTGAATACATACTAATATATTTTTTTTGTTTATAGCTCATAGTATCAACGCTGAAGAGGATGATGAAGAAGCTGAACTTAGAGCACTTAAAGCAAGTATCGCTATGTAATTTTAATATTGTTTTGAATATAAATATATTATGTATAAATGATAGCAACCAAGTATATAGCTATCCTTTTTTTTTCACAATAATAATGATAGTATTATGTAATTATGCATATACATATACAGAATACTTATTATAGATGAGATATATAATTCCAGGTTCTCGAGTCATTGTTGTTAAGCTATATATATATATATATATAAGCTATTGGTTCATGTCTGTAAATGACTACAAATGAAATAAAGTTAAAAGGCAACAGCTACTGTTTAAAGAATATATATATATATATATATATATACAAACAGTAGTTGAATATTGAAAGAACTTGGAAGGAAAGTAGGATAAAAATGAGAGAAAAGGAAGATGTATAAACGGTATAAGAAGGAGTTAGTGTTACTGGTTATAAAATGTGAGATTGGAATAAAAAAAAAAGGGTCAAGTTCATATAAACCAAAGAAGACTTGAAACAAGTATTTTGTGTTTAATTTTACAGTAATATTGATTTAATACTTGTATATTATCAATGCTTTCTTTTCTTACTAAAATAAACAAATGTATACCATAAAAACAATATTTATAACGGCATAGTTTTGTTTGAAAAAAAAAATCCATGAGGTTAAACGCAATACAGTAATAAAAATGATATTCGTTAATGAAATACAAAAAATCATAAGTAGTTAACTCTCGTTATGACACCTATCAATACTAGCTAATTCCTGACCATGTATTATATATTTCAATACTATTGAGTACAAGATCTACAGCAACAACTTTATCATCACACTTGCCAATAAAACATGAAACGACAAGTCATTTTTGGCGTAAAAGTAGTTTTAAAAAGCCGCAAAAACCAATAACTGTTCAATCTGTGGTTTGTGACTCGCAACCAAAAAGAGGCACAAAAAAAAAATATGAATAACTTTTTTTTTTCTTATTATTGTTTTATATAATCTGAAAACATGCCTAAATTAACAGCAAAGACAACCAAGAAAACAACCCCCTCCGAGGACATGAGAGCCTTTGGTCCTATTTTCAATAAAGATCTTGGCCAGCACATTTTAAAAAATCCTCTTGTTGCTCAAGGCATTGTTGATAAGGTATAAATCAAATAATGATCGATGATTTTTTTTTTTTTTTAAAAAAAATGTGTAAAACTTATAACATTCCCTTATAGGCTAATCTTGTTAGTTCAGATACTGTATTGGAAATTGGTCCAGGTACTGGTAATTTAACAGTTCGTATTCTTCCAGCTTGTAAAAAAGTGTATGCTGTTGAAATGGATCCTCGTCTTGCAGCTGAATTACAAAAACGTGTACATGGAACGTAAGTTGATAGGCAAACAGCAATATTATATAGACGTTATGAAGCTAATTATTATTACTATATAGCTCTGAACAAAAAAAACTTAATATTTTACTTGGTGATTTTATGAAAACAGATCTTCCCTATTTTGATGTTTGTATCAGTAATACCCCATATCAGATCTCATCTGTTCTTGTGTTTAAATTGTTGGAACATCGTCCATTGTTCCGTGTTGCCATTCTCATGTTTCAACGTGAATTTGCTTTACGTTTAGTAGCCAAACCAGGTGATGAATTATATTGTCGATTATCAGTTAACGTACAATTGTTGGCCAAAGTAGATCATGTGATGAAAGTCGGTAAGAATAACTTTCGTCCTCCACCCAAAGTCGAATCATCTGTCGTTCGACTTGAGCCAAAGAATCCTCCTCCACCTGTTAATTTTAAAGAATTCGATGGTTTATTGCGTATTTTGTTCACAAGAAAACACAAAACTTTTTCTGCCAATTTCAAACAATCTACTGTATTAGATATGCTTGAAAAAAATTACAAAACTTATTGTGCTGCTCATGAGATGGTAAAGAGATAAATAGACGAATAGATATATAAAAGATTCATTAACGAGATGATATGGTTTTGATTTTATTTTAGATGGTCGAATCTGATTTTGATATTAAAGCTAAAGTAACTCAAATTCTTGAATCTGTTAGTATGTCAGATAAGCGTGCAGCAAGATGTGATTTAGATGATTTCTTAAAGTAAGTAATTACTACTTGTATATAAAAAAAAATCTTTTAGTATGAATGAATATTTATCGTCCTTCTTTCTAGTCTTTTACTTGCATTTAACACTGCTAATATTCACTTTTCTTAACAAAAGATATCGTTTTCTGTTTTCTCTTTTTTTTTTAATTTATTACATGTAAAGCATTAATAATTGTATTAGTAGTAGTAGTAGTAGCAGCAATATAGTAGACACTTATTCATAGATCATTTTATATTCGTTATTTATAAATCAATAAATAACTATACTATTATTCAAAAATGACTTTAGTAGTAGTATCAATATATATGAAAGGCGTTGATTTAATTAAAAAAAAAAAAAAGTAAAAGTTAGTTTTATATTTTACGGGATATTTCTATATAGAAAGCAGGATACTATTATATGTAAAGTATTCAGCATTGGAAGAAGTGTATCTTTTTAAAGAGATAGAAAGTTAGCATCGAAAATTTTTTAATTTCTCTAAAAGACAGACTGTAAGCTTTGTCTGACTTTGACCGCTTTTTAAAGATAGTTTTCCTATTTTAACCTGAGTGCGTAAAACGTGTTAACGCAATTATCAGTGTAAAGGAATAAAATACACATCAGGCGGAAATCAAGTTTTATATACGTTTAAAAAAAAAAGAAGAATAGGAAAAAAAAAAGGCTTCTCTCCCTCTCCCAATCGATTTTTATCATTTTTAAACAATCTATTGACAACTATTCGCTTCTTAGGCTATCGATGTCAACCAATTAGTTGTGTATATATATCTTGTATTCCAAAAAAGCAAAATGAAACCTTGTATTCACCCACTCATCATGACGTTCTCACTCAACTTATTATAAACACTACTGTATCTTTTCACATCTATTTACAAAAAAAAAAAAAAAAAAAAAAAAAAATGTATTGTCTCATTATTTATTTTATACTCTATAGCCAAAATCTAACCACCATAGTGTTCCATTTTTTGAACCGTAAATCAACCCCATTGGACCCATGGCTAATCTTGATCTTACAAAATCATAACCGTCGGATAATTCATCATCTTCTCTATTACTGTTGATATCGTTCTCATCTTCCATCCATTCCTGTTGTTCACTCAAACCTAAATGTGCCGTAACTCTGGCTGCTGTCGTACCATTTAAAGCATATAAGGCTATATCCCCTCGTCGGTTAACAGTAGCCACACGATCTCCATGAATTGCAATATTTACAATTTCTTTAGCCGTACTCTCAAGTGGAGTTGTACGAATTGAATGAATTAATCTTGGACGTTCACTAAGGTTAGGTAAAGGGGGGAGCAGAAGGTTTTGATTAGCCATATTATCATAATATTGCTTAATGTATTGATCTGTTTTCAGTTGACATGCATAACCATAATCATTATAGGATGAATGACGACGTCTACGAATAGAACACTGTCTAATAAAATCTTTTGAAGTATTTTTTGATAAATGCGTTCCAGTTGAGGTAGATGAACGTGGCTGTTGACTAGAAGGATTAAATGAATGGTGTGCAAATAGATGATGAGTTGAAGAAGGTATTTTTAGACCCAAGAAACTACTCAATGTCTTGGATAATCTTTGTCTATGAGACATGGCTGATGGTAGCTGTGCGGTAGAATGTAAGTGATGATGGGTGTTATTAGTTGACAATGATAAAAGATGCTCCTGATCCTCATCATTTGATTTATACTCATTCCAACGATAATGATAAATTCTTCTTGAAGCATGCGGTGCAAGAACTAAACTTAATTCATTATTATATTCAATACATGGTATACTACAAGCGTTTAAATAGTGTGTAATAGTTGCATCTCCTAACGGATCATACATATTAAATACATGTAATAACCCATCTACGTTTACAGTGATTAAATTATTTCCAGATAAAAATACATTATGAGGCTGATTTTCAAAAGCCTATATTATATATTGATGTTTTGTTACATGCCAGTATTTCTTTTTTTTTTTTTTTTTCTTTCTTTTTTTTTTTCAACCTTTACCCTACTCAATAACTTTATGCCTTTTCTCCAATTCCAGACAAAGATAACAGATGGTTTCCTACCAGCAAGAGCAAAATAATCTTGATTTACTGATATAGAATCAGGCAAAAACCAAGGATGACTACCTCCCTTAAGTACTTGGATAGGATCATGCTTTGAGCCTTTTGTAATATCATAAAACAAACATTTTCTAAATATAAAATGATGCTGAGCTTATAGAATATGAACAAGTATGAGTTTATATTTAATCACTTTACGATCCACGCTGTGCAATGACTAATATATTAATATCTGGTAAAATGTCTATACATTCAACAATACAATTTGACTGTAAAATAGCTGGATCACCAAAGAACCATATTGATTTTAATATAAATCCATGTTCTGTAGAATATTCATATAATTTAACTGTATTATCCTTCATGATAAGAAAATTACTAAATACATTTACATACACATATAAATACCAACTTACTTCTGATAAAGTAACTAATAATTGATTTCTTAGTTTGACAGCCAATACACGATTGTGATTGTTATTATCAATCTTGATTGTCCTTTGCACATTACCCATTCTCCAATTAACAAAGGTAATAGCCTGACAATATCTTTTTTTCCAAGGTAAAGTAGAAGTATCTAACCATTTTAATGGCTTATGTGCATATATATCTGTAAAATGTGAATTCAATTCGTAAAATCTATTTCTCCATATGGTAACATCTTGAGTGATTCTATTCCAAGTTTTGCATGTCTAAATAATAATTTATATTAATATATTGTTTATGCGTGTGAAGGTCTTTATATTATATATAAATGTACTAATTGGATTTGAATTAAATCTTGAAAGGATAGTAAATAAAATATTTTTAAAGTAATTTCTCTTGGTAGCAAACTAATAATATCTTTTTGCTCAAATTCATTCTTTTTATTTGATAATAATACGTTATTTTTCTCTACTGGCACACAATTAGCTTCAGTCTGAAGACTTGTTTGTAATAAAGAAAACTTCCGAAGTGGATTAATAAATTTTTTCTTTTGATGGTCATTCATCTTGTTTTAGGAAAAAAAAAAGAAAAGAGAAAAGGTAAGGTAAGCTAAGAATAAAAAAAAAAAAAAAAAAAAAAAAAAAAAAAAAAAAAAAAAAAAAAAAAAAAAAAAAGAGAGAGAGAGAAAGGGGGGAGAGAGGGGGGACAGAAACAGAGTCGTCTTTAAGTTATTTTTGGTCATAATAAGTTTTAAAATAGGTTGATAAGCACGAGAATTCCTTATTACAGTATTTCATTTGTACTGTATTCTTACAAGTCTGTTGGGAAAAGGCGGACGCTTTTTTTTTTTTTTTTTGACTCTTTTTTTTTTCAACTCAGTTTGATGTCTCTTCATTCATAACAATCGTCTTTTATGCTTCCATTAAATAATTAGAAAAAAAAAAGTTCATTTATGAATTTGATATAGTGTACAGTTAATAAGCCTTATTCTCTTTCTCTCTGTCTCTTTTTCCTTACTTTTACTTTTATTGAACTGTTTGTTTCTTCCCAATTTCAGATATTTGTACTTCTATTACATTTCCTGTAGAAGTATTTAATATGAAGTGTATTTTGTAGTCATACAAACAACGATTCATATTAATTGAAACATTGTATCTTAAATAGTCAATATTTATATTCTTACCAAATATCAAATTCTTTTCCCTCCCCAAGTTATTCAAAAGTAAGATATGGCATTAAAATTGAACAGTTTTAAAGATTTCAATTATGATTTGAGAGGGTGAGTTATTTGCAAATATTCGTCTGTAAGTTGACTACGACGAAACCGTTATTCTAAAGAAAAGAAAATGTAGCTCATAAGGCTATCGTTCCACCATCTTGGAGTAATTCTCATGTGATAGATACCAAGCTTACATGTAAATTCTCTGCTACCATTTAAAAAGGAAGATCGATACTATTCATATTAAACAATCCTATAAATCTGACTTTCTTTGACATCCTTTTCATCTGTAAGAAGGGATTGACAGTTGGTGCTATCAAACCTATGTTAAGATTATAACAATATACGCTTGATATTATTTTTTTTTTTTTAATGTTTAACCTCTTTTCCAATAAAGGATGCAGTTCAGGTTTACAAAATAATGTATAATACGGCGAATATACTACTCGTTGAAATTGACAACATTTATTTATTAAATATGAAAATAAGCATGCCTTTCTTCTTATCAAGATAAGTGTAGTACAATTATTAGTAAATATTTTCTTCTTTTGGTCTATTGCCGTATTACAGTTGAAGAAACTAGGTTGGGCCAATGAGAAAAAATTAGGCCGTTTCAAAATTGAATTAGGATATCATTATGAAAATGGGACAGAGATACGAAAGTAGGGCAGCGATACGGAAATGGGACATATTAAGATACTTTTAATTTTTGGGCGAATGAAGACTTTTTTTTTCAATAGGTCAACTAATCTGTAAATATAGGGTGTCTTGCTGTTATACAAGACATAATGTTATTCAATTGTTAAGGCTATTTTTTTCCACAAATAATAATAGTGTTGTTAGTATATGAAGTAATGAAATCTATATTAATCTCAAGATAGCTTACCCCCGCCGAAACTCTTCAGGTCGATTGTTGTTGTTAGCAGCCATATACAAAAAGATAGAGCGCATGTTGAGACTCGCCATATGATCGCTGTTCCATCGAGATATTACAAGTTTGACAGTTGAGAACTGAATGGATCATCATATTGGAGTCATCACGTTGGTTAGAAGTACTTTTTGTATGACATCTGGGACATATTTGACTTGTGAAATACTCATCAATCAAAACGACTTACTTTCTTGAATTTGGCTGGTTGCATCTGGTTGATTTGACATAATTTAGCAAGGCTTTTCCGAATGCCTTTGTTGGAGAAGGTACATTCCCACGAAGCTCACCGAACCGAGCAGAACCAAACGCCACTACAGTAGGCCTTTCAGCTTCACCGGCATTGTCTCTAGGGGCTAACGGCTTCCACTTTTGCTGATTTGCTTGCTGTATATCAGGATTGCCTTCTTGGTACTTTCTGCTACCTGTAAACAACCGTTTACACACTTCGGTCAATGCTTTTTGCTTGTTTCTTCTATAGCCGTGATATTTGAGCTTTTTCAACCCGGTTGTGTAATAGCCTTTAATTGCCTCAAAGTTCCGAAATATATATCGCAAAGCTTCATTGAACTGGTCCCAGTTACACGTCCTTGTTGATGGTGTATTAGAAATCAGATGGCGTGCGTCAACATTGGCTCACGAGTGATGACTTGCTGCTCCATTCTTTCTAAAACATGGTATAACCACGGCAAATACAAGTAAGGTTTAGCATAGTAATCTGCTTCAGTCAGGTTCAAGCCATGTAATTTTTGGCGGCATTCATTAATAGGATTGTTGTTGATTGAGGTTTTGTGAGTGTCGGCAACTTCCAGATTAGCAGGGTAAATTATTTCTTGATTGGTACAAATAGCATCATATACCCGCTCAGCTAGGTCGCGTTTGACACTATTTCGGAAAGGGAGGCCTGGAAATTCAGTTGTGTTAGAAAGCCTCGTAAAGAGATAGCGCAACGTTTTTGGCTTGAAGTTGGTTCCAACATGATTCTCTATAAGTGTCTCAAAGCTACGCATGACTATTGAGATTAGTGTGCTATACTGAATATTGGGGGAACTGTTGTTGCCTATTAAAATCTTTTCCCATTTTATTACTAAATTGTAAGAAAACTTTAGGGATCTCGGCATCGGCATTCTTTCCTTGACCAACAAATAAAGCAGCAAAGTTGTATAGTTTTTTGTGAGTCAGTTTTGGTACAGCCTCGACCAATAATTGATGGGTGTCAGCATAAATGACAATAAAATAAGAGAAAGGGGATGTTATTTAAGTTTTCATTCTGTAGAATCGGTAGATAAAAAAGATATAAAAAAAATAAAAACAGTAGGGTAATCTAGATGCTTGTGTGAGTGTTTATTCAATGTAAACTGACTGAAGAACTTTATTGATTCAAGATGATCTCCTTTACATACATTTATCGTTATTTGTTACTTGTATGAATATAATCGTATGAAATTGTCGGTTTTCTGATCCACTGGTACCTGGACTACATACGGAGCCCAATATTACAGACTATAAATAATGATTGTAACCAAGACCTGGTGGCTCTAGGTCTTTCTTACGAATAATAAAAACCTTACATTCTACGTATCCTAATCACTTTACTTGGCTTTATTATTTCAAAAACGATAGTTCACTCACTCCATCAAACTCACAGAAATGCTCCTTATTGTCCTAAGTAATTCGAATCTGGGATATTCTCCATGAGGATTGTTCGTTCCGGGATCATTCAAGTTAGGTGGATCATTTCCTAATCTGGATGATCATCTTAGTAGTCTGATAGTCTATTAGTGGCCTTTCTTGTTAAATGGAACAAGTTTATAGCTTCTTGTTTATACATTCGCCCAAAAACTAAGCGTGTCTCAATATATCCCACTTTTATGCTGATGTCCCACTTTCATATTGGTGTCCCAATTTATTTTGGAAATGGTCAAAAAAGTTTTATATTGTTTCTTCGACTGTATCAAGAAGGAATAACTTATAAAATAATATTACTTTTATACTAAATTTACTCAAAGAAAAATGGGTAAAAACAAACTCTTGATATTTTATACAAATTCTTATGTGCATCAGACTTATAAATGTTTTTGTCTGATTCTTTGATTTTATTCTATCTTAAATTTATTAGAAATAGTGTAAAAAAGAAGAAGCATATAAACTACCTTAATTGTGTGTTTTCTTTTATTAAATAATTATGTAATATAATTCTATTCTCTTCTCTTCTCTTTTCTTCTCTTCTCTTCTATTCTTTTTTTTTATTGACCATATACATAGATTCCATCTGGCTCATCTGAAGCTATTAAATTTAATTCTGATATTTCATTTAAATTGAAAACTAGACTAACTATACGAGCTCCATTTCGATAATGTTTTAGTAAAAAATCTGCAAATTTATCAGTATGATCTGGTAGCAGAAATACGATAATGACTGTCCAGTTTATGTCATGAACTATTTTAGGTAAATCCAACAAGTCTCCCAAGATGAAAGAAACTTTATTTTCTTCATCCGGTAACAATATTTGTTTTGATAATGTTTTTGACGTCTCTACAAGTTTTTCATCGGATTCAATACCTACTGCTTTTGATGCTCCAAATTCAGAAACTGCTGCTGTCACAAATCGACCATCCCCTGAACCTAAATCAATCAATACATCGTGCGATCCTATTTTGACCATGTTTAAAGCTTTCAAAACTCTTTTTGCAGAAGTTGGACAAAATGGTGCTAATGAAGTATCAACATCATCAATATACGCTGGAAAAGGATCTTCTGCACTTTCATCGTAGATCCGATTATCTGCATCTCCATATACTTGTAAGAATTTATTAGGAATTGATGGATCGTTTTCTTTTACTGACATTAAAGGAAAAAAAAAAAAAGTATATTAGGTGTGTTTGAAAAAAATTTTTTTCTTTATACATCTTTATGAATTATGCCTTATATACTCGGATCAAATTAATTATAAAAGAGAATTAATATTTGTATTCAACATAATACTGCACAGTTACTTGATAGAAAAGAGACAAGAACTTATTCTTTTGGACAAGTAATAACTTGTCTATTTATGAAATATAATAAATCAGGATAAAGTGTTTACCCCTTTTTCTTTTTTTTTCTTTTTATAGTGTAGTGTGAGATAAGATAGACACTGTTTTATTAGGAATATTATGTAATTGTATTAACTTTTTATATATGCATGTATGTATTAAATAAATCTAATGGGAAGATAGGCTTTCTAAATCAATTTCTTGATCATCCAAGGTAACCAGTGATTGATATGCAACTCCCTTTTGTCTCTCTCTCCAATTGTTAATCCTTGTATAAAACTTATAAAAGAGATTGACTTTGTTTTCAGAATAGTAATTTTCTTCATCAATTAATTCAGGTTTACGCCAGAACCATTTCAACATTAAACTACTAACGACAACACTTGTTGAACTTGCTGCCATAGCCATACCTGCCATCATTGGATGTAAATGAAGCCCTAAAGGCATAAAAACACCCATTGCTAAAGGAATGCCAATCAAGTTATAGATGGATGCCCATAATAAATTTAGTTTAATACGTCTGAAAATACTTTTGGAGAGTGCTAGTGCAGTGACGACATCAGTCAAGTCATTACGCATTAACACAACATCAGCCGCTTCTATAGCGATATCTGTGCCACTGCAGAGAGCAATTCCCAGATTAGAAGCAACAAGGGCAGGGGAATCGTTAATACCATCGCCTACCATAGCTACAATTGTAGCTTCCGTATGTTTCTCCCAGAAGGGTATCCATTTATTATGACGTCTGTGTCTAATCTGTGCTTGCATCTCTTTTATAATTTGTGTTTTACCATTAGGTGAAATGCCAGCATGAACTTCTGTAATACCTACACGGGCTGCAATACATCGCGCAGTTAAGGCATTATCACCTGTAACCATAGCTGTATCGATACCTAACTCTTTTAACGTCGCAATCACTCGTTTTGCTTCCGGTTTAATCATATCAGAAATAGAGATAAACCCTGTCGCAACATGATTGATAGCAACAAGGATTGTCGTATGGCCTTGCGACAACTCCCCTTCTACTATTTGAATTTGTTCGTTTTGTAAAGTGATAGCATGATATTCTTCCAGCCATTTTTGATTACCAATCACTACATGATCTACTTTTTCATGACGAGAGATGTTACATTCAATACCATAGCCAGTTTCACTCTTAAAACTCAAGATGAAGCCTAAATGATCCAAGGGTTGATCTGAGGGTGTAGATGTGACTTCCTTTGCTTTATGAACGACAGCACGACCCAAGAGATGCTCACTGCCTGCCTCTGCAATGGCTGCCACCAAAAGCATTTCTTGACGCGTTGATTCAAGACCATCCCAACTTTGATAATTCACAACCTGTACCTTACCCATCGTTAGCGTACCCGTCTTATCAAATACAACCTTATTGACCTTTTGACCCTTCTCCAAGACTGCACCCCCCTTGAAGATCACACCATGCTCTGCACCTAAACCTGTGCCTACCATCACTGCAGTGGGTGTAGCTAAACCTAATGCGCAAGGACAAGCGACAATAATAACACTGATGCATAGCTTGAGACAGACAAAGAACCAATCTCCATTCCCTTCTCTTGTAATCTCATGTTGGAAAAGTATAGGCATACGATTGACCCCTAGACAACCTACTAAAAGGGACCAAAAGACTAAAGTAAAGATACCAAGACATACAACAAGAGGGACAAAGATACCAGCCACCTTATCTGTAAATCCTTGAATAGGCGCCTTGTTCATTTGTGCATCCTCCACTAATCTAACAATTTGGCTTAGAGCCGTATCAGAACCTACACGTGTCGCACGCATTATGAATGAGCCCAAGCCATTTACAGTTCCACCAATCACGGTATCACCTGGATGTTTATTTACAGGATCCACTTCACCTGTAATCATACTTTCATCTATAGAGGATTCACCTGAAAACACAACACCGTCCGTTGGAATTTTATCACCAGGAATAATTTTCAAGTAATCATTGATTTGGACCAATTCAGAAGGTATCTGCCTTTCAGATGTGATTGCCTGCTTCTCATCTGTGGTGGTAGTATCAGGAAATTGAACAAGGGTTGCAGTAGAAGGAGTTAATGACATTAATTTAGAGAGTGCAGTAGAGGATTGACCCTTTGCCAAATTTTCTAAATAACGGCCAGCAGTAATAAATGAGATGAGCATGGTTGAAGTATCAAAGAAGACAGAGGGATGAGTAGGAGAGGCTATAGAGATAGACCGAATGATGGATAAGACTGAAAAGAAATAAGCTGATAAAGTAGATATAGTAACCAAGACATCCATAGTAGGAGCACGATGTTTTATAGATTGATATGCTGAAATCAAAAAGCGTTTACCTATCCAGAACTGCACAGGAGTTGCGAGTAGCCATTGAATAAAATCAAAGAGAAAGAATCCTGGTATAATATAAGTAGGTGTATTCAATAGAGAACGACCCAATTGAAATTCAGGAAGAATCATGGCGATGACAAATACAGGAAAGGCAAATATGAAACTTTGTAAAAAGGTAGTACGCCATTGCTGGATTTCCCGGACTTTGGATAAACTTTCAAGTTGTATATCACGAGTTTTATCAGATACGAGGGCATTGAAACCCAAAGATTCTATAGCTTCCACGATTTGCCGTGGACCAATTTGAGATGGATGATGAATGATGATACCTGACTCGGTCATAAGCTGAATAGATACAGACTGAACTCCCTCAAGCCTTTTAATTTCACTTTCAATGGTATTTACACAACTAGAACAAGTCATACCATAAATTTGTAATTGAAGTTTTGTATATTTATCTTGTGAAGAAGTAGTATGGTCGATGAAAGAAGCTTCAAAACCCATATCATTTATATGCTTTATAATGTCATCTATATCAATGATAGATGAATTATATGTCACTATTCCTGATTCAGCTAATAATGAGACTTGTACAGTCATAATGCCCTGAATTGTTGATAATCCTCTTTCTATACTATTCACACATGAAGCACAAGTCATTCCACTAATTCTTAACTGTGCAGTCCACATATAGTGTTGTTGGCATTCATCGTCTTCTTCTTCCTCCATATCCACACTTGTATGTAAAATAGATAATGGTGGTGGTGGTGGTGGTAGTGTTAAAGAGGATGAGTTGTCTTCTTCTCCTGAATAAGGAAGCACAACATCAAAACCACAACTCTCGATTGTGTCTTTAATTTCGTTAACAGAAACAAGTGAAGGATGATATAAAACAGTTGCATTTTTATTTTCTAAACTAACGTCGATTGAATTTACACCTTTTAAATCAAGACATGCTTTTGTAATTGAATTAACACAAGAATGACAAGTCATTCCATGAATAGATAAAACTAACTTGGGTACATCAAAGCCACAATCCTTTATTGTTTCTATAATATTTTCCAAGAATGTTGTAGCTGGATTAAAAGTAATATTTGCATTATTATTTTTCAAGTTTACTTGAACAGTATTTACAAAAGGAGTTAAAGCTTTAGTAATAGAATTAACACAAGACATACAAGTCATGCCTTGAATAGGAATAGTGATGACTACTTCATTAGAATTACTCATATCAATTAAAGAAGTAGAAAAAAAAAAAAAAAAAAAAAAAGAGAGAGAGAAGAGATAAGAAATGTAAACAAGCATAAAAATAAAATAAAATAAGCCAATCCAAACACACATTTCTATTTACATCTTATTTGATGAACTGGTTTATTTAATTAACCGAGTTTATTTTATTTATTTATAGTCGTTCTTTATATAACTTTTTATAAATATGTATATGCATATTTTTTTTTCAATAAAAATTAAGCTATTTCATGCTTTGTTATCAGAATATAAAAATAGAACCCGCCTGTAATTGAATACATTTAGAAGTAATGATGATAATAATTATGATAATCAAGCCATCATTTATGAACAATAAGATCTAGAAATTTGAAACACAGATAATAATAATAAAAAAAAAAAAGAGAAAAAAAAAATTTAAAATCAGGCAAAATGATAAATTCTCAATTCTAAAGGTATTTCAAGTAGCAGTAGCAGTAGCAGTAGTAGCAGTAATAGCAGTAGTCTGTTGTGTAACTTTATGTTTATATTATGCAGCTACTGCTTAGAACTCCATTCATTGCATTCTTTTATTTATTCATTAAATAGATCGCCATATTGTATTTTATCTCTCATAAATTAAACTATAAAATCTGATAATAAAACACTCTGTACAAGTTATTCTGTTCTAAAGTCACTCTTATCAATCTTATTATCAACGTAATCATGACTAGCGTACGTCTGGTATCTTATCATTATACAAGTGTTAACCAAACCTCTCACAGTCTTTATATATAATATAAAATGAGTACTTGTCCTAGTGAAAAGGAGCTTTACAGGTTTACTTCTTTCTCTGTTATTTATTTATATTGATTTAATCACATGATGATCAAAAGCAAGTCAATGAAAGTAAATAGTATATAGAGTATGATAGGTGAGCTTTTCAATTGTATATAACATTACGTATTATTACTTGAAGACAATCGATAAACAAACTAGTGTAAAATACTTGTAGGCTTTTACTCTACAAATCTAACACTGATACTACTGTAAGTAAGTCACTTACTTACTTTGATATCAGTCTAGATAGTCATGTCTTTACGGATAATATAAAGCAGTAAATATGTAATAACACAAATAAACTTTTCTTCATATTTATTAATTCATGTGACAACAATAATTGAGTTTATTATCACATATTTATTAAATTTATTTCTAAGGATTAGAATTAAGATCAAAACGGTAATAATAATAATAAAAAAAAAGAAGCAGTTGTGCTTTATTTATGCGATTAAAGGCCATCATATGTAAACTCTGTCTTTTCTTACCTCTCTCTCTCTCTTTCTACTTTTTTTAACCAATCAGAATCAGACTATCTTTTTTTTTTTTTTTGTTATTGAAAAGTAGATACTTAATCTTACGTGGTAATGCTACTTAGAGTCATATTTGTGTAAAATAGAGTGAAATTTAGAGCACTTTTTGTTTCCATCTTTAATAGAAACAAATCTTTTCATACTTGAATAAAGATGCATAATAAATCTCTTTTACATAAGAAGAAGAAACATTTGACAGTTATATAGTATTATTGTATTATAGTGTGTATAAAATGAGCTGCCTAATTTATGATTATGGTGCAGTAATAAATAATAGTTATAATTCACCAGATTATTTCATAGTAAAGATACTTGGTTTATTGTATTTTTTTTTCATTTTTTTATAAAAGAAAAAAAAAAGAATTAAATGGGAGAAGCACCGACATAGTTAGGGTTAGCAATAATCTATAAACATACGCATTAATAACTCTTTTCCTCCCCTTTATATATATATATATATATATATGTATCTGTATTTCTTTTATAAAGAACTTACTTCAACCCAATAACCATCAGGATCAGTAATAAAGGCGATATTCTTCATTTTACCATCAGTCAACTTCTTAACAAAGTTAACACCAAGAGATTCGAAACGCTCACAGGCCTTTTCAATATTATCGACAAGAATGGCTGTATGACCATAACCACGACCAGGATCAGAGTTACCATTAGCATAAGCAAAGTCGGCCTGGTCTTCTGTACCCCAATTGCTATAATACACACGTAAATATACATGTATATTCTGGATAAAAAAAAAATAACTACTTACTGTGTTAATTCAAGAACACCGGGCATACTGAAAGCTAACTTTTTCTTTTCAGCTTCATCTTCAGGAATAGAATCGACATAAGCCAAAAAGTAAAGAGTAAATTTGTTCTCAGGAAAGTCATGCTTAGTAATAAGCCTGAAAATAATTATTATAATAACGTGTCAACAGGATTTAACCAAAAGAAAAAGCCTCTATTTTTTTCTTTTTCTTTTTTAATTCGTTAACTTACTTCATACCGAGAACTTCAGTATAGAATTTGATGGAAGCTTGAGGATCCTTAACACGGATCATAGTGTGGTTAAAAACATACTTGGAAGGATCAGTTGACATTATGTAATATACTTATTATAAAAAGAATGAAAAAGAATTAAAAAAAAAAAAAAATCTTTTTGGTTCAAATTATGAATGCTTTTTAAATTTTAATATCCGCCGCTAGAAATACATGTCAAAAATGATGTACATCATAATGTGACGTTTAAACTGAATAGTAGATTTGGATAAATTATACTAATATATTACAAAGATAATTTACAAAACATGGATTATTTTACATATATTTAAGAAGATTCAAGCGAGTTTTCCAAGTCTTCCAAAAAGGTATGCAAAGCCTATTTACGTTATTAATAAAATCCACCAAGTTTGAATCAATTATAAATTATACTACCTACCTGAATTCGATAACCGTCTTTATATTCTCTTCCTGCTAAATAGACAATTTTATCTGCAAAGGCTAATAAAGATTCACCCATATAAATGAACGTTGTTTGTGGATTTGTCATGATATTTCCAGCTACTTTACTATTTGTACTAGCATTTTTTTTATCGGTTTCAATTATACTAATTGCTCTCACTACTAATTCCACTAAAACTGAAGTAAGATTCTCAACTGCAGCTACAGAACTTGCTAAATGAAGTATATCTTTATGTCTTAATTCTAATTCCTCTAGAATATATAAAGAGGACAATATACGCGTTGCATTATCCATCAGTTGCATAAAACGAATATCCATTCTCTTCGTACTTGAGGACTTTTTTATCATATCTGAATTATCAGTTACATGTTCTAAATTCTCAGAAATCCATTGTTCATAAATCGCCGCTAATACACAACAGTCATAAATAAGTTTATGTGAAGTAAATCCAATAAAACAGGATGCTTCTGCTATAAATTCAAGGCCTGTTAAAATACAAGCCATTAACTATACAAAATATAGGTTTGTACAAATGAATATTTTCTATTTGCATAGACTATATATATTTATATGTATATCCTTACATTCTCACCCATAGGTAAATGAATAAGCTCTTCCATATTATTAGCTAATTCTTGAGCTTTCTTACATTCAGTATCTAATGCATCTAACAAACCCGTGCAAAGATTATGTAGCCATTCCTTTGTTGCAATCAATAATGAGTCATTGACTGGCATCCCCATCGCTTTCCATTCTAACCCATTCTGTATTAACGCATCACCATAAAGTGCTATTTTGTTCTCTAGTAATCCTTGAAGCTTTTTTATGTCTTCCAATAAATCATTTGATTGAGGTATAGTACTATTTACTGAGTAACTCATATCTTCCATTGACTGAACATAAGAAGCAAGCTTATTGATTTTGTTTTCATATAAGGTCCATTCCGGAAAAATTTCCTATAAAAAAAAAAATCAAAGGTTTCCATTTCATTATTATACTTATTACCTATGCCAAAAGGAAATACTTACAATAAATGGTAATGTATGATCTCCACTAAGTTCATTTGCTATTCTTAAAACTTTAGATAAATGGTCACGCAATGATTCAAACTCTTGATCTGGTTTTTGCAGTAATTCCAGCTCTTTTCTAAGCTGTTTTTGTTTATCATTAAACAAATGTTTAAACTCGATTAATGGTATATTATTCTTTTGCGCTTGTAATTCTAACCATTGTTCCAAGGATGATGCTGTGGTTGGATTCAAAGTTCCACTCATAGATATTCGACGTAAAGCTGGCATAGGATTTTCTTCATTTAGAGGTTTATTATAATTAAAAGGATGAGGTGGTGGAGGCGCTGTAGTCATATCAACATCATCAAGTGATACTGATAGACTACGTGCAATATCATTTGCTAAACTGCTTGAAAGTTTCTGTAATTTACGATCTTGGGCAGAATTAGAAAAACTGCGTTTACGTTTCAAGTTGTAATTACTAGGTGATTCAGGTGTTGATAAAGTTTCTGTATGTAACAACATGAATATATATATATATATATATTATAAAGGTGAAATCAGTTTAATTACCTGTACTTTCATTATATTTTGACCATTCACGATTTTCTTCATTAAAATTAATTTTTGTTGTAGGAATAGCACCTTTCAACAAACTATCCTCTAAAAGTGGGGTTTGGGGGGAGGGAAAGAGATAAAATTAGTGACTTAATAACATGACTAAAGATAACACACCTAATAGACCCAATATGACTTTAACACAAGTTGTCCAAGCGTCTTGTTCAGATCTTAAACCATTGAACATTTTTTTTTTTTTTTTTTTTTTTTTGCAGAAAAAAAACGTCATGTTGGTAAATTTCGGTCAGCTCTCGTTCTTGAACTGGCGGAACCTGATTACTAAAAAAAAAAAAAAAAAAAAAAAAAAAAAAAAAAAAAAAAAAAATAAATAAATAAATAAAAATCTCGTGTTTAGGATTATGGAAAATGGAGATGGAAAAAATACCTTTTAAGGAAAAATGAGACTTGTTGTTTTAGCATAATCGTGAAATTATTTTTAAAGAAGTGGATCCTTTTTGTTTTTGTTTGTTTCTCTCTTTTACTTCTTTTTTTTTCTTTTTTTTTAAAAAACAAGGCTTGATTTTTAACTTAATGAATACTACCCTTTACCCGATTTTTGATATATGTCCAATTAAACATTTTTATATGCGACCTTACCAACGCATAAATAATTGTACATGGTATCCAATCGAAATTCACTTAACTGATTCAACAATTCAACCTTATGAAATGAGATATCAGTTTGATGATTTTATTGTATTTTCTCGGTTATTGCATAGCAAGTTTGATATCTCAAAGAGTCTATTACCAAAAATTAAAAAAAGTAATTATGCATTCTCGTTCAGTACATTAAAAAATGGTAGTGGATGTAAAAGTCAGAAATATATTGACAGACAGCTCGAGTTGGAAAATTTTTGTCATCATCTTTTACTATTACCGTCTTACATTACTTGTTCTGAAATCTTTCTCTCATTTTTCTCGATGAAACCAAATGAAGATATACTTCAGCAGCAAGACTCTATATTAGAAACAGCATCATTTAAAGCATTTTCTTTAAAGGATTTTATTTATTCAAAACAGTATTCAGAAGACGAACTTGAAGATATTTTCTTTTCACGATCTTATATAGTCGATCATGATTCTTCAAGTAAAAGTAATCGTAGTAGCGCATCAAGTTCATCGACTACAACTGACAGTGGTGATAGTAGTAGTAGTTGTAGTAATAGAGATAGTTTGTTACTATCGAAGCACTTATCCACATCAACTATAGCATCTTTAACAGAAGAAAATGAAAATATTTCAACCATGAATTTCAAGGTCATTTATGATTCAAATAATATCATCATCATACGCACTTCTCGGTCAATATCTCTTGAACAGTTAAAGTCTCAAATCATTCAAAAGTTTGCTTTACTTCATATTTCTTTATCTGATTCACTTATTTTATGTTCAGTCGATGGCTCACGGTCTTCCTTACTTTCTTCTCATCCTCATGTATTGACGAGTAGCATCATGCACACATTTGACTCTTCTTCAGATTCAGGTATCCTAATCTCGGAAGAGGAGGATTTTACTAAGATAATGCAACAAAAATGGTCATCACTTCCAAAGGTGACACTCAGATGTGTTATCATGTAATCCCTATTATTCCTACTGTTATTATATCTTGTATTTTTACTATAAGTGTCTGTATACATTCCCCCCTCCCCTCCTTATTTTTTCTTTTTTTCTTTCGTTCGTTCTTTCTTTCTTTCGTTCGTTTTTTCTTTCTTTAATTATTATTATTATGTAATATGTCTAATTTCTTATGTAAAAAAAAAAAAGAAAGATTGTACATTTTAAATATATATGTTTATAGATAATATTAAAGCTTTAATTTTATAAAGATAGTATTCAGAGTCTATATATCAATCATCTCTCACACTCGTTTGATCACCTGCTTAATATGAGCAGTCATTATATACGAATCTTCTAAAGGAAAAAAAAAAGATAGCAAAATAAAGTGTATTCAATTATTTATACCCCAATCATACTAGAAAATTTAGTATAATATAAGATTTATACAAAGAACAGGTCAAGGAATTTACATTTATAAAGGGATTTTATTCAATTACATAATCAGGGTCTATTCTCTTTTATTTAACAGAAAAAAAAAATAGTATACTGATAGATAATTTGTCTTTAATAACAGTAAATCTTTATACAAAAAAAAAAATCTCTTATTTTATGATTGTTTCTAATTGTAAGACAATTGTAATATTCTAGAAGTAAACAACGATTGGCCTTTTTTGTACTATCATCGTTATCATGAGGAGAAAATATATTTTTTTTTTTCAAACAATAAAATAATTTTCTATAAATAAGAAGAACAAAACAAAGTTTTAAAAAGTTTCATATCTAATTTTAAATAAAAAAATACTCCACTTTATTACAACATGATACTCCCTTATTTGAAACAATATAGAATTTCAGATAATACTTTATTAATGACAACACATTTACTAAATAGATTTACAAGCACATGTTGTATATATCTTTTTTTTTGTTTTATATACATATATATACATATATAAATATGAAAAAGAAAATAAAATGACCACCAGGCACGTAGTTTATAGATTTAATGAATTTGCCCTCGTCAGTTTAAAAAATAATAATAAAAGTAACTAAACACTCTTTTCGGACAAAAGGCACAAAAAAAAAAGAAAAAAAAAGCAAAAGCAAAGGCAAAAGTAAAAGTAAAAGATGAATGAAATTATAAAAAATAAATAAATAAATAAAGTGTTAGAAAGGGATGAAAGGCTTGAAGAACCGGTCTACCAGGTGTGATCCTGGATTGGAAAGAGCTAGAGGAATGGTGTTGTGAGCTAGACAACCCATATCTCATATAATATGGAACATATTGAGGGACAACGGATAAACTATCAGACAAACGTTATACTACAATTTTTTTTTCTTTCCTTTTTTGAAAGAAAGTGTGTTGGGAAGAAGGAAAGAGAGTCTTCAATTGTTTGTAGCATTTGCAATATGTAGTACATATGGTAGACAATATATATTGAATGAGTTCTACTTTTATAAGTTGATCAGGGTGAAAAAGGATCATACGTAAGGGTAACCAGCCAAGACGCCAACGGAGACATCAACTTCCATCCTATTGTACCATAGACAACCAGAGGATAGGATCAATCTTTAATACATTACGACAGGAAGACAAATACTTGAAATAACGACAAGCAGAACGTCTTTCATTCAGATGGTCCAGAAGATAAGTGGAATAGATATTTTAAAAATAGACGCAAGTCAAGGCTTTCAATAGGAGGGATGCATCGTTTTCAAAGCGGTGTTTTGTAAAGGAAATAGCATTGTGAGCAATTTTCTGATAGTTGAAGATAGAGTATTCAGTTTACTAAGTAGTAGTGCATTATCAAAAAGAGTATGGGATTTAAGAATAAGTTAAGATTGTAGTAGACTAATACATTTCATGTATATGAAGCAGCTTAGTGAGGTACAACATAACCTTTGTGAAGAGATGTGAAATAGCTACTAAATATATGGTGGAGGCAGCTATTTCGACAGTCTGTGATATCTCTATTAGAATAACAGAGAATAAACATATATACATATATACATATATGTATATAATGATGAAAAACTATAAAAGACTAGTAAAATCAACGACAAGGCCGAATAATAGTTCCAATAGTTGATCATTTTATTTGTAATTTTAAACGATGGTTGTATTTATGTTAAAAAATATCTGAGATTAGAGAGGAATTAGAAAAAAGTATTAATAACGACTGAATGATAGTATTTAGTATTGTTAATGAAGTGTACAATGTCCTTAGTAAATTATATAGACTATGAATGAGTATTATAAACAAGTTGAAATTCTTTCTTTTCTATTATTTGTTCAGGTACTTTAAATCTGGCACTAAATAAAGGGTAATTAACTCTAATCATCTTATTTCAATAATTATAAAAATTTATTTAGTGTCAGATCATGACAAACTCTACGTCTAGGAGGTAGTTGTTTCTTATCATTGGGAATTAAAACTACTATAGCCGCCCAGAGTCCATTATATATTTTTATAAAATCCAGCCTTATAAGTACTTCTATATATCCTTTCATCTATTTATTTGCCTTTTTCAAATTAAGAGTCTAGGTACGTTCTTGAATAGATTACTATTTTATTTAGCCTGTATAGTATATGGCTTGGCTTTTAGTACCTTCATTCCTTGAAGAATCTTTACGAAAACAGAACAGTATATCCATATTATTCTTTTTAGTGTCCTCTGTTGTGCTAATGATAAATCGAGATTGATGTCTACTTTCAAATCAAATACCTTATCGAATATTATCACTTGCTTCAATAACATGTTCGTCAGACAGTCTTGGATCAAATGACATATAGCTAATCGTACAAGGATAGCGCAATTTCTGATTCCTGGAGAAGAATGACATTTATGTAATATTTAGGTTAAGAAAGAAATGTAGTAAAAATAAACGAAAGTAAAATACGTGAAATTTGTTAACATACCTTTATTAATATATACATATATAATATTATATCAGTTAAAACTTAATGAGAAAAAAAGAAAATTATCTCTATAAGATGTTTGCTATCTATACTTCTTGCATGATTGTCTTGTTAATGGTTTATTTATCAAAGTTGTATATTATTACTCCCTTGCACTGTATTAGTTCATATAGTCAAGCTATATATTATATATTTTTGGTGGTTAGTCCAATGTATACAATATATATATATATATATATATATATATATATATATATAATAGGTATAATGGATCAATACTTATTTCTATTGTTTATTGCAACTTATCTTGATTTATTATGCACAGTAGTATATTATATAAAGTTTAATTTATGTATATTCATAATTATTTATATTTGATTTAATAGCTGAATTATAGTTATGATTAGCGGTACATTAGCCTCAGTTCTAAAATTATTTATTACTGTATCTGTACTAATACCAGTGTTGTATATGAATATTTAATTTAAACTTTAACTTTTATCTTTATTATCATATTATGTGCTAATACGATAGTTGATTTGAAAATCCTGTTTCATTAGTTTGCCCACCTTTATGATGATCCTTTATGACATTCACCGGGCTTATTAATTGCTACATTTTTACCACAGTTGGTATACAGCTTTTGAAGGAGGGAGAGAGAGGGAGGAGGAGGAGGAGGAGGAGGAGGAAAGAGCAGAATCTTATACAGTGACCTGTCTCTCCACAATTATAACAGGCCTGACTCTTTGTCTTGCAGTTTTCCAAAATCATGACACGATTATTAGAATTAGCCAAGCCATTGTCTAATTTCTCCAACTTGTCCAATAAACTACTCTAAAATAATGATATACACATACATATATATATATAATAGAAAGAGAAACTCATAATCTATTAAAAATTATTTTGTTTGATAATGAAGACAACTCAAACTAGATTTTATGTTGAAGTCTAAAATATCATAAAATTTATCTAAAAGCTTAATACGTTAATATTCATTTAAGAGATATTCCATTTTTTTCTTTTTTTTTTTGCATTTATTAGTACACATTTTTAGATAGTCTAATTTGATTTATAATGAGGGCTTATCTATTAAACTATATACATATATATTCTTCCTTTTTTAGTTGTTGCGTCTAGCTTGTCTAAATGCCGTTGAACGTCTATATAAATTAATCACTTGTAGCTACTTTAAATGTATGTTGTCCCATAAGTTTTGCAACTAATGTTCCTATTGCTTCCTGTTCAATTATCAGTTCAACATTACCCGCTGCAAATGTTTGCCAGTAGATTTGATTCTCAGCATAACGTATTTTTTGTTGCTCCTTTTTTCTTTTACTATTATTATTTGCTTCTTCGTTGTTATTTGTTTTAGTATCAACTGAGTCATTCGGATTTATTGCGACGATGGATGATTCACTACCATTGATTGCGTTAAATTGGGTATGCATTATTTGTGTTATACGTCGTTGCAAAATTTGACGCGCAAGTTCTGCTGAAGGTAGTGAAGCAGGTAAAGGAGATTTTGTTCGTAATGCGCCAGCTAATATGAAAAGATAAAGATGAACCGCGGCCGCCAATTCTTTACGAAGAGGGTTGATAGGGTGTATTAATAATCTACGTACATGAATAGGGATATACGACTGTGTCGTCAAGAGATGTTCAATCCAATAAAGCATATTTTGCTCATGGTGTAAGATTTGTTGATAGACGGCAATAGGGAACTTGCCCTTTGTCAAACGAGGTTCCATACCGGCCAGGACAAGCATTTGACTTGTCAATTGATATTGACCTCTTAGTCGTTTTGTGTTTCTTTGTACGTCTTGAAGGGTACATCGATAGTGATACGAATGTGCATCCTCTTGGCTTACAAGAGATGCTACCTTTGAAAACTGAATACCTGTAGCTATCAAAAGATCTGATAAATTCCTACGCATCATCTTACGTGCCCATACAGGCCATAACAATTGGTCAATGATGAGCACGAGCATGATAGCAAAGATAGCTGTTAGTGTACGTTTCCAAACAGGTTCAAACAGGTCTTCTTGTATCGTATTTATATATCCTGTTGACATGACAACTGCCATCGTCAGTAAAGCAATAAACCCCATACGTGAATATGTATAACGAGCTAACATGATATACCACAATGGGACTTGAAATACAAGTGTTAAAACTGATAAAACATATGGATTCTCGTTCCTGTTTGCTGCTAAAAGACTTATATAGGCTAAGACAGCTCCAATAACAGTTGCAATAGTACGAAGGAAACATAAAAGAACTGTTGATCCAACTGTAAAATTCACAACAATCATGGCTGATAAAAGAGCCCATTGCCCATGATTTTCCTTTTAGTTTTCGTATTTTTTTTTTTTAAAAAAAAAGGAATTAGATAAATGAATGAATATATATATACATAGATAGAAAACTTACGTTATATAGATCATTGACACCTTGAATCGGCAGCCAGGCCATTAGAGCTAAAAGCTCCATAATAATAGCATACTTAAGGGCGTAGCGTGTAGAATCACCTCGCATCCATCCATTAATTGCATATAACCATTTATTCCACCAATGTGTTCCAGGCGCATTGTGTAAGGAAGTTATAATTTTTTCATTTCCTATTACCCAACTATTCTCTCCTGAGGATAATAATATATTCGAATCATGTTGCTTATTGGAATTATTATCACTATTTGGTTTGTTAAAATGTTCATCTTTCACTGTTGGTAATATGCTGTCTATATTCGATGATGATCGTGATGTCACAATTTGATCTTTTTTTAACAGACCTTGCTGATCAAAGAGGATTTGATCATTGATCGTTTGTTGTTGCTTTACACTGTAACTTGCCTTTCCAAGCCATTTCTTGAAAGGTACCTTTGGAAAGAATAGAGTAGGAAAACGCTGATTATATCTACGCTTTTGAATAAGCTTCGTCGCTTCCTTTTCTAGTTCAAAAAGCTTCTCACCAATTTGTGATAATGAAAAAAGAACAGTATAAATAAGATAATGATCTTCAGTCACCTTTGGATTTTGACCCTTTTCATATTCATTTTGTAAGATAATTTTTGCTTCCTGTAGGCTTTGTATGATGCACTCTAATTCTTTATGACGACAGTTGTAAGATTGATCTTTGTGTGTAGTACTTTTGTTTTGAATTGGTTGTTGAATAGCATCCTCTTTCTCCAAGTGACATCTAATAGCTTTTATATAATCTAAACTTGTTTGAAAGAACTTTTTCATTTCAGGTTGAATTGACGATTGAAGATGAGATATTAGTTTGTATTCAACACGTGAAATGGAAGCCTCTCCCTGATTTAATTTGTTTGTAGTATTATCATCCATTGAGAGATATGAAGATCCTTGATCGACTCCACTACCATCCATCTCATTATTATCTTGTCTCATTCTTATTAATCTTTGACAATACTCACTATTTTCATGAGTACGATTGCTGGATACTAATAATGATTGAGAATCTATCCTTTGCTGTGTAATTATTTGACTCTCTCGCTCAAAGGCTAGCATAAGTCCAAAAAAATGACGTGACAAGTCTTCCATTTTATTTGCAATAGGTTTATACCAAGTAGGGCAATAATAAGAAAGAACAATTTCATATTTAGCTTCATTCTTTGCTCGCTTCATTCTTGAGATATCAGCATCTAACTGATTTATATTCTGACGCAATTGTTTAGTGACTGATCTATCTTCAAAGGCATAGCACTCTTCTGAAAATACATGAGTATTCAAGTACTCTAAAACATTTTGTACGGATATAAATGCTTTTCCAAACGAAATTCTACAAAAAAAAAAAAAATAGTTTTGTTTTAATAATGATAAATAGATGTGTGTGTATATTCTCTTGTTTTCTCTCTCCCTTCCCCATACTCTGAAGCTTTTGCAGCAGTTTCCGGCCATAAAGTTAAATTGATCAATAACGCAATTCCACCCCCTATTAATGTTGGATAAAATATACCAACAATAGACATGATACTAAATTCTGTTTTATAAATTCCTTTTGTTAAGCTAAAGAACGGGACCACTGAGCCTATTAAAGTTGCAATAGCTAGACGAGGATACTTCATTCGCAAATAACCAATAGCAAATAAACAAATAAAGAAAGCAATAGAAGCTATTACACCAGCACCATTACTATAAAGTGATGATGAAGAAGGGACTTCAGCCAAACGCTTGTTATAAATTGTACAAAGATAACTAATAATAGAGCACCAAATACATACAGGTATAATGATGATAATGTCCAAGAGCATCTCTGCAATTTGATTGCCAGCAGTGCCACTTGCGTTAAAAAATAAAGTACCTAAAGGTATTAAAAATGGAACAATTCCCTTGCTATTATAAACTTGAGGTATTAAAGCGATAATCGTCCCTATTTCATAAGCAATAGTACATTTAATCACTTTTTTCCATACTTCCTTATTTGACATAAATTGTTTAAAATATCCTTTAAACAATTCTTTATTGATAAGCATTGAATGAATAACTGAAAAAATAAATAAATAATAATAAAAAAAAAAAGAAATTTTAACTACCAAAAGTTTATAGATCATATTTATTAATACAGAAGTAGCAATATAACCAAGAAAAAAAAAAGGGGGCGCAATAATTGTAGAAAGAATTATTATCCAATTGATTTTACAGTCAAAGAAAATAGATTGGGCCAATAATTTTTTTTTTCGGTCATTTCAAAATTGAAATGGGGCTCCCACTTCGAAAATGGGGCACCGATGTAAAAGTGGGACACTTATATGGAAATGGGAAACCTGAAAAGATAGCCTCCTGTAGTTTCTGCTATTCTAATAAAAACTTTTCTTGAAGCATCTATTACTATTTCTTTATTATACTTCTTTGAATTTTTTACTATTATGGATAACGAAACTAATTTTGATGGACAGACAGTACCATTGATGATTCAATCCTATATGGATTGGGAAAAGCCTACAGAAGCGAATGCTGAGGACAAGTTGACCAAGAAAAGAAAAAGGCCCACTCTAAAGAATCCCCTTTCGCTTTCTACAAGATAAAGAGGATCTTACATTACGAAAAAACGAGCCAAAGGTCGTAAAGTTGATCAACTTGATGCAAGAATTCGAAGGTATGTCGATTTGTGAGGCAGCCTGTAGAGTAGTACTTCCAAAATCAACAGCTACACGCAAGACCAAGCAATGGAACGAGATAACAAACAATCTAGATGAGACGGGAATTTCCTGATACTATCGTTGCTGAAGAACATAAAGGGTCGAAGAACGATACTTACAGATGAGCATACTGTCTTTATCTTCCGGCTGTTAGCTGACAAGCCAACAATGACAGTTGAAGATGTTACAGAGCAACTTTCTGAGGCATTTAAAAACATCAGAATTACTCCCAGTTTAGTCTCAAGTCATATGGGGAAGAAATGTCATCTTACTTATAAGCGTATTGTTTCTCGATACTTCAAGCCTATTACCATCATTTTCTTGTTCCATGATATTTATGTTTTGATCAACATTGTCTTGAATAACCTCACCAAAAGCTATCTGATTTTTGGGTATCACTTCCATGATCAAGTTATGGACAAAAGAAGAGCAGGCTGTACGTGATTGTACAACAGTTGCCGTTCTAGCTTTCTCTTGCCAAAAACCGACAAAGTCGACAGTGGCCGTCCATCTGTCCAAATCATTAAGTAAATTATTCTTGACAACGTCATCTTTGATCCATTTGTTCACTATTTTCATAAATTATTTGCACAATCTCAGAAAAAAAATTACACAGTTTTATTTTTTTTTTCGCAAAGTTTACAGAAACAAATTTCGCACTTTGATTTTGAATAACGACAAAATCCTTGTAAGTCACTTATTAAAGCATTTTGACATGCTTCAGTAATTCTCATATTGAGTGTTTTGGCCTCTAAAAGCTTTTCTCGCTTCAATTTGCTCTTAACAGCAGACCAAAATTGCTCAATTGGGTTAAGTTCAGGGGAATATGGTAGGAGATAAACACAACCGTACCCACGGCTTTCGATAAACTTTCTAATGTTATCTGAGGTATGGATAGATGCATTGTCCATAATAATATAATGCCCTTTGAATTCCTCATGGCGATCCATCACATCTAGAGTACTTGCAATAAAATTGAAATAGTGTCCAGTAGTTTTTTGCATCTTAGTTCTGCTTGCCATCTTTTTTTTTTTTTTTTTTTTTTTTTTTTTTTTTTTTTTTGAAGCTGCAGAATACAGCACTCTTATCTTAACATTGACAACGTCATGCAGGGATATGGCACCTAAAATTGTCATAGTTTTGGCTCTTGTCAGAGGTTGGACAACCTCGGCTCGAGTACCTTTCTTGAACCAAGCCATTGTTCTTTTCAAAGTGATATGGAATGCAGACTCATCGATAAAAACACAATTACTATTGTAATCCATGTCTGTTCTACCCCATCTAGTTACCCAATCGAATCTGTTTTCGATGCTTACATGCGAGTGCCTTTCTTTCGAATGAAAGTGCGCTTTCTTAAAAGATAAGGCAGATTTTTCCGTCATAAATTTGTAGACAGTTGTTTTTGTTACTTTCAAGTCAGGAAAATGGTTGGTAAGATTTTCCATCGCCTGATCTAAAGTTGCAGAAGGATGACTGATGAATTTTTCTTCGAGATAATTTTGGTGTTCTTCATTCAATAAAGCTGGCCTACCAGCTTTTGTTTTAGGTTCTTTTGGTTCCACTTCATCCAATGGTTCCGCATTTCTAGAAATCTCTTTTTGGTCTTTTTTGAACCAGTCATAAGCAGTTCGACGGGCAACACCGAGCTGTTTTCCTGCTTTTCCTGCCGTAAGGCCTTCTTGATAGACCAAATAAAAAAAATGACATTTAACATCGTCCCCATGTTTTTTGTAGTAAGTGGCTGGTCCAGCTGGTACTGAAGTAATTGTTTTGAATGCTTTAGGGGTTATCTTAGGCTTCTCAGGCGGCTTGAAATCCATGTAATTATCAAAGTCGACAGTGTCGGCGAGAGGATAACCGTCATCATCTACTTCCATTTCAACTGGTTCATTGCCGTGCTCATCCACAGCATTGCAATTCCCATCTTCTTGATAAAATCGAAAGTCCATCGTGCTTTGTTGATTTTGCGAATCTGTTCGAAAAAATAAAAAAAGAAATTGTCTATGAAAATAGTGTATGTAGTAGTGAACAAATGCCTTTGACCGAACCCGACCCTTTGTCCTTCCTCTTGAATAAGCTGCCAAATAAACAAAAGCGCAGGCCGCCAATCTCATCAGCTCTCAACTCATCTATCTTTTCCGCCTGGGCGATTCGTTGGCCTGCTATGTACCTTCTACTTTTTGAACTTGACTATCTCCACCATGGTAAACTTCCTCCAGAAACTGCCCCCCCCCCTTGGTACAAAACTTGTAAACTGGTTACATTACTCTGACTCTAGTATTTGTTGATATATCTTGCTTTTCCTCTTCCCTTCTCTTTCTTTTTACCTTTTTGCCTATCAAAAGGTTTTTTAGTACACTTTTATCCTTTCTCGAACTGACCCAGGCAATCCAATATGCCAGTATTATGTGCTTACACGGGTTTTTTAAATTTTTGTTATAAAAAAATCTTAATTATAAATAAAATAATATGAAGTAGTGAAATCTATGAGTGTTGATTTTGATTTGTTGAGCTGTGTTAAAAAAAAAAAAAATGTTAACAGAGGTTGTTGCCCTTTATTTTATTTATTTATTTTAGTTTTATTATGCAATCCTCGTCTTTAAAAAAAGCAATCTGGTTTACTGGCTCTATAGAAGAGGCAGTGAAAGCAGTTACCGAAAATAACTTAATACTTTTAGTATATATCTTTGGTAAAATAAAATAAACTGACATGTTCGTATGCAACGTTTATTCAATCATTGACTTTAGATGAGTCAGAAAAAAGTAAAAAATTTAATATTGTATTTGAAGATGGAAATGTAATAAAAAATCAAGAAATGTATAAATATATTTATATGTTTATTATTATACCTTACCTTCCTTTTCTTTTTTCATTTATTTATGTATTATAGCTTGTGTCGGCTATAGAATCGAAAGCCATTGCGTTAAAATTACAAAAAGATTCACATGAAGCAAACTTATTCGGTCAATTATGTAAAATAATTTCGATGAACATAATTCAAATTTTTATATACCAACCTCTTTTATTGTCATAGATCCAATTAATCATGTACCTTTAGTCTATTTTATTTTGTAAGTTACAATTTTGAGAGGAATAAGTGAATTATTGATAATGAACAAATACACTTTTGTATTCAATTTCACATATAGACAAGGTACAATTAAAGACTTTGGTATTGAAGGTTTATCCAGTCAAGATATAATATCAAAAATAAATAACCTTTCTCCTCCCACTACTACAAAAGAGTAAAGAATATGATATATTATATTTAGTAAATATTTTCTTGTATACTAAATTAAACGGTTTTACAGCATAAAGGAAAAGCTAAAAGAGATAAAAGAAAAGCATATTGAAAAGGAAGAAAAAGTAATTATTAGTTCTATATATTCCCCCTTTTTTTTTCTTTTATTCATTCATTTTCGTATTATTTAGCAATTAAAAGAAAGAGAAATGAAGAGACGAGAAGAAGGAAAAATAGCTCAGGAAACTCTTCAGGACTTGAAAGAAAAGCAAGAGAAAACATATTTCGAGAAACTAAAAAAAGAACGAAAAGCAGAAGAAGAATACAAAAAGAAGATAAAAGAACAGATTGCAAAGGACAGAGCAGATCAAATTGCTGCTAGAAAAGCAGAAAAACAGCGTATTTCAATCGAAAAAGAGAAGAATATGAATCATAACACTTCTTCAGAGTAAAAAAAAAAAAAAAGAAATATGAATATAGAAACAAAAAAAAAGATATAGTATTCTAATGATCTATCATAGTTATTACAGCCATTGTAATTTAAATATTAAGCAGCTGAATGGTTCAAACTTAAGACATTCATTTTCACGTAAAGAAAACAAAAATGATATACAAGTTTCACTTTTTGATACTCACTGTTTTATAATAGCTTCTAATCGTCTTTCTGAAGTAATTGAATGGATTGATATTGCAAGTATTTATAATAATCATGATAAAGTGAAACAAAATATGTAACTTCTACTTTTATATGTGTATAGAATAGAACAGACAGTGATGTACCATATAGATTATTTGCTCAATTTCCAAATCGTAATTTTGACATTGGTGAAGAACAAAGGACATTATTAGAACTAAAATTGTGTCCTAGTGCTACTTTAATTATGAAACCTATGAGAAATGTTTCAACTGCTTATAATAGAGAAAGAGGAAGCTGGATAGACTATCTGTATTCTGCAGGAAATACAATCTATAATTCTGTATCATCCATTACTTCTTATCTGGCTACCCCTACGACTACGACTACGACTACTACTACTGCAACAGTACCTGAATCAGGCCAAAGATCAAACGGTGAATCATCTAATCCTAGTCAACAAAGCATAACCACCAATACATTAACTAACAAAAAAAATGACGATGATATCAATCAAAGACGTCACATCTATAACGGTAATTCAGTTAATCAGGAATAACGCTTATTATGAAGCAGCCTTCTTCCTGTATTAATAAATCATCTGTTAGTGAGAAACTAACAGAGTTACAGTATTCCATAAATAAGACATCCAACTAATTTGTTAAAGTATTTGTATTTATGTTTAATTGATCTGTCAGCTGCTAAAAGAAAAAAAAAAAAGACTTCTTTGATTAAATTAAAAATCCTTTATTATCGATATTGTTTCTATTCAATATGTTACAGAGTATATACATGTACATATACATGTACAAATATATACATGTATACATAATAATGATATTTTATTATAAGTCGTTCACTGTAGAATAATAAAAATAACAAGTCAAATAAATTACTTCTTCTTTACAAATAAATAAATTCACATTTATGTATTATTTTTTTGAATGATCATCATGAATTGTCTACTTTTTACGACAAACTAGAGTAACAATGCATGTGATATCATCCACTTTTCCTCCTCGATAATTACTTCCATGCGCTTGAGCAGCTTTTGCCCACGGACTGAGTCGTTTTGGATTTAAACTTAATCGACGTGCTCTATCAGTCAATGTTTTAGCTAATCCTCTTATTGTAGCAGTAATTAATTCATGATCATTGGAATTATTTAAAATGATATTTTTCATATTTTCATTAATGATTTCTAAAGTTTCTTCAGGATACATATTATCAAAATATCCATCTGTAGCTAATAAAATTAAGTCTCCATCTTTTAAAAAGAAACTTTTTGTATCAGCATCTTTTGGTAAATCAGTGACTAATTCATCACGATTTGGGTAACTATCGGGTACAACGGTCAGCTGGTATCTATAATAATAAAGGTTTCAATAAAACATACTACTATTCCAAAAAAAAAAAACAAAACTAAACAAAAGAATGGCTTTACGGGCAATTGAAATAATGTTGTTGACTTGGACTTTCATAAACAATTTGCTTGTCTCTAACAAGTAGAAAAGCAGAATCACCCAAGTTACAAGTGGTCATTTCTCCCGTTATTTTTGATAAATTTAATATACAAGCAGTACTACTTCCTGCTGCTACTTTACCACTTTTTCGTAATTCATAAAAGGCGGTATCTAAGATTTGTTGAGCGGGGATAGATTTTTCATTTTTAGCAATCATCGCAGCATTATTCATCAAAGTCCATGAAAATAGAGCAGGATCAACGCCAACTAAGCTCCATCCTCCTACTCCATCAGCAACACCAATCGCTAGTCCTTCAGGTGTATTCGTCTGAAAGAATGCATCCTCCCCCGCGTCCACTTTACCGGCTTTGAAATTTTCTTTCCAGTAAGGAACTCTTTTGGAAGAAGACGATGTTGTTTTATTGTTTTGTCTACTTTTTGGATGCCAAGCAGCATACGCAATAAATTGAAATTTTTCTGAAGCTGTATTTGTGCCTGGTTTTTTTGTATTATTTTCATTTTCATCTTCTATAATGGATACGGGTGCTATTTGAATATGTGGACTAGAACTGGTTGAACTGAAATTACGTATTAAATTACTGTTATTAGCATCACTCAAATATAATATTTGCTGCTGAATATATGACGGTAAGTTATAAACTAATGCTGGTCTTGTATAATTTGAACTTGTCCATAAAGTCCTTGAAGACCTTAGCATTAATGAAGCTATTGCAATTCTTTGTATATAAGGCCTCATTTAATATTATATTGTATGTAATGTAAGGGAGAAACAATAATAATAAAAACAAATAAAAAAAAAAAAAAAAAGTTGTCTATTATGTCACCCAGAAAAATAAGCGGAGTATAAATTGAATAACCATTGAAAAAAGTCCTCGATTTTATAGGAACTAGTCGATTATTATTTTTATTTTATTTTTTTCAACAGTTTTTATATGTTTAAAGGTATGCTGGAACTCGTCTAAAGCTAACTTTTTTTTTATCTGAATTTCCTTTTTTATTTCATCCGAAAAAGGTAAGCAAATTATCTGGAAAGTAATTTTAATTCATCTAAAAATAAACTAACGTCGTCTGGATTCAAAGTGTAAAAATTGTAAATTGGTTTAGACATTTATTAGCAGTCAAATTTAGTACTCTGTGAATGACAAGAAAAGAATGTACACACAAAAAAAATACCTGGGAGTACGAAGTATTTCTATTGTTGCATAGGTAGGGAAGGGTAATAATAGAAGAGTATAGTACCTAACCAAAAGAGAATAGTAATAAAGTATTTGATGGGTTGTTAATAATGTAAATTTATTTCATTATTATTATATGTACTTAAAATAAGCTCTTCAGTTTATAGAGAGCTTATTATTATTATTAACTATCATAGTCCTAGTAGTATTTAATGACATGAAAATGCTATTTGTGACCTGCAGTCATTTATAGAATATGCCAACTGCTTTAATTATCTTTATTTTTCCCAGGCATGTTTTAGAAGCATACTTATAATATATTCAATTTACAACAATTAGGCACATAGGAGAAATGCATCTTATCTCATCCTCTACTCTACTAAAGATATATCAATAGGTTAAGTTTTATGAAAAGCTGGCTTTATATCCTTATAGAAATAGCCTATATAGCGATATCATCTTAAAGAATGAACTTAATATCCAAATTCACATATAGAGAAACAAAATAAAATACTACATGATTCGTTGAAGAAGTGATATATGTAACACAGTAGCATCTTACAAACCTCTTTCTTTCGATTTGTAACATTTAATAAATAAATATGTATAAAAGCCCTTTAAAAACTATAAGAAAAATAGGAATATACAAGTTCTAAGAAGAATAAAGATCAAAAAGGACTTGTATGCTTACACAAAGGAAACAAAAAAAAGATAGGAAAAGAGTACAATTTACAGGAACATATGTGCCTTCCGACTTTTGTTATACATTGCACAAACGCGCGTGTATGTAAATAGTTAACATTGTATTATTTTGTCAGAAATTATAGTAGCTTGCGTTACATAATGTGGCAGCGTCTGTAATTCATGGATGAACTTATATTTATCATCATTATCAAGCTCTTATAATTGCATATTAGCACATGTATGATATTAATAATTTTTCATGCTCTATTATATAATAATATCCATTATTTCACATAGGACAAAACATAGGAATAACATTTTGCTTGCAATTATCTTTTCTTTTTTTTAAAAAAAAATAATTATAACATTGACATATTCTATTCAATATAAATAGATATTTTATAAATTCCATTGACACGTTATATACTGTTTAGTATTTCGAAATATGTAACTTAATCGGCTTATTATTTACACTTTAAGATTTACACCATGAATCTTTGAAACTTGATATTAGTACCCTTTATTTGATATCTACTTGTGCATGCTGAAGAAAATTATAGGAAAAAAAAAAAAGTAAAAAGTAAAAATAAGAATAAAAATGAAATAAGACATGTCTATTTGTATTTTGAGTTTTTATACTGTCGGAATGAATACCATCCTTAAAAAATTATGGGGTACGAAACTCAATAATGCCTTATTTTCACAATAGATAAAGGCACTAGACGTATTTTGTCTGACAGAAAATATCAATGGATATTAAAAATTTCTATATTTTACATATAATCGATTCTTGTATATAATAATTTTTTTTTGAAAACACACACACATATTTATATATATTTCTTTTCCTCTCTTTCTTTCTCTCATTTTTTCTCCTCTCTCTTTCTACTATTCTATTTTCCTTTCATTTCTATACTTGATAAAAGAAAAAATATAAAGAAAGAGAAGTCAAGAAAAGACTAAAGTCTTTTTATTTTATTTTATTTTATTTTACTTCATCCTATTTCATTACATAATTGTATCATGGAAACCCCTAAACTTAAACATGTAAAGAATACATTTACTCCTTTTAATCGGTTACATTCATTAAATCAACAGAACATGTTTATAAATGAGCCAAGTGACCCAAGGATAAGAGAAGAGCATCATGAAATGAAATGGCAATATAGTGGGAATAGAGATGATTTTTATAGTATTTCTTCAGATCCTATACGTCAACGAGAATATTCTGCAGAAGAAAAGGCGCTGGTTCGTAAAATTGATTTAATGGTTTTACCAATCATTTGTACCCTGGATTTTTTACAAGTAAAGTGCAACATACGAATTTGTATACTTTTTTTTTTTTGACTAGACATTTCTGTTAACAGTTTCTAGATAAATCAACCATAAATTACGCTGCTTTAATGACATTTAAAACTGATCTTCATTTAGAAGGCAATCAATTTAGTTTACTGGGGTCTATATTTTACTTAGGCTATCTCGTATTTCAGGTAAATACATATATATATATATATACATATATTCATATAATATTAAAAAGAACAAAGCGTAACCTGATTAAATATAATTTAGTTACCAAACAACTTTTTACTGCAACGAATACCCGTCGGCAAATATATCGGTGTAATTGTTTGCTTATGGGGTACTGTATTACTTTGCACTGCATTCGGTACGAACTTTTCCCAAATAGCTGCCTTACGTTTCTTACTTGGATTTTTTGAAGCCGGGATTTATCCTTCCTTAACTCTTTTGGTCAGTACGTTTTATCGAAGATCTGAGCAGGTAGCTCGGCTTGGTGCTTTCTGGATATTCAATGGATTTGCTTTATTTGCTGGTGGCCTAATTGCTTATGGCATTGGCCATATGAAAAATATTGGGGGATTAAAAGAATGGCAATGGTATAACAACGCATCATGAATCGCTGCATTCTTTACTGATATTATAAATAATAAGAGGAATAACGACTTTTTTTTTTTTTTTTACACTTATTATAGGATTATGATTATTTTGGGTGGCACAACTATTTTGATTGGTGTCATATCTTTTTTCTTTTTGATTGATTCACCTAAAGCACGAGCGCTCAAATTAAATGCCGAACAAGAAATTTTGATTGAAGAGAGGACAAGAGATAACGCTACAGTTCGTACAACAGAAATTAAAAAAGAGCAAATTTGGGAAGCAGTTAAAGAAATACGTTTTTGGTGTTTTGGATTAGCTTGTTTATTAATAAATCTTCAAAATGGTGCTATGACCATCTATAATGGACAAATTACAGCTAGCTTTGGATTTGATGTAAAAAAAAAGAAAAAAAAGCATGTATATGAATATTAATTCCTTTTTATATATATATGTATGTATTATAGCAATTACAATCAATGTTACTCAGTGCAGGAGCAGGCGGCTCTACAATTTTATTTATCGCTCTAGGTGTATTTTTCGTACAAAAGACGAACCAG